>NW_024424008.1:10754016-10776729 GCF_017311325.1 Ursus maritimus
GCAGGACGGGGGCCGCGGGGGGGGGGGGCGTTTTATTCAAATTACAAAGGAGGGGTCCGGCCGGGGAGGCCGAGCGCGCGGCGGGCGTCGCCTCCCGCCCCGCACAGCCCCGGACGCGGCAGGCGTCTGGCTCAAATTAGGTGTCGCTCGAGCGCGGCCGAGGGCGTGTCCACCTAGCGCGGCCCGTGGCTGGGATCCAGCCTGCCCGCGGGCAGGGAAAGGGGCGACTGGACCAGAGACAGAGGGAGAGAGGCGGTTAGAGACCGAGGCAGAGGGAGCAGCCGGGCACAAACAGACCTCGGGAGGGACGGAAAGGAAAGGAGGAAGGGGGTCAGGGCCGAGGCCGGGTGCGCGCGCGAGGGCAGATGGCCGGCCCAGGATGTGCGTTATCTCCAAAACATGAACTACTAGTTAGTAGGGAGGGCCTTGGCAATTCTCTTTCCCCGCTGGGACTCAGTTTACCTCCTCTGTAGACTAGGGACACAACTGTGATTCGAACTGGGATTCAGACACAATTCGCCTTTTATAAAGGAAGTTTATCGCATTTGAATTGATCGCATTTGCTCCTCCCAGGAACCCTGTGACATAGGTACCATCACTGCCCCCATCTCACAGATGAGAAATCTGGGGCCCGGGGATGTGGAACGGCGTCGTTCATCCAGTGAGCGGCAGATCTATGCTCAGTGTTCTACTCCCAGGTGTCCTGTGAGTTCGCTGATGGTCGCTAGGAAATGGGGGCTTGCTCTGGACGTCGGTGAAAGGGAAGATGAGAAATGAAATGGCAAAGGTCTTTGTACAGTGGTCCCGCGTCTCCAAGTCCCCGCCTAGCGGCCCCCGCTTTGGAGCATCGGGTGGTGCCCAGGCCGGAGCCAAGGCGGGACAGCCTGGCCAAGGCTAAGCAGTGCTCCCGGGGCCAACGCGATGCCGCCTCTGGCCGCCAGGGGACGTCCTGGGGCCGCGGAGAAACCGCTACCCCGCCCGCCCACAGGTCGCAGGGCCGCCTCTCGGGTTTTTTTCTTTTTTTTTTTCATCTTTTTTTTTTTTTTTTTTAAAGTCTTCCCTCTCTTCATTCTCACCTCGTTAACTCTCTTCCCAGCTTCTCCCAAATTTACCAACACCTGACGTTCTCTCGGAGACAAGCACAGCTCTCCAGCCCCTCTCCCCTGGGAAGGAGCAGAGACAAAGAAAAGAGATCCCTTTCTAAAGGACTCGGGGAGTTGGAAAAGGAGGCGCCCGCCTAACAGGGGGCGCTTGAGCGGGAAGGGGGCGTTCTCATCTGGCTGTGTGAGTTTGGGCGAGCCCTCCACCACGCCCAGGCTGTTTCCCCTTCTATGAAACAAGGGACTGGACTTGACCGCACATCTCCCGAAGTCTTTCGAGCCTCCCAGGAGCCTGCGGTCTTTGAGCTCCCCTCTCTGCCTGAGTTTCCACTGTTACGAATGCCTGTGTAGTGTGTGCGTGTCCGTGAGTGCCTTAAGCACACACACAGATTCGAAACTGCACTGTTTTCTGAAGCCTTGCGGCATAACCCAGAAGACAGGGAGAAAACCCTGAATTACGTTTCTTTTTCCTCCTTCCCAGTCTCCCGTTAGGCGCCTAACACGGAGGAGCTCACTACAAACGTGCGGAGTCCAAGGCTAGGGGTCTCAGCGGGGCTCTCAGTGTAACTGAGCCCCCTCTTCCCACCCAGCCTGCATCCAAACCCTTTGTCTTGCGGCCCTGAAAGTCTGCCACACTCCTGAGAACGAGAAGTGTATCGGCTGGATATGGGGGGAGGGGAGAGGATCAAAACTCCAGTCACTGTCTCTTTTCGCCCCCACCCCATCCCGAAATGTGGGCTCCCCCCCCCCGCCAGGCGCCCTGCATTCCTGAGTGGGGAGGAGGAAAGGACTGCACGCGGACGGAGGAGAGTGCGGACTCGCAGCGGGGGATCCGTGTCCAGCCCAACTCGCCCAGAGAGAGGAGGGGCCGCCCTGGTCACAGCAAACGGGGACCCAGGCCTACAGCTACTCCAGGCTTTTTCTGAGAGGCCGGGTGGTCCCGAGCTTCTCCCTCCACCACCCCAGCACGTCGCTGGGAGAGGCAGCACCTGGCCTGGCCCTCTGAGTCCTGACGGATTATTCCTGTCGAGTGTAAGAGCGTCCAGTACAGCGGCGCGCGCTGCTGGGTCACCCTCAGCCTGCGCCCTGCGGGTCAGGGCGCACTCGCCTCCCGGAGCCCCCGGCCCGCCAGGGGGCGCTACGCCGGGGTTCGAGGTTGGATCCGCAGCTGCCTCCCGCGCCGTGGGACTTTGGACAAGTCCCCTCCTCTTCCTGAGCCCCGTGTCCCCGTCTAGGGACGGGATGAGGCGTAGAGTAAGTGCCCTCTCCGTGCTGGTCGTTCTATAAGACATCCACTTGCCGCGGTCAGCCCCGAACTGCTCGACCCCTTGCTTCAGGCCCAGCGCGGAAGTTCCCTCGGGGCCAGGCGCGTAGTGGGCCCGCGTCAAAGCGCAGTGTCTGCGAGAGACAAGCTGTCCCTTCCTCCCCCCGCTGGGGTTAAGGCCCAAGCTACTCCGCCGGCGAGAGAAGTGGCCTCCCGGGCTGTGCACCGGGTGCTCAGTAGCGGCAATCCGCTCCAACAGGTGGTTATAAGCCTTGGGCTCTGAAGTCCTTGGAAACGCCACCGCTAGGGCGGCCGCCCCTCTGAGTCAAGCCGGCGGGGCCACGCCGAGCCTCCGCTACCGGGAGGAGCTCGCACTGGACCGGGAGCGGGCACCGCGCTCGGGGCCGGGTGTCCACGCGGCGCGCAAGGTCGGCGCGGGCCAGGCCTGAAGCCTCGGGCTGCGCAGCTGGCAGAGCCGACCCTGCAAGCCGGTGACGCCGAACGACCGCTTCAAGGTTACCTGCGACGCGAAGCTAGGCCGGGCCCACAACCCGGCTTTGACCCCAGCCGGCAGTCTTGCGAAATCTGTCTGCTCTGCTGCGAACGATGCGCCGGGTTACCCGCGAGACGGGTTATTTTAGAAGTGGGAAGGGTGGGGTGGGAGAACCCGGGGCACCTCCTGCCACCCCTCTGGAGCTGGACCCTGAGAGCCTAAGGACCCTCAGGGTCACGGAGACACCTCAGCACCAGGAGGTGGGAGGTGTGGGGCTCGTGCGCGAGTTCAGCCAGATGTTCGCGGCAGCTCCAGATGTGCCTCCGGTCCCGGGACAGGACTCTTCTCCTCCCCACCCCCAGCCTGGAGCTCAGGTCTGTAAACAAAGTCCCAGTTCTCCCCTTCCCCCGCCGCCTCGGGGAATCGGTCTCAAAGCAAGGCGTCCGCCCCCCGCCCCCAATTTGGTAGAAGCTGCAGTGCTTCTCCGCCTCTGGCCACCCTCTCCCGCCCCGCCACACACACCCTCTTGCCCGGCCTCACGATCCAAGTCCCCCACCCCCGGGATGGCTCGGGCATGACCTCATTCGCCTGCCCAGTGGGAGAGAGAGGGTCGAATCGGGGGAACCGGGCCGGGAAGGCTGGCAGCGGCCCGCACAATCGGCACATCCCACCTCCAGCATACAGGCCGGGAAAGCCCGCGCCCCCCAGGCCCCCGCCGCTGCGCTCCTCCAGGGGGTTCCTCGGAGAACCGCAGAGGGGAGGTGTGGAAAAGGACTTGATGTGCTTACCCTACGGGGTCGCGCCATCCCCCTCGGACTCGGACGCCCCCGCCCTGGCAGGTCCCAGCTGAGCACCCGCGCGCTGCCAGCGGCCACTGCTCACCTCCTGGGGCGCTCGACGGGCGCGCCCTGAGTGCCCCGCTGCCCGGGCCGGCGGGGGAGCGGCTAGCGCGGCCCCCAGCGGACCCGAGCGCTCTCCGGGCTGGGCAGGCGGCGAGGGCGCCCTCTTCGCGCAGCGGCAGCAGAAGGACGCCCGGGATCCCCGCGAACACCGGTCGGCTCGGGCTCCGCGAGGACTGACTGTAGCGCGGACTCAGGCTGCAGGGGGCTGCCCGGGCTCTCGGGGCCTGCGCTCGCCCGCTCGCCGGAGCTCTCCTGCTCGCGCGGCGCGGTCTCCGGCGCGGGCCGCCCAAACTGCTTTATAAGGCGCGGGCAGTCGCTTTGATCCGCCCACGTCAGCGCGCCGAAACCCCACCGGGTGGCTCCGGCCGCGCGCGGGGGGCGGGGGCGGGGTCCCCGCGGAGCCACGGACCCGCGGCGCCAGCGGCACAGAGGACTTCGCAGCCTGTTGAATTACAAAGCGGGGACTTATTAACTGGAGCTGGTTTTTAATAAGCATGCCTGCTGCCAGCCTACTGCGGACCTGCGGTGCGTGGGGCCCAGGTAGGGCCGGTTTCTAAAGCTCGCAGCCAGCCGAGCAAGGAACCTCAACCAGTCTGGTTTGACAGAGGAGAAAGCCAAGGCTCAGAGGCAAGTCCCACTTGGGGCTCAGCCTGGAGCCCCGCGGGTATCACTAGGTGTTCCTCTTGCAGATCGGTTACTTGAGACATCTGGGGGTCCCGAGGACTGCGTTGGCGTCCCAGGACGTCCTTTGAGGGGTCATCTCTCTAATCGTCTGGTTCCAGTTCTGGAAAAGGGATCCGCCATCCTGAGTTTTCTGCGGAGAAAAGGAGCGACAGCGCGCTGCACTGTGAAGCCCGCCGTAAACCTTGAGCACTAGAAGGCAGGCGTTCCAGCCTCTGGGGTGACTGTTGGGGAGTCTTCTGGACACCTTGCGTCCTGTCCCCGCGGGGGGGGGGGGCGGGTACCAGCGGAGAACGGTTTTAGAAACTAGTTGGGGGGGCGCCTGGGTGGCACAGCGGTTAAGCGTCTGCCTTCGGCTCAGGGCGTGATCCCGGCATTATGGAATCGAGCCCCACATCAGGCTCCTCCGCTATGAGCCTGCTTCTTCCTCTCCCACTCCCCCTGCTTGTGTTCCCTCTCTCGCTGGCTGTCTCTCTCTCTGTCGAACAAATAAAATAAAAATAAAATCTTAAAAAAAAAAAAAGAAACTAGTTGGGACTACAGAGGTGCTTCCCATCCAGCAGCCAGCCGGCCTGGGGCTAGGGCTGTGTTTCTGAGGCAGCTTCCCTGGGACAGGTTAGGTGAGTGTCCATCCCTTCCCGCACACACACCTTGGCCTTTCTGGCTGATGGTACACCCGGCTCTCCCATTTCTAACTTGCTGGGTCAGGTGCTGAGGTTTCCATGGTTTCTGTTTGCTCCAACTCCGGGGGCCTCAGTCCCAGCATAATCTCAAGGATAATCTAGTTCATTAGAAGGGAAATATAGACTTCGTGAAAAGGGGCTTGTCTCGGATCCCTAAAACACTTGATACGCTTTTGTCCATTCTTTGCAGCTGCCCCCCGAGTGGCACCCATAGGCTGGCCCAGCCTGGCTGCAGGTGCCACCGCATACACACACACCTCTGGGCCCACAGAGCCCACTGCAAGCTCTCGGCCCAACAAATACCCTCTGCACGTGACAGCCAGTCCCCCTTGCACACAGGGCTGGGACATGTCACCCCACAAATGGTCACAACCCACTCAGGAGATACTTGTACACACCATACGCCCACACACATTCAGTAACAGACACAAGTGAAATGGCCATTTACATCTTTAAGACGAGGCCAAACACATGACTGCCCCCAGCCAGTTCATGCACACAGATGGGCTTCCTTGCACGGCTAGAATGCACACGCAGCTCCCGAGCACGCAACACCGAATGCACATATACTCCTGCATAGAGTCATGGGAATGTCCCTGTGAACACAGGCTGGGACACCCCATCTCCTCCCCCAGAGCATTAGGGTCAATAAAAGCTGTGGGAGGCTAGGGGTTATAAAAGCTGCAGGAAGGTAGTGGGGCTTTGGGTGGGGTGTCTAGAAAGTGGGCCTGGAGGGATAAGGCTGTTCCAGAGACCGAGGCATCCAGGGACCAAGACTGTGTCTTAGCTCTCCCACCCCAAGGCACTCTGGCCCCATAGAGCCATTCCAGGTGGCCTCAGTCCAGTTGGGATGCACCCTCCTCTGGGTCTAACTTTCTGCTTAGAGAAAAGCTAAATGAGTTGCCTGCATTTTCTTTTCTTTCTTTTCTTTTCTTTTTTTTTTTTTTTTAGATTTTATTTATTTATTTGACAGAGAGAGAACACAAGCAAGGGGAGTAGCAGGCAGAGGGAGAGGGAGAAGCAGGCTCACCGAGCAGGGAAGCCGAATGCAGCCGCTTAAAGACTGAGCCACCCAGGGGCCCCCCCGCTTGCAAACATTTGCATAAGCGGTCCTCCAGCCAGAAATCTCCTCCTGGCTCCCAGCTAGAGTAGAAACAGAAAGCGTTTAGGAGTCACACACCCTTGGGCTCCGATACTGATTTTGCCCCATTTTATTTTAGGCAGTGTGATCGTGAGCAAGGTGTTTAAATTCCCCAAGTGTTAGTTTCCTCATCGGTCAAATGGGAATAATGCTATCCCATCAAATCTTCTGTATCCTCCAAGATGGGATTAGTATCCCCATTTCATAGATATGGAAGCTGAGGCTCAAAAGGGTGGGGCTGGCAACTGTTGGAGCTAATATCTGAACCCGGATCTTTCTGGTTCCGTGTGTACTATAGCTGATAGCCCCTATTGAATCGGATGGGGGGGATCCTGACTTCCCACTGTCTGAAGAGTTGAGGGAAGCCAGGAGAAAGTCCCAGAATTCCTGAAGCCCAGCCCTGAGGGCCCCTCCATGATACTCGGCTCTATCTTGTGAATCAAGACCCAGCCATTAGCTAGGGCTGAAAACCCTGTCCTGGGAGGGGAGGGGAGGGGAGGGGAGGAGAGGCAAAAATGGAGGCCAAGCCCTGGATTCAGAGTCAAGGCAGGCCTGGGGCAAGGGGCTGCCCCTCCCTGAATGCCAGCCTCCCCATTTTGTATAAGAGAAGTAGTTTACTACCTCGGGCATTCTGGGATTCTCAGAGACTCTTGTGAGAAAAAATTTCTTCATCTATAGGACCAACAGACCTCCCGTCTTCCCTTTTCCTCCTCCTTCCTTCTGTCCAGGGGCTCCTCAAGGGCTGCTGTGTGTCAAGGCTTGCTGGCCGCCTGGTTGCAAGCTCCCCTTCCAAGGAGAGGAGGTTCTGATCTAGGCTGGGAGGGCATGCTCTTGGCTGCTGCTTGCCGTAGATGTTCATATATTTTCCTTCTCCTCAATTACCCCCGGTGATTCTGGTTATCTGATCGCCCAGACGTGCTGGGGACTTCCTGTCCATGGGCTTCTCAGCCCCTGCCTAACTGCCATTGGTCAGGGGCACACACCTTTCCATCCCCCACCCCTGCACAGCCTGCTGTGGCGGGGGGCATCCAGGCTGAAAGGACATGGGGGTGGGGGAAGCTACAGTTCCAGTTCTGTTCATCATGCTGGCCTCTACTGACCCCTCCACCCACCTCAGCTTCCCTTCCGTGGGGTGAACCGGCTCTTTCTGGGAGCCCTGGATGGGGAGACAGGTGACCCGGATGTAGGCCTTAGCCCTGTCAGTAGTTTGCTGTGTGATAGCAGATAATTGTTTTGCCCTTCCTGGGTCCTAGTCACCCCATCTGTGAGGGGGTTATACTAGGTAACCCCCAAGGGCTTTTTCAGCTCTAGGACCCAGGTCTTGGATCTCCTTGACTCTTACCTATGTCATAGGATGAACCATGGACATGGTGGACACTATGAGACCAAAGGTGCTATTTCCAGCTCAATAGTGCTTTCTAGAAAGTCTTCCTGGGAAGGCAGGTGAACAGGGGTCTGGGCAGAGTAACCCAGCTCAGCTGTCCTCTGATCTCGGGGTGGGCATGCCCCCTGAGGCCATATCTTCCAGACCAAGGGGGAGGGTAACCAAAGAGCATGTCATCAGAATACCTGGGCCCGGCTCTTAGGTTCTCCTCCTTCACTCACCCACTTACCCTGGGAAGTCACTCAGCCTCTGTGATCCTTGGTTTCATTATCTGCAAAATGGGAACACCTTTAAACCACCCTCTCCCAGGTTACGGGGAGAGAACATTGCAGGAAAGAAGTACTATTGGCTGACCCCACACCTACAGGGCACCAAGTCGTTTCTGTGCCTGAGGGTGAGACCGGCATTGCTCTGCAGAGGAGAGCACTGCCCCCGAGACCTGTCTGGAAATTGGTGCAAGATCTTGCAGCCCCTGAGTGGTGGAGGCTGGCTGTGAAGGCAGGGCTGCAGCTGTCTCAGCCTCTGCCCTAGCCTCTGCCCATCGCCTGGGGGAGGGAGTTCTGCGCCCCTCTTCCCGGGGTACCTCGGGGGAGGGACTGTGATTTTACAAGCCTCAGGGAGCAGGCTTGAGGGGCCGGGGTCGACCGAGAGGTTTCTTTCCTGGGTGCACATAACAAAATGCCACCAGCCCTGTCTACAGAGAGCGTCACTTCTGAGAGGCCACTTTCAACTCTCCATCGTTTAGTTGTAGTGGTGACCGCTCACGAGACAGTGTTTGCGTTTCCGGGCCTTTTTCAGCTCCGAGAGAGAAACCCAACCCCAACCAGCTTAAACAGAAGAAAACCCTATGGGCTCATGCAGCTGGAGGAGAAACTGGGGTGGCTGGTGACCTGCAGGGACAGCTGTACTCCCCAGGGTTTGGGGCTGGTGCTGGGGTGCTAGGAGCCCCCCAAGTGCTGTGTGAAACTCACAATCCATCCAGTTATTGTCACTGGTCTGAACTCTTTCTGGGAAGGTCAGTGAGGTAGTTTTTAATGTCATCAATTCCTCTCATCTCAGGACACCCCCCCCCTTTGAAATATGACTCCACCCAGAGGTGAAGTTTATTTCCCCATCCCTTGCTCTGGGCCGGCCTCGGCTCACTTGGACCCGTGCAAGTGACAGAACTGAAGCTGTGCGTGTTCTGGGGCCCAGACGTCAGGGGCCTTGCAGCATCTGCGTGCACCCCCCGCCCCCCCGGAGCCGGCCCACCGCATGTCAGAAGCCCAGACTGGGCTACTAACTGATAGAGGCCCGGTGCAGAGGGAGGCCGGCCTGGACCAGCCAGCCCAGCAGAACCCAGGCCTGGCTGACCTACCAGCCAAATGTAGCCGTACGAGCGAGCCCACGGAGAGTGCCAGACCTGGCCTGTCAGCCCACAGAATCAGGAGAACCAGCCCACGGTTCCCTGTTCCCGTCAGCCACCACATTCTGACATGCTTTGTTACCCGGCGAGAGACACCGGAAGCGACTGGGCTTAACTAGTGAAAAAGCTAAAAATGTGCATTTGTCTAAGGTCATTTCAGAATCTAGCATCGGGCCATTCACCCAGTCATGTCTCAGAAGTTCTGGCCCTGGAGCCCCGGTGAATGTCTTCATTGCTCTGGCAACATATGTGGCCCGCGACTGGCTCTGTCTGGCCCACGCTGCATCCCTGGAGCTCCCTCAAGGCCAGCCGACAGGGATTGCTCCAAAGTTGCCAAGTGAGTAAGCGAATGGCCTCACCCAGCCTCTGCTTACAAATGCTCAGGGAAGGGAGCCCACTCCCCCCAGGACAACCTCTTCCATGGTGAGAGCGCTCTACCTGGGAGAAGGTTCTCCTGCATCTAGAGCGGAGACCTAGGACTCCTCTGGTGGCCCTACTTCTCTTCCCGCATCCCCTCTTCTCTATGGCGGCCTTAGGCGTGTCACAGTGGTCCCCGACAAGCTCCCTTACTAGCAGGTATTTCATGCACACAGAAGGCCGGCCACCCCCTACCCTTAAGGAAGTGTTTCCACCAGGGCCCCAAACAAGCATGGTTTCTGGGATCATGCGGTTTGGGGTTTTAACCCCAGCCCCACCTCTGTATGGCCTTGGATAAGACATTTCCTGTCTCTGAGCCTCAGTCATCTCATCTGGAAAATAGGAGTAGTGAAATGTACCGCCTAGGGTTGCTGTGGGGCTTGAAGATGATATATGTAAAATGCTCTGCTTGCAATCAGCCCTCGATCAAGGTTAGTTCCTTTTCTGCCAGGTACATAAACAGTTCCAGATGGAGAGCTCATTTGTACTTAGCGTTCATGTCTATATAAATAATGTGCAGGTGGGGGAGGAATTGTCAGGTGGCTGGGGATGGGGGGGCATTCCCAGGAGTGGGAACAGCTGAAGCAAAGACAAGAGGGAGAAGTTTGGTTTCAGGGAAGGGTAAGTCAGGGGCTCGGTGCTGCTGGCATCCAGGGCAGCCGGAAGGGAAATGACCGGGGAGGACAGGCCCACACCAGGGAGGACCCTGAGTGCTGGGCTAAGCAGCGTGGGCTTGGCCAAGGGCAGCCGGGAGGAGGTCTGAAGCAGGAGGGTTGAGGTCAGGGGTGGGATTCAAGTCTGGGCAGATCTTAAGGGGAGTGGGGTTGGGAGGGGAGGTGAGAGAGAGTTCCTGGGAGGCTGAGAGGGGGACAGTTGGGGTGGGAGCAGGGGGTGCTTAGGGGCATCGTGGGGAGCGAGAGCTTGGCCACTCAGCATGGACACACCTGTCATGGGAGGCCGGGCCCTTGACCTCTGGCCGGGTACCTGTACTCTGCATCTTCAGAGCCCGGACCTGTTGGCAAGAGCACTTCTTCTGCCTTTTCCGTCTGAGAGCAGGTTGTGAGGGAAGCCAGAGAAAAGCCGGCCTGGTCTGCAGCCAGAGGGATGCAGGGTAGACCAGAGGGGAACTCATCTTACCCATTTCTCTGGTGGGGACTCAGGGAAGTCCCTTTCAAGATCTGCTTGCTCAGTTTACAAACCGTCCCGGCCTCCAAGCTGAGCTTTCCAGTTTTTTTACAGCCTTGCCACAGTTATGGGCTCCTTTGAGACTTAGCTGCCTAGGGAGGGAGGGAGGCTGAGCAGAGATGATTCTGTTTTTAAGAGGGGGAAACCTAGGCCCAGAGAGGGCGAGTGACTTGCCCAAGACCACACAGCAAATATACAGCAGAGCTGGGCAGGAACTTGGACCTCCCGCCTCCCGCTCCCATCCTAGCCTCTTTCCACAGCACTGAGGGACTGGGCAAGATGTTCTCACTTACCTGGGTGAAGAGTGAGGGGAGCCAGAGAGAGGTTGACAGCTGTCAGCAGACAACACTTAACCTAAACTGACAATTTAATTGTGAAAATGTGGACAAGGTACAGTTATATGTAAGGAAATCCAGACGGTCTGGGCCCCTGGGGAGCCTCAGCCAGCACCCCAGTTGCCGGGGAAACAGAGAGGATTGGAGATGATGTCACTAGACTCAGAGGCTCAGGTATGGGGGATGGGCTACCCAGTCATCTCTTTGGGACCAGATGGGGCTGTGGGCCTGGCCACAGGCTGTCATTCCCGTGGTTAACTCTTTCCCTTGCAAATAGGGCAAAAGGGGGCTCCAGAGCAAGGTGGTGACTTACCCAAGGTCACACAGGGGGTCAGTGACTGAGCTCCCCTCATTAGGTGACCGTGTCTACTCATCTAGCAGGCCGCAGGGCCCGGTCAGAGTCATCTGAGTCCTCATGCCCAGCACACGGCCTTGCAAAGAGCAGAGCTCAACTCTGTCGTGAGGGCTACAGGGTCCCTTTATAGAACGGGGGGCCTGGGCCACTTCGGGACATGACACGTGTAAAGTCATAGTAGCCTTAGAAAAAGAGGAACGCTGTGCACTCTTTCAGAGCAATGCTCCGTGGTTCAGGGGACACTAAGCTCAGAAAGAGCAGGTCACCAAGCCAAGGTCGCCAGCAGGTTGGGGCCGCACTGGGCTGACCCTGATAGGTATGACACCTTACATGACCCTTACTCAGGGAGGAGTGGTCCCTTTCACTGCCGCCCCTCAGCCCCGGGCCAGAGATCCGGGCCTTGGGAAGTCTCCATTGTCGAAGGCATCTTCTCTGAATCCCCAGCTCCTGACCCAAGGCTGACGATGGACTAAAGCATCACTAACAACGCGAACTGCCCTTAGCATCGCCCCTACTATGTGCCTGGCTCTCTGTTCCCGACCTCAAATATTGACACCTCTAGGGGCTGGGAGTCACAGTTCGCAGCAGTCCAGAAAACAGAGGCTGAGGATGGGGGGGTAGTGGTGTCACTTGCCCTCCTGCACAGAGCTGGGAAGTCAAAAGCTGGGACTTACCCCCCAGGTCGTTCTGTATCTAAATACTGTGACTGCCTTCTTCTCAGGCTCTTAGATCCGCCCACTCTGGACCCCTAGGGGAAAGGTCAGCTGAGTGTTTGCCTGCCCAACCTCCTTCCCTCTTCCTTTTTTTCCCCCCTTAAAGATGTTATTTATTTATTTGAGAGAGTGTGTGAGAGAGAGCACATGAGGGGGTGGGGAGGGGCAGAGGGAGAGGGAGAAGCAGCCTCCCTGCTGAGCAGGGAGACCCATGGATGAGGGGCTCCATCCCAGGGCCCAGAAGTACGACCTGAGTAAAGGCAGGTGCTCAACTGACTGAGCTCCCAGGTGCCCCATCTCCCTCCCACTTCTAATGGTGAAAGCTCCCCCCTTTCAAACAGCCACGGAGACCAGTAATCTGCTAGAAGGCCTGGCCTTTTGGAGAATTTCATCTTCCTAGCCATATGATATGACCCAACTGGACCAAACAGAGCTGTTGTCCTCAATTTGCATAAATAGGTTCTGGGAGGGAGCACTTAGCTCCCCTTTGGAATGCAAGCTCGAAAACTTGTGATTCCCCGGAGCTTCCGGAGGAGAACGTATGCCCTGCCTTGTGAGGAAGCCCAGGAGAATGAGGCAGGAAGAGAAGAAACAGGCGGGGCGGCAGTGGGGGGTGGTTGGGGGTCATTGGAGTCCCCAACCACACCCTTGTCCCTCCCAGGTATATGGGCCAGGAATCCATGTTCCTTAGGCTCCCTGGAAGTGGGTCTTTATCTAGGCTCTTGCAATAGAAGCCGTCCTGACTCTTATTTCTGCAATGTGCTATGTCATTGTGATAGGAAGTACAAGATTAATAAAAGTGTAACAAAAGATTAATAAAAGTTCTTGTCCTCCAGGAACTATCTGGGTCGGAGAGAGCGGGGAGAATATAGTTCTGGGTTCTATCCCTACTCTGTCTCAGACTTGCTGTGTGTTCCTTCCCCTCGCTGGCCTATAACTTCCCTACCTTTCACATGGGCAGGGGTGGGGGTGGGAGGTGGATATTGGGTGCAATGTTCTGCAAGATCCCCTCCAGATCTACTCAGCTACTTAAAAAAAACCAAAAACATATCATTGAGAAATCCATTCACCCTTTTAAAGTGTACAGTTCACTGGTTTTTAGTACAGTTGTAAATTTGTGCAACGATCCCAACTATCTAATTTCAGAACAATTCCATCACCCCAAAAAGAAATCCCCCCACCTATCATTCCCCATTCCACTCACCACCTCAGCCCCTAGCAACTGCTAATTTCCTTTTTGTTTCTACAGATTTTCCTATTCCAGACACTTCAAGTTCATTTTCAAGTTCATCCATGTTTTGGCATATAACAGTACCTCTTCATTTCTTCTTATAACTGGATAATATTTCATTTTATGGATATACCCTATTTTGTTTATCCAGTCATCAGATGATGGACATTTGGGTTGTTTCCACTTTTTGGCTATCATGAGTAATGCTGCTAAGAAAGGTCATGTACAAGCTTTCCATGAAATATATGCTTTCAATTCTCTTGCATATATACCTAGGAGTAGAATTGCTGGATTCCAGGGTAACTCTATATGCCTTTTGGTGAATTGCCAAATTGTTTTCCACAGTGGCTGCACCCTTTCACATGTCTTCCAGCAGGGTATGAAGATTCCAGTGTCTCCACATCCTTGTCAGCACTTACTGTTTTCTAACTTTTTCTTGTGGCCATCCTGGTAGATATGAAGTGGTTTCTCATTGTGGTTGTGATTTGCATTTTCTTGGTAACTAATGATGTTGAGCATCTTTTCCTGTGCTTGTTGGCAATTCATAGATCTCCTTTGGAGAAATATTTATTCAAATCTTTTGCTTATTTAAAAAATTAGGTTATCTTTTTTAAAAAAATTATTGTTGAATTGTAGGAATTCTTTTTATACACTGGATCCTAGGATGCTATAGCTTTCCTGGATACATTACTTGCAAATATTTTCTCCCATTATGTAGGTTGTCTTTTCACTTTCTTGATAGTGTCTTTCGAAGCATAAATTTTTAAAATTATTATGAAGTCAAGTTTCTCTCTCTTTTCCTTTGGTTGCTTGTGTTTTTGGTGTATATCTAAGAAATGATTGTCTTATCCAAGGGCACAAAGATGCACACCTATTTTTCTAAGAGTTTTCTAGCTTTAGCTCTAATTTAGGCCTTTGGCCCATTTTGAGTTAACCTTTGTAAATGGTGTGAGGTAGGGGTCCCAACTTCATGCTTTTGTATGTGGATATCCAATTGTCCCAACACCATTTATTAAAAAGACTGTTTTGTCTCCCTTGAAATGTCTTGGCTTTCATGTCAAAAATTAATGGACCATAAATGTATGGGTTTATTTACGTAATTCCCTTGTAAGTGACATCCAAGAGGTAAGTTACAGTTGCATAGTCACAACTATGTGGCTGGTGGTGTGGAAGAGGGAGGAGAACAAATGAGAAATGTGGAATCCTGTGGACTGGATCCAGTATAACCCTAGGCAAACTACTTTATTTTGTCTTTTAAGAAAGAGCACCAGGGGTGCCTGGGTGGTACAGTGGGTTGAGCATCCGACTCTTGGTTTCAGCTCAGGTCATGTTCTCCAGGTCCTGGGATCAGGCCCCGTGCTGGGCTCTGTGCTTGATGCAGAGTCTGCTTGAGATTCTCTCAGCCTCTCCAGCTAATGCTCTCTCTCTCTCTCAAATAAATAAATCTTTAAAAAAAAAATAGCTCAATATGTTGTACTGAACACATCCTCTCTTTTATTTTATTTTTTATTTTTATTTTCTTGAGTAGGCTCCATACCCAACATGGGGCCTGAACTCATGACCCTGAGATCGAGAGTTGTATGCTCTGCCGACTGATCCAGCCAGGTGGCCCTGAACATATTCTCATTGTAAAAAATACCAACATCTGGGTACGCCTGAGCCTCAGTTCCTCTTCTGGCACATCTAAGCCTTAGAGCTGGTGTAAGACTCAAAATGAGAAGGGGGAAGCAGAAGGGGGTACCAGGTGCGATCAGGGACACAGGGAATGGTTTGGAAGCTAGAAAGTGTGGGGGGTGATGTTGGGGGGGCAGTGAGGAGTCTGTAGGGGGTGGGGGGATGTTGAAAGGCTGCCTCTCTTGTCCTTAGGTTCGTGAAAAACCAAAAATTCTGGTTCCTGCATCATAGCACAACTCAGAAGCCACCTCCCATGTCCCCCTCGGGAGCCCCGTGGCAGAGGGGCCCAGCTAGGACATCCAGCGAGGTCTTCCAGCTGCAGGGCTAGCAGGGACCAGGCTGTGCGTGTCCTGGCGCGGTGGGCTCCGCTCAGTCTGGGTGTGGCGGGGNTGTGCAAGAGAGAGAGCAAGGTGGTTGGGGTCCAGGGGGGGGGGGGGGGCTTCTGTTTCTTACTTTGTGGTTAAGTGAGCAAGACATGCAGACGTTCAGGGAGAAGAATGTGCAGAAGGAGGCTAAGAAGAAACTCCCATGTGTGGAGTTCCTACTATTCCCCGGAGGCACGCCGAGAACAGCTCAGCTCACGACCGCCCAGAGCAACCAGAGTTAGGATCAGCCCCATTCCACAGAACCCGAAACGGGCTCTGAGAGAAGGCTACATCTGCCTCAGATGACAGGTGACAGAGCTAGGCTCTGAGCCCTGCTCCATCTGTCCTAAAGCACGTGCTTTCCCTTTATGCCCTAGCTACCCTGGAGAAAAGGGAGAAAAAAAAGAAGGAAGGCACAGAAAGGGGCCCAGCTCGGGGAGAGTCACACGGAGAGGAAAATAAAGAGAGGCAAAAAATAAAAAACAAGCGTGGAAAGAGCGCGAGGCTGCAGCCGAGGCCTGGAGCGGGTCCTCAGGGAGCAGCGGAGGGCGGGGATGGCCGGAAACCGGCGCACGGAACCTGGAGCCAAGAACCATGCTTGGCCGGAGACCTGGTGGAAAAGCTCGCACCTCAAGATACTGAAGTGGAGGAAGCTGGCGTGGGGCGGGGGGTGCGGGGTCTGCCTGGGAGGAGGGCAGTGGGGCCGGATGGCCAGGGGGCTGCCAAGCAGGGCTCTTCACACATTGTCCAGCTCCAATAACCCCCGTGGCTGCTGGGGCTGGCAGGCCTGGCTCCTGGCCTCGCAGAGCAAGCTGGGAGGCTGGGAGGGAGGGAGCCAGGACCAGGCCTTCCCGGAACACTGGTTGTTGTTCGCACAGACCCGTTAGTGCAGCCTGTGAGGAGGGAGGCTGCAGTTGATTACTCGAACCGGCCAGGCCACCAGAGAGTGAGCGGGGACACAAGCAGCCGCAGAGAGGCACGGCCCCCAGCCTCCAAGGCTCCGCGGTCGGGCAGGGCCTGTTGCTGCTGCAGCTGTCCCCCACTCCCTGCTCTTCATCCACGCTGGCCTTCCTCTGCAGACACTTAGGGCCTCGGCATGGTCGGGAACAGCCTGCCCTAGGCCATCACCACCAGCTCTCCACACCCACCCCTTCACTGTTTCTCCTCGCCCTCGGAACTCCACTCCAGCCGCACCAGTACCTTCAAAACCTCCTGTGCTTCTCCTCCCCAGCCCCGATGACAATCATAGTGACAAAAGAAATTCTTCACTGTGTGTTTGACTGTTTAAAAGTCTGTCTCCCTTGCTAAGGGCAGGGTCGCGTCGGACTTGCCCACCACTGTACCCTGAACACCCAGCCAAAGGCCACAGTGCATCGTTGAATAAATCGGCCTCCCACTTGTGTGCCATCCTGTAACTTGGGGTTCTTTCCTATACGAGGAAAGGAAAGGAAGCTAGTCCTCGAGAGAATAACCTTCTGGGTACCAGGTGCACTTCTGATTTCTTCCATAGCTCTGAGCTCTGCAGGGGAGAGACTGCGTGCCATCCCTTCTCTTCCCCAGCCTCCAGACTAGCGTGGGGCCGGAAGGAGGGGCTCCAGTTGGACTTACTGATGAGTGATCACACTGTGAATAGTGTCGTGGTGGACCCCAAGAAGTCCAAACCAGAAGGAACCCCAGAGGTCTGAGATCACATGCTGAGTGCAGGCCCTGGGGTATTGTAGACACAAAAAAGTATTGGTGTTCCTTCTTCTAGAGGTCCTCTTGTCCAACCAACCATCTTTCTTTTGTTGTTGTTATTTCTTAAGTGTGCAATTCAGTGGATTTTAGTACAGTTGCAAAGTTGTGCAATCATCACCACTACCTAATTCTAGAACATTTTCATCAACCCAGAAAGAAACCCTATCACCCACCTGACACCCAGAGAGGGTGGTGCCCCACCTAATGTCCCATCACCAGCTCACGGCAGCACCAAGACTCGAGCCTGGGCCTCCTGACACGCAGTGTGCTTGGTTGGGCAGCATGGCTGGGCTCTCTCCGGCACTCCCGGGCGTCATCTGGTGCCTGCCGCCAAAGAGCTGTTTAGCAAAGACCGAACAGGTAAGACGAGACCGGACCACCTCTAGCTATGCCCTTAATGGCTCAGAGCCCACCTGCGCCCGCAATGGAGCTGAGGGCTTTTGAGGTGCAGGAGACACACCTGGAGGTCATTTCCAGCAGGTGCACTGCCTCCCACCATCCAGTGTCCTTCCATGGCTGGGGCTGCACTTTCCCCAAGTGACCGCATGGCCTCCTCTCGCTTCCTTCAGCATCGCCAAAGGCCTCCTTCTCAGGGCCACGTGTGCAGAGCACCCTATTTATGAGTGCAGAAGGGCCCGGCCCCTCCCTGCTGGCACTCCGGTCCTCCGTCCCGGCGAACTTTTCCTCCGCAGTGCTCACCGTCCTCCATCGGACAGATCGTATCCTTCTCTTCTTCCCTCTTCTTCCTCTGGTTACTATCTGTCCTCCCCCACGAGCGTTCAGCGCTGTGAGGGCAGAGGTTTCTGTCTGCTTTGCTCCTGGCTCTACCCCGGCTCCACCCCCGCTCCCAAACAGTGCCTGGCACGCAGGTGTTCTCTCAGTCCTGACCGGATGCGTGCATGACACATGAATGGCCAGCTATTGCTGCATTTTCCTCTTACCAGCAAGAGTCAGGGGAGGGATTTTATGCTTGTTCACAGATGTGTCGTCGTCCACGCGGGCTGCTGTAACAAAACAGACTGGAAGGATTCAACAGCACACAGTTATTCCTCACGGTTCTGCACGCCGGGCAGTCCAAGATCAAGGTGCTGACGGACTGGCTCTTGGTGAGGGCGCACTTCCCCACCTTCAGGTGGCCACCATTTCACTGTGTGCTCACGTGACCTCTTTGTGCCCACGCAGGGAGAGAGGCAGCGAGAGTGAGCTCTGATCTCTCTTTCTCCTGCGAAGACACGAATCCGAAGACACGAATCTCATCGTGGGGGCCCCACCTTCATGACCTCATCTAATTACCTCCCAAAGGCCCTACCCCACATACCTTCATGCTGGGGGGTAGGGACTAAACGTATGAATTGGGGGGGGGGTGGACTCGAACATCCAGTCCATCACAAATGGCAAGCCGAGGTCCAGAAAGGTCATGTGGGAACCAGAGGCAGACTATCACTGCCACCCCTTGGTCCTGTCAGGCGAGGCTGGAGTGGGCTTAACATAGGCATGGGGAAGCAGGGGCCAGACCTCCCAGGTTTGCCATTGTTCTTAGGGCCCCGGAAAGCAGAGCCAGTCTCCGAGCCCAGCCTCTACCCCTTCCTGCAGTAATTCAGCCTCTTTCACATTCCATGCCTTAGCCAAAATGGAAAAAGAAAGGAAAAAAGGCAGTGCTATTTTTTAAATGGCCTTAGCTCTGTGAGCTCCAACATGGAAACGGCTGTCCATGATGTCATGGGCCCCGAGGCCCTCTGGGCAACGTTACTGACACTTCATACGGTGGGCCGGGCCCAGGGTCCACACACTCGGCTTGCCAGAGCTACGTGAGACTGCGGGCAGGCACAGGCTCCATCTACAAGCCTGGGCCAGACCCCCTGAGCCAGGGTGGAGCCAGGCACTGGGCAAGCAGGGGTACCCCGGAGTCAGAGCCCAGGAGAGCACCTCACTTTGTATCGTCCACAGGTCTTTAAGGTCCACCTCACATGGGGTTGATGGCAGCCTTGAGACACACAGAGGACAAACACTGCGCTCTGTGACTTTCTGTGGGGGAGCAGAGCGCAGAGTGGGGTGGTGTCCTGCACATGGTCACACAGCCAGGGAGTGATGGGGAGCTGGAAACCCACCCTCTGATTCTAAATTCTATGGCTCACTTGAAAGGCGAGGGGATGGTCTTTGCCCACAGGAAGCCGACAGACTGATAAAGGCTATGGGTGAACCAACCGCTAGACCAAGTTCAAGTCTTCATCTGACAGTGGAAGAAACTGAGGGGGCAAGGACTGGCCCAAGGTCACGCAGCTGATCCATAGACCCGGCAGTGTTGGTTGCAGGCTCTGGACTTCTAGCTGGGAGTCTTTCCTCCTAGATCCTGCATTTAAACAGTTCCGTTTGGGCGGAAGCTGTTGCTATTCCGGAAGAGACGCCAGGCCTCTCCAGCCTCCGGTCTAAGGCTGTCTTCCAGAATCTGCTGTCAAGGCTTATTCCTCAGGGAACAGCTGTTGGCAAAAGGAGGCGAGGTATTGATTATGGCTGGGGCTGGGGGAGTGTGGCTGAGGCCCCAGGGAGAGAGAAGGGATGGGAGCAGGCAATGGAAGTTTCTCAGAGAAACAAACTAAAGGTATATTTATTTTGCTTTAGCTTATCTGTATTTTCTAACTTTTCTGCACTTATGTAATTCATTTTTCATAGTTGAAAGTGATGAACTATTTAATTGAAAATGGTCTGGGAATCCAGGACTGCCTCAGTCCTGACTCACCATGTGAACTTGAGTGGGTCCCTACCTCTCTCTAGGCCTTTCTTAGAAATGCCAGTAATAAGGTTGCCCCATGAGACGTAAATGAATCAGAAAGTTTCCCTGGCTCAGGACACAATTCTCCAGCCTGTTCCTCAGAGATGTTAACCTGTCCAAAGAAAGAATGCAGCAACCCAGGAATGAGGTGTCCAGAGAAAAGCCAAGGTTCAGAGAAGCCCACGCTGGCCGTGTGTATGTCCAATGCTGTCCGGAAGGGAGGAGTCACTGTCTGAGGGACATGCCATCTGGGTTCCCACAAAGGGCCTCTCTGCTCAGAGTGGAAATGGTTCATCGGGCTTCACCAAGGCCTGTGTGAACAACGCTCTGCACTAGCCGTCCTCGCCCCTTTGGTCATATTCTGGGCCCACCGAGCAACAGTTTCCCAGAGACTCGGCTGCCAGGAGGGAAGGAGACTGGGGAGGGGACGAGAGCACTCCTGTCCGTGGAAGGGATATTGTTCTGTGTCGGTTCTAACAGTGATGGGAGGAGGCATTGATCTTGAGGGACACGGCTAGGGCCAGCCTGTTTGACCTCCCTGGGGGTCCCGAGAAAGCTCAGTGTCAGGACCGGCCAGGTGAGGGCCAGGCGCCAGGCTGGTCCATCACCTAGTACCTGCCACCAGTGAAAGGGTTAAATGATCTATGTGTATAGTGTTTAGAATAGTGCTTGGCATAAAAGAAGGAGCTAATAAAAACTGCTAGGTGAGAGTTAACTGGGGCCTATCTGGCCAGCAGGGTGGAATGAGAAATCTAAAGAGAAAAGGGTGTCTTGACCCTAGCCATCTGCCCAGTTGGGGTCCACTGCCACGAGGTTCACACCAGCTTTGCCCTCTATGGGCACTGAGAGGGCACCGGCTGCCTGTCCCAAAATGCAGTATCACTTTCTGGTCTTCCCCTGCTAACTCCCCTCTGATGTCTGGGCCCAAGGGAGGAATCATTGGCTCTCCACCCCTGAATTATCTCCGCACCCACCACCCATCACTCACCTCCTGTCAGCACGGAGCTAAACCTCAGCGGCCAGGAATTCTAGGTCAGGCTGGGACCCCCCCCTCCCACCCCACCCCGTGTCAGGCCGGAAGGTCCTCAGTATGTGCCTTGCATGCCCTTCCGCTGAAGCACACATGGGGAAACTGAGGCCCATAGAGGGAGAGGGACCCCCTTCTACCCCCTGTCTCCAGTTTGCAGAGCCAGGGAGCTGGTGGCTGGGCTGGAGCTGGGCCCAGGCCCCGGGGCTTTCTCCCAGCCTCCTCTGTTCTTCAGGGGTCCCCAGAGGCCACTTAGGAGACTGTGCTCCCCCCTCTTTTGTAGCCACACCTCACCTGGTCTTCGTTTGCTCCATCCTCTGTGGCTCTGTCTGGGATAATTCTCACCGAGCAGGGTCAGCCCCCCGGGGAGCAGGCCGCTAACGAGCTTCAGATGTCTGGGCCAAAATGCCTCGCGGCAGGCGGCCCCTCAGCTGCTGGTGGAGGCCTGGGCCTGGCCGGTGGTGGCGTGGGGAGGACGCGTCTTCCCTCCCCAGCTCGCTTAACTCCCCGCTTGCATGAGGCAGGTGCCACCGTTTCTCCCCAGGGTCCCTGGCTGGGGTGGCTATTTCAAGATCTGGAAAAGGGCAGGGAGGCTGGAGGACAAAGGCATTTTGAGCACTTAGGAACTATTTCTTCTTCTTTTAAAACTTTTCTGGGTCCAGAGCTGGTCTTCGCACCGAGGTAGCCCCAGGGAGATGCCAGCTCTGGGCACGCTCAGGGCGGGGCACAAAGGCCATCTTCTCCGACCTCACAGGAACCCTGCCAGGCTAGGACTGTCACCATCCCCTTGACAGATGAAGAAGGGGAGGCGCAGAGAGGCGAGGTGCCTTGTGCAAGGTCACGCAGCCCCGAATGGCCAAGCTAGGGGGGTTCTAGCCCACCTCCGCCAGAGCCCACGCTCTTCCCTACAGCAAACTGGGACATTTCCGGAAGACCAAGATGGTATGTTGTGGTTTCAAAACTGCATGAATGGTGAGGGCCTGTGGGCTGCCTTGGGGTTTCAGATACTGAGGCCACCTTTGCGGCTAACTCCCTCCTCCATCTTGACAAGACAGCAGATTTCACATTTACAAAACGTGGATCATCATCTCGACTTCAGGTGAGGTAATGCCAGTTGCCATAGTAACATCTTCAGCCACGCCTGGAACACATTCTGGGAGCCAGACCCCCTGCTGGAGATTTTCTGTTGGCTACCCGTTAAGAGCTGAGATTCCAAGCTCTGCCGCTTACTAGCTGTGTGACCCTGGGCAAGTAACTTTACCTCTCTGTGCCTCCATTTCCTCATCGGTGAAACGAGGATAACATTAGTTCCTGTCTCACAGAGTGCCGAAATTAAATTAGTTAATATTTGCAAAGGGCTTAGAAGGCTGCCTGGCATAGGGTACACACCAAGCCTGTGTGTTCGTGGATGATGGGCTCTGTCTTGTGAGACCGGCGTTAGAATTTTCCCTGAAGTGCAGATGTAGAAACGGAGGCAGCAGCACAGTGCTTCTCGAACTTAGCAGGCATCAGAATCACCGGGAGGGTTCATGACAAGATTAAACTCTGGGAAACACTGCCAGAGTTTCTGGTTCGGTAAGTCTGGGTTGGGGCCTGAGAATGGGCATTTCTGGCACGTTCCCAGGTGGGGCCGATGCTGCTGGTGCAGCGGCCACACCGTGACAGCCCGGAGTGAAGCTGTAGCAGAGCTGAGCTTGGTAACCCTTGCTCACAGGGCTCTGCGAGGACAAGGATGAAACAGGGCCTGGTGTCCCTCTGACACCTGACACCCGACACCCAAAGCAAGAATGGTGAGTGTGGAATAGGGGGAGGTGTCAGGCCGCCAGGACTCACAGCCCACCCTTTCCTCCC
>NW_024424008.1:10782154-10788044 GCF_017311325.1 Ursus maritimus
TCCCCATTTCACAGGGAAAGAAGTTGAGGCCATAGAGGTGGAGTGACCTGCCCAAGGGCACTTATCTAGTCATTGCTGGAATTGGGGTTGTTCATTCATTCATCTGACTCCTGATGCCAGATCACTGCTCAGGGCTGAAGATTCGGGGTGAGGAGCACCCAGTCTCTCCCTGGGATTTTACCAGCCTCTTCTGGGTCTGTCTGACCAGGCCTCAAGCGCTCTTCTCACCACACGACAGCCTTTGAAACATTGCTTTCCCCTCTCCTCCCTGAGGTACACGTGCTGTCTCTCTCTCCCCTTCTCCCCAGCCACACGGGCTCCCTCTCTAGTTCCCCTCATTCAGGCAATTCTGGAAGTGCCACCTGCTGCAGCAGGAAGTCTCCGTGATGGATCTAGCCCCCAGTCCCCTGCCCCTCGCCCCTCTTCTGTATTGTTCTCCCTCCTATGCGCTTGTTCCTTGGCCACTCTGAACAGAGAGCCCCTTGAGGGCAGAGAACGTGGCCAGTCCCACTGTGGGTCCCCTAAGCCAGGCTCAGTGCTTGGGGAGGATTTGCTGATTGCTCAGCAATCACAAGTGAAAGAGACAACACCCACTGGGGAGACCGGAATACGATGTGAGACAGACCTGCTTCGCTTGGAGCAAATCACCGACTCTCTCGGAACCGTTCCGCGCAGTTCTGTCTTTGTAAAATGTGACTTATGATCCCTGCGTCCCACACAGCCCTGCGTGGTGCTGTGGGTGGGGACGGATGTGAAAGCCACCTCCTTTACAGAGCTGTCCCCTGGTTGGCCTCGGATTCACTGCGTGTCCTTGGGCAAGTCGGGGCCCTCTCTGGGAGCTCTGGTCATCCAGCGTCCCAGATATCACCAAAGTCCCTCCTGACTCTGCTCCTGCTCTGGCCAGGGGAAATGCACGTGGCGTCGAGGGCCTCCATCTTCCCAGCGTCTCAGCCTCCAGAGGCCCCGGCAGGCCCGGGCCTCTCCAGCTGGCCAGCCCAGGCCAGGGACATTCCTGGGAGTCTGCAGGGCTCCAGACTGCCTGGAGCCAGGAAGGGAGAGGCTTCGATGGGTCAGGCCTGGAGCTCTGCAGAGGCTGCTACTGTCCTACCAACCCACAGAGGAGGGGGCAGGTCACCAGGGTGTCCCACGAAGTAGGGCGAACCCAGGCAGGAGGTCTCCAACACCCAGGCCCCAGCTGAGGGGCTGAGGACAGAGCTCTGACTTGCCTCAGCACCCTGCTTGCACACCTCTGGCTTGCTACTAGGGGACCTCAGCCTTTCTCATCTGTGCCATTGGGAGATGTGACAAATGTCACTCCCCGGATCTCTGCCCAGAATCATGCCAATGGCCACCTTACTGGCCTCTTGACTTTCAGATAACGTCTTTGGGTACATGTGGCTAAGTAGCCACCACTGCCCTTCACCGAAGATGAAGACAGAGACTTGAGGGCTAACCTTCGGGCTGCCAGAGCTGGGAGCAGGCTGTGATGGCACTGTTGGCTCTCAAGTCGGCTCAGACAGCTGGGCTCCAGGCCTGCGCACCAGAGGGTCGTGTGGCCTCCAGCCACCCCTCCCTGCCCCTCCTGCTCGCAGGAGGAGGGGGAGGAGGAGGGGGAGGAGGAGGGGGAGGGGGAGGAGGAGAGGAAAGGGAAGGGGCTAAGGAGGGGAGGACCTGCTGCTCCAGTGGGTGAGGTCACCTCCCCATGGCCCCCTCCCGCACCCCCCACTCTAAGAGTGTCCTCAGGGCAGAGGCTCTGGCTGAAGACGCCCAATCTGGGCACCTGGCAGGCTGCGCACAGAACCACACATCCGTCACTCCCTACAGGACGCAGCCCAGGAAATGAAAAGCCACTTCAAGTCTGATCCCAGCGGCGGGTTCCTCTGCCCTGCATCTTGCCCGGAGCACTGGGGCTCACCCCCCAGCCCACTCCCCCCACCATGAACACACAAGGTTGTTTGCTCCTGTGTTTGGGGTGACCTCAGGCGGGACTTGGACACTGACTTTGAGCTGAGTTCTCAGATTGGGGCTGGCTTCCCAAGTCTGTGTCATCAGTTGGGTGACCTTGAGCAGGCTCCCAAACTCCCAGAGTCACACTTCCCTCCTCTGTAAAATGAGTCTGAAAGTAGCCGTCCCACAGGGAGGTTTGGGAGCAGGGGAGGAGATGAAGGAGAAAGTGTTTTTGAGGTTCCCGGTAACCCCTGACCACATTTCCCTGCGCAGTCAGGGCACAGGCTTGCCCTCATCTGTTCGGTCTCAGTGACCTGGACCTTCCCCTCTTGTCCACCCTTCCTGATGCCAAGGAGGGACACCTGAGTCTCAGCATCCGTGCCCTACCACCTGCTGGCCGCGGGGCTGCCCTCCAGGGACCCCGGGTTGGGGGTTGTGGGAAAGGCTGGAAACGTGCTTGGAAGCCGCGGACCACTGTTGAAGGCTGGGGGGTTCATCTGCCCCCACCCCAGTTCCCCCGCTGCGGGTGTCTGCACAGGTCCTGGCTCCTCCAGGAAGCTTCCCAGACACGCAGCCCACTCCCACACCACCCCAGCCACCCCTCACCTGGACTCATTTTTAAATATTTTAGTAGACACTGATGAGCCTTTCCTCCCACTGCTTATTTATTACTAATGCTTGTATTATGTTAATGACATTTGTCTAACGCCCAGGAGGTGATAAGGCCATTTAATACACACGATCTCAATCAGCCTTCCCAGTGGCCTGGGAGGTGAGGGTTCTCATCATCCCCAATTTGCACCTAAGGAAACAGTCTCCATGCTCCATCGCCCCATGCCACTGCGACAGTTGCGTTGCGGTGCTGGCCAAGGCACTTACTGAGCCCCCGTTAGGTGCCAACGCCCTCCAGCCAGATCGTCTGAGCCTCATTGTGTGGGGACCTCCTCCTCTCACCTCCGTCCACCCTGCAGGCCTGAGAGGAGACAGCTGTCTGAAGAGGCCGCCCTGAAGGCAGGGAAGATGGGGACTGCTCTGAGCTGGCTCTCATGTCAGTTTGGGGGGACGGTGGACCTGCAGCATCCTGTGAAGGCCCACTGAGGCTGAGTGGCCAGAAGAGCAGGGGCAGAAGAAGAGCAGGGGACCCAAAGAAGGGGAGGGGAGGAGAAAGGGGAGGTAGGAGGGGAGGGAAAAAAAGAGACTTGCCCACAGCCACAGGACGGTCCCTCAGAGCCCTCTGTGCCTGCTGCTCCCCTTGTTCCCCCAGAGCTCAGGGAGGTGCTTGGGCTCTTAGGTGCTGAGATGCCCATGCCCGGACTCCCTGAGTCCTCTGAAGAGTTCCACAATTCTGAGTGTCCAGTTCCGGGAGTTAGTGGGTTGTGTGACAAGAGTGAGGGCTTTTGGAAAACCAGCCCTTTATGAAAGCTGCCTTCAGGGCAGGATATAAAGAGTCCTGGGTAGACTCCTTAGTCCCCAAATACCACTGCTTTATCCCTCTCACACGGCCTACGTTACCCACATTAAATCACTTCTTGGGCTGAAGGTATTGAAAGCTTCTGTTCAAATGAAAATCCGCTGTTTTCTAGACTTCTCATGAAATAACAGTTGAGTAATGTCACCACCTGTTAAGGGTTAGGGTGAAGGAGTCTCATTGTTCTGAGCTTTTGTTTTTAGCTGTGGACCCTTTGTATTAATTTATTGAATGGAGCCATGGAGCAGCCCTGGTCAAAAAGGGAGCGAGGCGTTTGCTGAAGTCCCCAGCGTAGGTGGTGGGCTTAGAGGGGCTCCAGCGAGGGGTGGCACCCGAGCAGGCTTCTGTGAGTGTTTGGGATTTTGCCGGGGCGAACCATGGAAAGCTCATTCTAGGTGGAGAGACAGCCTGGCCAAGAGCATGGTGGGGGTGGGGGGGCAGGTGGGCTGGTGGGGGAGGCAGGTCAGAGGAGGGGACCTATGGTGCCCGTGGGAGCAAGCTTTAGTGGCTCCACCTTGTCACCAGGCTGGCGAGGGCGGGGGTGGGGCAAGTCCCAGAGACCGGGGGTCTTTACGGTCAAAACATGTCCAGTCTAGTAGGGGGACAGACTTGTATCCACAGAGGGTGCTCAGGGCTCTGACGGGCTGCAGGGTGAAGCAGAGGGGCTGGCGGACACTAAGCCTGGTGGGGGGACCCCAGCTAGCTGGGGAATCAGGGAAGGCTTCCCGGTTTCCTGAGGAGTCCTGTCATGCCTGTGCTGCACGCTAAAGCGGCCACCAGCATCTTGAGGAGGGCCCTCAGCTAGAGGGCTGGCATGGGCAGACACGCCGCGCTCCCCAAAGAGAGTTTGAAGCAGAAAAATATGGCTCCCACCTGCCTGTCCTAGACAGCTGGGCCCTGAGTGTGGCCAGGCTCCCTGCCTCCACCGCCTCCTCCCTTCCCTGCCTCAAGCCTCACACCTTCCAGTTCATCCTTGACTCCCCTAGAACCCTCTTCTGAAACCCAGTTGAGACCCAGGCCCTGCAGGGCTCTGTCTTCCGCGGAGCCGCCTGACCTTCCAGCAAGGTCCAGACTTCTCCTGTTCTCAGGGGCTGGGGGAAGACAGAAGGAGACCTGCAGGATCCCAGCCCTGCCAAGCTCTCCAGCCTCCAAGAGGCGAAAAGGTGAGGCTGGGGGCATGGGGGCCCAGCTGCCTTCTCCGGATGGGGCAGGCGGAACTTCCCGAGATAAGGGCAGGCGACAATGGGGGGCTGTGTGGTGCAGCCTGTCTCCCGGCCAGAGGAAATGAGTGGCCTCCGCACCATTAATCCGCTGCGGCCCACAGCACCCTCTGGAAGGGTGACCGGGATTGGGAGGCGGTGTGTGTGTGGGGGGATATTCCCAGCCCCCACCTGCTGTCCCAGCCAGAGGGGTTTCGTCTGCCACTCCAGGCCCGTCTACTTCCAGGACCACACAAATGAGAAGGAGGCTGGGTGCAGGGGCAGAAAGAGGGGGCCACTCAGGCTGGAGAAACAGGGCCTGGGTTGGCTGCCTGACTGAGCCCAGTGCTCTGTGGGACCAGGGGAAGTGCTTCACCCCTCTGGACCCCCTGACCTTCACTGATCCCCAGGCTCCTTCCTTCTTGGCTGTTCTGGGAGTCTGAAGATACCACATGCCTGTAATTCTTTTTTTTTTTTTTTAAGATTTTATTTATTTCATTTTTTTTAAAGATTTTATTTATTTATTTGAGAGAGAGAGATTAAGAGAACGAGTGGGAGGAAGGGCAGAGGGAGAGGGAGAAGCAGACTCCCCATGGAGCAGAGAGCCCAACACAGGACTCGATCCCAGAACCCTGGAATCCTGACCTAAACCAAAGGCAGACACTTAACTGACGGAGCCCCCCAGGCGCCCCCTGGGCCTGTAGTTCTTATCTTTCTGCCCCCCCCTCAGCACATGGGCCACAGGACTCATGCTTTACCCAGATACGGGAGTTCTGACAGTAGGATTTGAGGCAGAAGCAAGCCTGCTAGGAGAGATGTTGGGGCTTTGCGGACTGTCACAGCCGCTGCACGGAAAGTCAGAGGGCAGGATACACTGTCCTGGGCCTCAGTTTCCCCTTCTACATCATGAGGGGTGGGACTCCATGACGGCCCTGTGGAAGGTGAGCTGCTGTGGTCAGCGACAAGGGATATGAAGCTATGCAGCTCCCATGGGTCTCCTCCCTC
Source organism: Ursus maritimus (assembly GCF_017311325.1). Lineage (NCBI taxonomy): Eukaryota > Metazoa > Chordata > Mammalia > Carnivora > Ursidae > Ursus > Ursus maritimus. The sequence goes on from NW_024424008.1 coordinate 10,787,774, forward strand.
CCGGAGTTCAACCTTAGCCACTGACCAGCTGTGTGACTGCTCAGATCCTTTCTTCTCATCCAAAAACTGGGGCTCCCTGGCCAGGTGGGTGGCAGGAATTCTGTGACAATGGGTATAAATGGGACCCTGTGTGCCACACAGGGAGGGGTGGCTGTGTCTGAAGTGGCCTGCATGACCCAGTCTCTGGTCTGGGAGTCCAGCCTTCTCTGTCCTTCCCCCTCCTCAGTTCCCACCTCTCGCTTTTACCGCCATCTCTTGGAGGGTCATCCTC
>NW_024424008.1:10788049-10801817 GCF_017311325.1 Ursus maritimus
AAGAGGTGAAGATTCCCAGTGCAGGAGACATTCAAAACAATGGACAGGACCATCAAGGCCTCAGATCACCAAGGCCAGCCTACTCACTGTACAGACAGGGAAACTGAGGAAACAGAGGCCGAGTCTCCCAAAGCCACACAGCCAGTAGGTGGCAGAGAAAAGCCTGGAACGCAGATCTGGTTCTCACACGCCCCCAGGCTCTGCAGTGCTGGGGCTGGAAGGGCCTTTGAGGCTCACGTTGTCCAAATTCTCTCACTGGTCAGAGGAGGAAACTAGAAAGCAGGAAAGCCTAGCCCAAGGTCACCCCAAGAGCAGTCTGGAACACTGACCTTTCAACTCCAGGACCCCGTGTGGTCCTAGTGTTCCAATGGCCCATCTGGGTTGGGGGAGCCCTTCCTGTCCCCCTCACCCCCGCCCCTGGGTGTTATCCAAGCGTGCAACAGAGAGAGAACAGTGCCTTATAGAGGACAAAACGGGAAAGAGTCACCACCAAAACGTATTGGTGTGAGCCCTTTCCACACCATCAGGAGAGGTCTGCTCAGGCCAACGCGGCCCTTAGTGCCCCCTTTCTCCACCACCCACAGCTCCTGCAGCTCCTGCAGCTCCCTTTCAAGAGCCCATTCCAGAAAGAAAATGTTGGCACGAGGAGGAGGAAGCGGATGTCTTTGTCCTGGGAGCTGCTTGCCTTGGTCCTGGGGTCCCTGAAACAGATCAGTGTCTCCCGGACAAGCTGTTCAGGCTGCCACCGTTCCCCGGGGCAGGGGGTCCTGGGCATGGCCGAGCTCTCTAAGAGGAAAGAAAGAAAAATGACATTTGCTGAATCCCACACTGTGCATAGCACTGCTCCTGGGCGTCCCCGATGCAAGGTCTCTGTTAATCCTTAGCCCAGCCCTAGAGGTGGAAATTAATACTCCTATTTTACAGATGAAAAAGTGGTTATCCGGAGAGAGGAGTGACTTCCCCAGGGTCACATGGCAGAGTCGAGGCTAAGCCTGGCTCAAGGCACCGCACCCCTCCACTCACTCCCCACCCTGCCTTTAGAAGAGCAGCCTATGTACCTGGAAATAGTAAGCTGTGTCTGATCCAGCTCTGCGACCCTCTCTGGTCCCTTAAGAGATTCGCTGATGGGAGGTGTGGCCTGGCCACCACTGCTCTTTCCTTTGTATCTCTCTGTCAAGCCCACGTCCTTTCCCCTGCTGGCTGGGTGGCAACGATAGGCTGCCATCCACACTTCCCCTGCGCCCTGCTTCCCATCAGTGGAAACACCCCACCGTCCCTTCCTAGTGCTCAGAAAGCTTCATGTATTTTGAATCTGGGCTCCTAAGTTCCTTATGTCTTAGAATCTGTGAGCCTGCTCTGGCTTCTCTGGAACCTCTTAGACTGGGTTCCCACACCCCCAGCCTTCCTGTCCCAGCTGTGACCACCTTGAAGGCTTTTTTTTTCTGTTTAGATGTGCTTTTCCATACTTAGCCATGCGCCTTCCTCAGGGACAGTGGGTCTGACGGATCTCTGCGTCCATAGCTCCCGGCATGGTGCCTGGCACGTAGTCTATCGCAGGAAAGTTTGTTGAATGAATAAACGTGATTCCTTGATTTTATCTTTTACCTTCTCTCTGCCATTGGCATGACAGGGACTTGAAAGGTGGGACACGAGACTAAGATTTTGCAGTGAGGTGGCCTTTGACCTTCCTTCTTAACAGGGTCGCAGCCCTAGGACACTCGCGTGGCAGGAGGCCGCTCACGGCCCTGGCTCTCGCTACACCTGCCTTCTGGTCAGCTGTTTTGAAATCCTGCCACCTGCCCAGTCGTTGACCACCTCCTCTGATCCTGGCCCCAGGCCCAACACTGTCCCCACAGGGACGAAAGTGGGCGTCCCCGTTGGACAGGTAAGGAAACTGAGTTCAGAGCCTGGAAGGAACTTGCTCAAGGCCCCTCAGCCCGGAAGAGGTGGAGCAGAACTTCTGACCCATCCCGTGCCAGCGTGGCTCTCTGCATCTGTCCAGGCCTCAGATGGGCGGGGGGCAGCTCCAGAGGACGAGTTTCTTCTAGACGGAGATGGGGATTCTCCTGGCATGAGGAAGTGAGCCCCTGTCCCCTGAGGGATGGTGGATGGGCAAAATGGACATCTGGAGAAGATGCAGCAGGGAGCAGGGTGCCCTCCACGAAGGCCTATGGAGCCTTGGGTGTTCATCGGTCCGCCCCGGCTTCAAACCCTTTGTTAACAGGTCTCCCCAGATGCGGCTGAACGGAGCCCAGACCGCGGGCCTGGCTCACATGGCCACGTGTGGGTGGACACCTGGCTGCTGGACTCTGAGGGAGAGCAGGCTGTCGGGGGACACTAACAGTTCGGGCAGAAGAGGTGGCTCCGTTGCCCCAAGACGGAGGGTGGGGGAAGCCAGGGGAAGGGGTGCCTGGAGAGGAGCAGCCTTGCTCATCAGGTCATCAGGGTCCGTGAAGCAGAGCAGGGATGGTGAGCTAGGCCTGAGGAGAAGGGGCTGGAGTATGTGGGGGGGGGGGTGATGTGAATGTGTCCCCTGGGGAGAGAAGCCGCCAAGGACAAAGTGGAGAGGTGCGGGGAGGAGAAGGGGCCGGCAGAAGGGGAGAGTGGGAGCCCGCGGATGGGACTCTGGAAGTGTCTTCCCGGGGCAGGCCAGGAGGAGGATGGCTGTGAGAACAGGAAGTTGGGTGACAGGAAGTTGGGGCACCTTCCCTGTAAAGCCAAGAGGGTCCTGCCTGATGAGCACCGAGTGCCCTGAGGGGCTGACGGCGATGGGCAGGGAGCTGCTGACCAGAGCACACAGAGATGTCACCACCAAGGACCAAGCAGCCCACGATGCTGTCATAGCTGTCGCCGAGGCAGTGGCCCCGGCGGCCTGACTCCAGCGTGGGCTCTGAAGCATTCCATGACACTCTCCCTTTCATAAGCGTTACTGATATTACGGAGAACTCTGGAAGCACAGCGCGCTGCGCCAAACCCTTTCCAAGCATTAACTTGTTTAAGCCTCACAATGGCCCTGCGAGGCGGGAGCGGTCGATACCACACACACACACACAGACACACACGGAAACATGAAGGCATACAGATGTGCGTGGCTGTGCAGACACGACTGGTTCACACCCAGCCTGGGAAGGAGCAGGGGGCAGGCCCGCAGCCGGTCGGGAGGCCCCGCCTGCCTCCAGTGTCTGTCATTCTTTACCTCCCCCCTCGCTCTCCGGCAGGCGCCACACCCCCCTGGTCTGCGGCTCCCTTGGACTGAAGATCCTTTGTTAATGGTTTTCAGACGATCCTCCCTTGCCCCCCAGAGCCCTGACTCATCCTGCTGTGGGAGTTGGGAGGACTGAGAAACCTAGTCCCAGGCCCATGTGATGGAGGATTCCAGGCCCTCACCTCCAGGGTGGGCTGCCTGGTGTCGGGGGCTCCCCTAGTCCCTCATAGCTCACCTGCGGCCCAAGCACTTCTGGGCGAGGCCCCCGGAGCTGGCTGTGGCCGCTGGAGCAGAGCGGGGCCCCTCCAGCGTGTGACTGCCCTGGGGCAGCCAAGTGCATCGTCCCTGGGCAGTGCCGACTAGCCAGGGGGGAAAGGGAACTTCTGCAGCGGCTGCCTGACCCCCATCACGCTCTGCTCCCTCATGGAGGCCCTCTCTCCCCTTCTCGGGCCCCAGAAATCCCTGGCTGTCCCCTTCCCCAGCCCCAGGCCACCCGATCACACAGACTAGAACGCTTTTCAGGGGACCCCCACCCTGGGCTGCAGATTCGATCACATTTCAAATTTTTCCTACCTTGTGTCCAGATCCAGTTGCTCGCCACCCATCCATCCATCCCCCATCCACCTGCTGTCCCCATCCTCCCTTCATCCAGCATTTAGAAGACGGTACGTGACTAGATACAAAAGTTGAGTGGCATCGCTCGCAAAATCTCCGCCCTGTCCCTTCACCAGGCTGCGGCGAGGTTCAAACAGGTGAACGGTTGTGTGTTCTGTGTAAGTAGCCATGAACACAGAATGGTCTATGCTCCGGGATAGGCTTCTCACTCATTTCTAGGGCAGGGCAGCGCTGGGAGGCCAGGACTCTGAGTCTCGAAGCCACCTGGAGCCTTCTGGGAAAGGAAGGATTCACTCTGTCTGGAGCCCAGAGGTGAGGAGGAGAGGACCTTGAAGTGAGGCTGGAGGTGAAGACAGGGTGGGGCTGGGAGGGCCTTGGGGGATGGGTGAGGGAGCTCCGACTTTGTTCTATGGGTGACGGGGAGCAGAGGAAGGGTTTTCAGTGGGGACTCATAGGACCAGATCTGCAAGGTAGCTGGTGGGGACAAAGAAGAAGATGACGTTCCTGAGGGTAAGGACTGAGTCCCATCAGTGGGTAAAGGGGAACTCTGGCGGCCCTTCAGAGTTGGTATCTGGAGCCATAAGCCAGGAGTTAAGCTGGAGAATTCTAGAAGATCATAAACTTGAGCATTGTTCTTCCCCCTGCCCACGTCCCAGAGAGCATCATCCTAACATAGGAGGAGACTCTGGGCTGGTCCTGGAGAGGAAGAAAAAGAGATTAGAGAGAGGGTGCCCCTGCCAGCCACTCTGGGGGAGCCCCAAAGATAGAGTGGGGACCCAGCTAGGTGGGGAGTGCAGAGGGGGCTGGGCAGGTCCCAGTTGTGCAGGGTGTTCACTGCACAAGGTCATCTGGCTGAGCGGGTGAGTGGGAGGTGAAATCCTGGCATGGGGCCGCATCTGTGCAAACAGGGCATCTTTTTATAACTTTCACAAAAGCACCATAGAGGTTTGGTGGGGCCTTGAGGCCATGGGAGAGCAAAAGGGGCCCGGAGGGGCGCCTGGGTGGCTCAGTCAGTTAAGCATCTGCCTTCGGCTCAGGTCATGATGGAGCCCGGGTCGGGCTCCCTGCTCAGCCGGGAGTCTGCATCTCCCTCTCCCTCTGCTTCTCCCCTACAACCCCCCTGCTCATGCTCTCTTTCTCTCTAATAAATAAAATCTTTAAGGGGGGGCTGGAACAAATTCAGGAGCAGAGAAGGCAGGAGCCTAATTGGGCCCATCGCTCTCTCTCTCTCTCTCTCTTTCAAAACACAACCTGATTTTCCACTGGGCAAGGAGGGGAGATGCACCTTTGCTGAGAAGCCAGCGTGAGGAAATGGGGCTGTGACAGAGGCCCTGGCTGCTTCTGAGGTCCCCAGCTGACACGGGCACAGGGTAGCCCCATGCAGAGCTGGGTGGCTTGGCCGGGTGAGGGCAGGTCTGGCGGCCCTGCCCCCTAGTTCTGCCACCGCCATGCTGGGCACCGGCAGGCAATGCCCAGATGACCCATCTGCAAGGGGAGGCAGCCAACGAGGTAGTGGCCGCCCTCGTGCTTGCCTCTGAGGCAGTGTGGGAACGAAGGCCTGCCGGGGGGGAAGAGCTCGGTGTCTGGCCTGGCCTCAGCTGTCATTCTGGCAGCGGCGCGTCCCTGTCCCCCTCTCCAGCTCAGTGTCCTCGTCTGCATGGTGATGGTATCTGAGGCCTGGCCCAGGTCTTTCCTCAGACCCAAATCCCTTACCTTTCACCCCCTTCACCCCATCTGATTTCATTAAGCAGAGGGCGTTAGCCCTACTTGACGGGGGAAGAAACTGAGGCTCCAAAACTGAGCCCCAAGACCACACAGTGGGCAGGCAGTGAAGGAATCTGCTCCTGGAGCCAGAGGTTGTCTCCCTCCCACCTCTCGGTGCCTGGTGGCCGCTGTGAGCAGGGCCAGGTATCTTCCTGCCGCCACGGGAAGGATGTGGTAGGGAAGCTCGGCTGGGCCTGGACCCAGAACAGGGAGGGTTCAGGGGGCAAGAAATCCCTCAGTGCAAATGGGGGCACTTTCTCCCATAACTTCTGGGGAGCCCTGCCCCCTCCAGGACATCCCTTCTGGACCTCCTGGCTCCCAGCAGCTCACCTTGTCCACACCCCAGATTCCAGAGGCCCAGTCTGGGTGCTAGAGCCATGGCTGCCATCTTGAGAGCACAGACCACAGCAGGCCCGCTCCTAAGCGCGATACACGCATCATCTCATTGAAGCCTCATAAAAACTCTGTGAGGTGGTTTTATTCCCAGTTTATAGATGTGGAAACAGAAACCCGAAGAGGTTAAGTCACTGCCTCAAGCCACACTTGGCAAAAGCGGTGCTAAGAGCACACTGTTCCTAAGGAACGTGGCATCCTGTGTTCAGGCCACCGTGGCCCACTGGGCGGGCCTGGGTGTCCCACTGTCAGAGCAGGTGGGCCAGCCCTGCCCTGCGGGGCTCACACAGCACGGAGCCAACGCCGGACTCTCTTCTGGATTCTGGCGCTCAGGCTAGGAAGCCGCACAGAGGCCCACCCAGCTGGCTCAAAGTCTGGGGATTGTTCTGCAGTCCTAAAGACAGAAAGGGAAGCCCCTGCTGGACCTGGCACAAGGCCTCAGCTTGGAGAGTTGCAGCCCATGAGCTGCCCCTGAGGATCCTGGGGTTTCCAGGCCCCTGTCCTGTCCCAGGGGGACTCTGAGTGCACACCCAGAGCCCCATCCCTCTGGTTCCCGGGGACCAGCTTTGCCCACGTGGACAAAAACAGCTTCAGTGAGGGAGTGTTTCTGCTTCTGCCTGGTCTCACACTGGGTCAGGTAACTCAGTGCTGGAAGGGACCTGGGCACCCCTGAGTCCAGGCCCACCACCTGAAGGGGAAACCGAAGCTCTGGGAGGGGCCCAGGCTGGCCCAAAGCCACGTGGCCTGGGAACCCTGTTCTCTTTTCCCTCCCGTCTGCCGAGCCCTCCTGCCCTAGCTCAAACCTCTGCGGCTCCACCACGGGGCTCCCACTGCTCCCGGTATAAAGTCCTGGCATGTCAGGATGTGGTCTGTCATCCGTTCTCACCGGGTCTCCCCTAACTGCCGCCCCCAACTCCCCTCGAGCAGGCCTAAGCCCCACGTGCCTCTTGCACATCTTACCTCCCAGCTCCAGCGCCCGTGACCCTACTAGCGTGTGCATCCCAGGTCCAAACTCTCGAGCCACATGTCCTCCCAGGTCCAATCATGGTTCCAAGGCCGTTGGGATGTGGGGAAATTCTCAGAGGAGGGGGCATAAGTCCCAGGGCTACCATCGCAGTGAAGACAGGACCGCTGATGGGGCAGACCAGTAAGTACTGGGTGTCAGAGCTCCCAGGCCCTTGGGCTCACCTAATCCAAACTCTGCCTTTTCAAGTCGGGAGTTGAGTCCAGAGAAGGCCAGGAATGTGCCTGAGGCCACACAGCGCATGTGTGATGATGTCACACAACAGGGGCAGACACACCGGGGTTTCACAGTCTGTAAGGCATTTCACCCCCCTTGCTTCATTCAACCTTCACGACGACTACTGAGGCAGTTCCTGGTATCCCCAGTTTCCAGATGGGTAAGCCAGGCCTCAGGAGGAGGCCACCTGGCTATGGAGTGGGAGAACCAGGATCTGTCTGAAGCCAAGGTCTTAGGCTCCTATGGTTGCAAACACTGTGGATATGATTAATGTCACTGAACTGTGCATTCCACAACGGTTAAAATAGCAAATTTGTGCTTATATATATTTTACCGATTGATTTTTATAATTAATAATGTAATATATCAAAACTCACTGTATACTTTAAATAGGTGAATTGTGGGGCGCCTGGGTGGCTCAGTTGGTTAAGCGACCAACTCTTGATTTCGGCTCAGGTCATGATGTCAGGGTCATGGGAGCCCTACGCTGGGCTCTGTGCTCAGCAAAGAGTCTACTTGTCCGTCTCCCTCTGCTCCTCCCCCAGGCTGTGTGCGTGCTGTCTCCCTCTCTCTCTCTCTGAAATAAATTTTAAAATCTTCAAAAAAAAAAAAATAAATGGGTGATTTGTCTGATATGTGAATTATCTCTCAAACTGTTTCTACAAAAGTCTTGGGCTCTTATCCAGGACACTCTGCAAACTGTTGTCTCAAAGGCTCTCAGTACAGTGAGGGGAACAGACCCCTGAACAGACATTGTCCAAATGAGGAGGACGCAGCTTCGCTGGGAAGCACAGAGAAGGGTCCCCCTAACGGGGGCGCTCAGCCCTGGCTGCGAGGCTGAGTCATCCGACCTTTGTGGCTGCTGATTTCCCCACACTGAGACCATGGCCCTCCCTCATGCCGGAGGGGACACTGAGTGGGTTTTGAAGGGTGAGGAGGAGGAAGAGTCCGGGGAGGTTTGAGGGAGGAAAGGACGTCCAGGTAGAGGAAACCGTCTGCAAGGCCGCGAGCTGTGCGCACGAGGGCTTGGGTGTGGGGTACGTGGTCAGACCCCGCGGCCAGCCCCAGACAAACGTGTGAACTTCTGCTCTGAAGCCAACAGCAATAGGGGTGCAGCCGACACCCTGCCTGTCACCTCCCCGCCCTAACTCCCTCCGTCACCTGAGGCCTTCTCAGCCCATCAATCAACAGCCTGAATTTACTGGGTGACCAAGCCTGAGCTCTGAACTTACAGCACCGTCTCTCTGGCTTCTCACCTACCAATGAAAGTGGTCCCCAGTCTGCTGAGGGGGCATCTGCTGCAGCCCCCAGACACCCGGACGCACGGCTCTCGAGGGCTGCTCTGCGGAGAGCGGGGGCGTTGAGTTACAAGGGGGCGGGGCCCAGCTGGACCGGCCATGCACACATGCGATCCTCAGTTTCCCCACCAGCGACCTGGGGATAATGCGTCCTGCTTGGCCCTTACTAGAATCATCACTAAAACACTATGAGGAGACTCGAGGTGGGGAAGGGGGAGTGCCTGCTTCCTGGGTACAAGGTTTCCTTCTGGGGTGACGGAAATGTTCTGGAACTAGAGGGCGGTGACGGTTGCACAGCACGGCGAGCGTGCTGAATGTCACTAATGGCAGTGTTTCTGTGTTGTGTATTTTCCAAAAATAAGATGTTCTAAGTAAATGGATGGGTGGCAACAGAGCGGTGAGGACTACTGTGACCGGAAGTGGGGGCAGCAATGACCTCCCCTCCTGGAGCACCCAGGGGCCACCGCGGGCAGGGGTCACACAGTGAGGGGGCAGGGGGTGTGGGGTAACGGAACCCCTGGGCTAGTCCGCAAACCTCGAGCCCTTAAGAGAAAGGGGGGGCAGTTTCCTGGAAGCAGTGGAAGGGCAGTGAGGCACAAATAGAAGGCTCCTGCTCGGAGGGGCGGGCAACATGGTATTTCTGGGGCACAGACGGAGCTTATGCTGTTTGGCTGCCCACCCACAGGCCCCCTTTCTGTCTGGGGGGGGAATCGTCCCCGGAAGAAGTCTTGGCAGGAGGCAGTGCTCCAGGCCTTGGGCTGCTCCCTCTCCCCACAGCCTCACCCCTCCTTGTACCCAGGGGCTGGCTTGGGACCCAGGCTCGGCCGAATTAGGGGCCCCACCAGGGCCTCATCTTGAGGTGACCTCCATGCTATAGAGACAGGGTGGGGGCGGGCAAGGAGGAAAGAAATGAGTGAATTTATTCATTCAAGAAATTTTGACTGAGTGCTTAAAAATACGCGAAGGACTGAGTGAACGAATGAGCGGGAAAATCCGTGGGTGGGGTGTCCCCTGAGACCTGGCCTTTGGCGAACCTCAGGGGGCTGGCTGCCAGTGGGGCCAGGGCCTGGCGGGGGACCCGGGGTGGGCATACTGGCGAGCGGTCTCTGCTTTATCGCAAGGCTGTCCACTGGTGTTCTCTTTCAGAGGCCAGTCAGGGGGTCTGGGCCCTGACAGGCCTCTTGCCCCATAAAAGCCCTGATTTACGCCACAGCCGCCTGCCGGCCGCGCTGTCACCCGCACCTTGTTTATTTATTTGTGAGCGCCAGGTCGGGGTCTGGCTCCTCGGGCCTTCGCGGCACCATGTGTTCTAGCCCCACGTGGGGAGGAAGACAGATGCCTTGGAATTATTTTGCATTAAATGGCCGTGGAAAACTATTTGGCCTGCATTTGATTTCACCTCTTGTTACAGTATAATTTGTTATCCTGAAACGTGCAGCAGCTGGAGGCCAGAGGAGCAGATGTTCCTGGGGCAGTGCGGGCTCCCCAGGCAGGGGAGGGGGCGCGGCGGGGCGGCAGCAGAGCGCTGCCTCGGCCCCACGGGCCTGGCCCTGACCCTGCCAATGCCCTTTCCGACCGTGGAAGCTCACGGAGCCCTATCTGGGCCTCGGTGTCCCCATCTGTATAATGGGGATGAGGATACCTAGATCCCAGAGCACATAGCATAGCGCCTGGCTCACCGTGAGATTCAATAAATGTTTGCTCTTATCCCTGGAAGAGATGATTGTCCGAGAGAGGTTTTAAAAAATGAGTAGGAGCGGACCGGGAAAAGTGGTGTGTGTTCCGGCATAGCACGAGCGAAGACATGGAGGGGAGAATCGGAACTATGGTTTGGGGTGGCCGAAACAGGAAAGGAGGCATCGCGGATGCCAGGGCAACACGGAGCCATAGAAAAGGTGTGAGCTGGGGAGGGGCACGATCCCAGTCCCCCTTTGGAAAGAGCACGCGGGTCGGGCCTGTAGGTCCAAAAGACCCGGTAGGCACTTGCTAGGGCTGCCGCCATTGGGCGGCTTAAAACAACAGCAATTTATGCCCTCATAGTTCTGGAGGTTAGAAGGCCAAAATCAAGGTCAGCAGAGCCATACTCTCTCTGAAAGTTCTAGAGAAGAAGCCTTCCTTTTCTCTCCCTACTTCTGATGGGCCGGCAGCTTCCTGGCTTGCGGCTGCCTCTCTCCAGTCTCGGCCTCTGCCGGCCCCTTGTCTCGTCATCTTCTCCTCTTCTTAGAAGGACCCCAGTCATACTGGATTTAGGGCCCGCTCCACTCCAGGATAATTTCAGCTTCTCTGATTAACTGCAAAGACCCTGCTTCCCAATGAAGTCACATTCGCAGGTACCTGGGGTTAGGACTTCAACTTCTCTGGGGAGGGTGCAAGTCAGCGTACAATAGGCCCCCTGGTGCCCCTCTGTCCTCAGTCCTTTGGTCATCGAGGAGCCCAGGGGCTCTGGATCCTAGGACCCGTTCAGTGAGGAACGTTTTCTCCTTTTGGTTGGAAGCACTGTGAACAATCACAGTATTTGAGAGACTCTGCAAGCCGCAGGGAATCAGAAGGGAAAGCACGCTCTGACCAGCAAGCGAGGAGAAAGGCCGCTGCTGAGACGGCTCACGGTGGGGATGCGAGGCCCAAGCTGGGGTGGAGGGTCGGATGGGGAGGAGGGGCGGCTTTGAAGCTCCTGGAAAGGGAGGATCTCAGAGGGTGAGTGAAACTTGGCTGCAGGGGGAGCTTAGGCAGGAGGGAGAAGCCAAGTGAGGGAAGAGAGAACAGGGCAGGCCAGCCATGGGCAGTCGCTGGGGTCCCTCTGGGCAGCTTTGACCAATCGTCCTAGCTGCCCAAGGGTCACAGGAACGGAGGGGTCTCTTTGAAAGGTCCCTAGTCTCCCCTCTACAGCCTTGAAGGCGAAGTCATCCGGATCTGACTTCTATCTGTGCCAGAGCAGAGGCCCAGAGAGGACAGAGACATTCCCCAAGATCGCACAGGGACCCACAAGAGACAGGGGACTGGACCCTCCAGCCCACAGCTGTTCCTCTATCCCTGCTGCTCAGTTCTCCTTGCCCTGGACAGAGAGGGGCCATGGTGTCCTCTAAGGCTGCCCCATCTGGGACATGGGACAGGGAAGTGGTGACATCCATGGAGAGGAAGGATGGGAGGACTGCCTGGGTGGGGGAGCCTGGTTACTGAAGGTGAGGGCATAAAAATGCCAATGGAATTAAAAGGAAAGTCTACTCTTTCACCTTGGGCAAGGCATGTATCCTATAAAACCCAGAATTTCAAGAGTGATGGGAGATGGGGATGGCAGTGGGAGGTGATATTGGAGTTTGGAGCTTTCTGGAAGGGTGGGGGTAGAATGTTTGGATGGAAGAGCTTAGGGCAACGGACACAGGGGTGTGTGTGTGTGTGCACTCACGCGTGCGTGCACACACATTCGTGGACCTAGAGGACATGGCCCTGAAGGGAGAGAGCACTAAGACAAGGAGGAGGGTTTTATTTGTGGGGAGGTCTCGGAAACTGTGGACAAAGCTGAGGGTGGGTAATGCTGCAGTGACCTCGGAGACAAGGCCCAGTGGGATTAAGTGGCTCTCCGGTTTTCATTTGCAGTAAATCCGTTGTTCAGACTCTCAGGCGGGCTTAGGCCAACTTGGTATTCACCTTAAGGACATGGTGTTCCGTGGACCCCCTGGCAGGGGTGAGGACCAGCTTTGGTCTCCTGAGGGCTAGAAAAGCAGCCAAGAGCTGAGGAGGTGGGGCCAGAGTGCTTATCACGGCCTCTCTCTGCAGCTGGCCTCCTGGACTCACAGGGGAGGACAGACACCCCTCAGGTCTCCCGGCATCTGTCCCACGGTGTCAGCCACCCCTGCAGACTGAGGGCTGGGGCTGCCTCTGAAGCCCAAACCCCAAGTTCAGCAAGAGCGCACGTCGTCGGGCCGGCGTGGGTCACGCGTGTCCAGCTGCCCCCCTCGGGAGTCAGGCCCACAGGTGGGTGAGCCCGGCGGCCTGCCCCCCCCCCCCCCAGCCTGCCCCGTGAGGAGTTCTCAGAGACCTCAGCCTGCCCTGGAAGGTACCTGCCTGCCCGCAAATATCAAAGCTTCATCAATGAAAAGGATAAAACAAGTTCACAGCGATACAAAAGCAGGATAAATGACACCTGAAGAAAGAGAAACCCTAGGCACAGAGGGAATGCAAAGTTGAAGCCAAAGCGTCAGACGTATTCAAAGGTCTCCCCACAAGGGCAGCGGGGCCCACAGCTGAGGCCTCGCATCAGCTGGCGCTCCCTGCCGGGGGGTGGAGGAGACAGGAGTGGGAGCAGATGCCTTGCATGACAGCACAGTGGGGACCCGCCACCCGTGGCGGTGACCCCTGCCTGTCCTGCTCAGCACGGGCCCCAGCAATCTGCCAAGGGGGGAGCACTGCTCGGCCTCTCAGGTGGCCGTCAGGACTGCAGGCGAGGGTGCGTTCTCACGAGGGAAGGGCCAGGCCCAACACACAGGAAGCACTCAGCGGTTGCTAGTTCTCTCCACGTCTTCCCTCCCGCGCCAGAGTCCTACGGACGTGGAGTAAAGGCCCTGCCCGCTCGTGAAGACCAACGTGAGGTGCTTCCTGCCTCCTCACTGAGTATCAGGGCCTGGTTTTCCTTCAGCTGCTATTTCCCTCGGATGCCAGAAGCGCCTGGTTGAGAGCAGACTGTTGGCCAGGGGTCCCTCACTGAGCATTCCTCGTGCCTCCACCGGCACCCTAGGCAGCGCTGAGGGCCCCCGGAAGTCCAGCTGCCATCAGCGCAATGTGCCCACAGCCTTCACGTGACTCATCTGGAAGCGTTCTCTGGTGGCCCCTGGGAGACAGCAAGCCCTCTGTGGATGTGTGTCTGGCCGATGTAAACACAGGCCCGGAGCGGCTCTCCCGCACTGGCTGGCTGCAGGCTCACGGCAGAGAAATTCCATCTGCCTGGGTCTCTGAGGGAGGGCTGCTCAGCAGAGGCCTGGGAACCGCACGCCCCTCGGGGAGCCCTGGTTTCATCCTTTGACCCCTCCCTGTCCCAGCCTAGCCTGGGGCGGCTTGAGACACCCAGTTCCTCCTGGAATCTCTGTTTGGGTTTGGTTTGGGGTTGGAGTTTGTTTCCATTTCAGGGCAACTTGATCCCAACTCAGCGCCCCCCCCACCCCACAACTGCCCCCACATCCCTGCCCCTCTGGAGCGGCCTTGACTTTGCTGACTTGCTGACAGGGCAGGATCTCCAGACCTCCCACCAAGGGCACAGGA
>NW_024424008.1:10801827-11146120 GCF_017311325.1 Ursus maritimus
GGGGGGCGGAGCCAAATGCCACCCAGTGGAGGAAAACAAAAAATGAAAACAGCCTTAGGGAGACAGAAGACTGGGGTCCAGACACCTCTTGACCAATCTCTTGCGATGTGACGGGGAGGAAGAAGACCACCCTCTCTGGGGCGGGGCGGGGGGGGGGCGGGAATGACAGCCCGAGTACCTGACCTGCGAGAAGACACACATGACAGATGGGCCGGGTGAGCACTGCTGTCCCTTCCGACGCACACGGAAGAGATTGTGTTTGTCAGGCGTGTCGGGCCCTCTGGCCCACACTGTGCTGCAGGTTAAAAAGTGGGTAAATTTTAGCCTGCCCACGGGAAACTGTAGGTCTGGGGACCGAGTCCTAGATGAGTAAGCTGAACCCCAGAGAGGAAAGACACGGCCAGGCGCTGCTGGGGCAGCTGGGAACTGAGCCAAGACTGTGGCTCTCTGGACTCCACGGCTGAGGAAACTGAGGCTCAGGCAAGGAAGTGAATGTCCCAGGTTTACTGTCGGGGAGGCTCTGTGGTTGGGAGCGGACACTGAAGAAAAGCTTAACCAGAGGGCTCATCGGTGCGCTTCCCCAGCCGACCTGAGATCAGTGTCCTCGGTGTGGCTCACGGCCTCAGCCCGCCTTTGTCCCCGGAACCTGGTTTTCCTGCCCTGCACCTCTGAATCCCACCAGGTCACCAAAGCTTTTCAGAGAGCCCAGCACTGTTCAAGATGCCGAGGGCCTCACATTGGGAGAAAGCTTAGAACCCTGATGAGACACGAGCTAACAGCTATTGATCACCTACAGGCACCCTGCCCTTGCTGTGATGGAACTGGGGGTCAGAGAGGTTGAGTGCCTTGTCCACAATTGTATGCCGAAGGATCCGTGGAGTCGGGGGCAGCCTCGGGTCCATCAGTCACCACAGTCTTCCTCCTAGCCCCACGGACGTTCGGGTCTTGGGTAGGGCAGGGGTCTCCGCTGGGAGGACCACAGCCTTCCCCACCTCTCACCTGCTGTGACCCCAGACAGAGGAGTTTTCACGGTGTCTTAAAACACACACATTTATTTCCCATAGTTCTGGAGGCTGGGAAGCCCAAGGTCAAGATGCTGGCTGATTCCGTGGCTGGTGAGGGCCCTCTTCCTGGTGTGCAGAAGGACACCTCCTAGCTGTGCCCTCACACGAGCGACAGGAAGATCATCTCTCTTGTGTCTCTTCTTACAAGGGCACTAATCCCATTCACGAGGGCTCCACCCTCAAGACCTAATTACTTCCCACAGGCCCACCTCTAGTACCATTCACGCTGGGGATTAGGGCTTCAATATATGAATGTGGGGGGCAGGGGGTACGGCAGACATTCGGTCCATAGCACATGGATATTGCAAGAGGTGGACTGTTGGGTCCAACCCAATGTTTTTGGCAACAACGTGCTGGGGATTCTAGGATTCCATAGACAAAGATTCCATGTGGTAAAAGGAAACTCTGGCTTTAATATAACATAATACTAAGATATCGTTCTAGTGGCTTTCTGTGATGCAGTGATTACAGGATTCTAGTGTTACATTAGTCTAAGGTTCCATTATCCTGTGATTCTGAGATCCTAGAATTCTACATTCTCTGGAGAGCTTGGGCTCTGAGGAATAGGAAAATCCAGCTGGAGTGGGACTGCGGAGGGAGGAGGGGAAAGAGGCAGCTTTTCCATCCTACTGACTTTTCTCACAATGACAAGCAATGTGCTGTTTGGTTTGCATTGCGTTCAAAGGAAAGCATTGGGCTTGGCCAAGCCACATCAGAGTGTGAGTTCACCCACCCCTGGGGCAGGACAGCCCACGGAGCCAGAGAAGGAGGAGCTGGAGGGGGGAGGAGGGGAGGAGGAAGAGGTGGCATCATCCTCCCAGGCTGGAGGTGGCCAGTGCAGGGGCTTGTGTCATGCCTGGCACTGTGTGGGGCACTAGGGCCTTGTGTCACTCTTCCTTGGTCCCCATACTCGCCATGCCAGGAGTGGCCAGCCAAGCGCAGGGACAGGCAAGGCCGATGAGAACAGTGGGGTGTTTGGTTGAGAAAAGGAGTATGGGGTATGAAGGCAGTCGGGGAGGTCTTCCAAGAGAAGGTCATCTCTGCAGCGGGAGTTGAGGACAGCAGATCGGCGAGGGAAGGGTGCCTGTGAGGCCGGGGGTCACAGCTGGCTCCGCGTGGCTGTTGCCAGAAGGAGAAGGCAGGAAGTGGTGAGAGCTGGAGAACTGAGCCATCAGGGGTCGGCTCACGCGACACCTTGACCGCCATGCTGAAGAGCTTGAACCCCACTCTGAGGGCAGTTGGGGACCAGGAATGGGTTTCGTTGGTAGAGGGAGGCCATTGGGCACCCTGAGAAGGTCGCAGAGGAAGGGCCTGAGCTCGTGGGATCCGAACACTTACCGCACAGTTGAGGAGGCAAAGCCCAGAGACGATTGCTCACAACCACCCAGTGCGGCAGCTCAGTGCTAGGAGACCTGTCAGCACCCCCTCCACCGCCCCCGCCACTGAAGATTCGGACACAGGAGGCCCTGGCAAAACAGTAAGACTCTTCTGGAAACCTCCGCTCCTTGGTACCCCTGGCCCAGATCCCAGCTCGAAGGCCTTTCCTTCGGTCACAAGATCCTGTCCGTGTCTCCTTGTCTCACACCCAGGGGCCAGGTAGAGGCCACCATGGCTGGCGGGCTGCCCAGTCTGAGCCCTGAGAGGCGCACCCACACCTTCACCACTGAGGCCCTGGCCACACCGGGCCAAGATGGCAGATGGGCACAAACGGAACCATCTTTGGTAAAGGGGAGGAGAGGGCACGGAAGTCGAGCAACAAAAGCAGTCCAGAGAGCCCTGGGGTAGTTTGTACGCTTGGCATGTTTCATGTTTTCACTCACACTTTTGAGGCTGAAGGAGAAAACCACAGTGACCCTCGTGCCCACCAGGTACCTGCAGTCCCGAGCCCGTGAACCCCGCCCCGTCCCCACTCACAGCCCAGAGGAGGGGCAACCAGGTGGGAGTACCTGGCTCAGAGGCCAGGAAGAGAAGAGAAGTGTGGGAGAAGGAAAAGGACCATGGAACCCCGCCTGGCAGTAAAGGGAGGAACGCGATGCGAGCAGCAGCCTGGATGGGTCTCAAAGGCATGCCGCTGGGTGGAAAAGCTAGTCTCAAAAGGTCACACACTGTTTGGTGCCATTTGCATAAAACTCTTGAAGTGATAAAATGACAGAGATGGAGAAGAGAGCAATAATTGCTAGGGGTTAGGGACGGTCAGGCTGGATGGAGGGCATCTGGTGACACAGGTGGGACAGGAGGGGCAGCCAGGTGCCCAGAGGTGTGGGGAGCATGAGGGGTGGACGAAAGGGAGACCAGAGGAGCAGGGGAGTGCAGAGAGGCTGTGCGGGGGGAGGGTGGATGCGACCGGACCCGCTGGACCCCTGCAGCCATGCAACAGGTCCGTATCCTGACTGTGGTTACGGTACCGTGAGTCTCCACATGTGATGAGAGGACGCAGAACCGCACACACGCATGATATCAAGGTCAGTTTCCTGCTTTTGATACTGTTTTATACCAGCCTAAGATGTGACCATCCACGGAGATTGGGTGAGGGGTACATAGGACCTTCTGTACTATCTTTACGACTTCCTGTGAATCTATGATTACTTCAGAATAGATTCTTTTCTTTAAATAGTCTAAAGGCTAGGGGCGCCCGGGTGGCTCCATCGGTTAAAACATGTCTGCCTTTGGCTCAGGTCCTGATCCCAGGGTCCTGGGATCGAGCCCCGCATCGGGCTTCTTGCTCCGCGGGGAGACTGCTTCTCCCTCTCCGTCTGCCCCCCACTCATGCTCTCTCTCTCACTCTCCCTCTATCTCAAATAAATAAAATATTTTAAAAAAAAATCTAATGGCTATATTTGTGCAGATCTATTTGTGGACTTTCTATTCAGTTCCAATTATCTATGTCTCTTCCGTCAATAGCACTTAGTCCTGGTTACCGTAGCTTTATACTAAGTCTTGAAATCAGCTAAGCGATTTCTCCCACTTTGTTATCCCTTTTCAAAATTGCTTGATTTGCATCTCTTTGCCCTTCCCTATAAATTTAAAATAATCGAGTCTATACCTACAAAAAAAAAGCCTTGCTGGGAGTTTGATAGGAATTGGGTTAAAGGTGTAGATGAACTCCCTGTGAATTAAGTATTTCAATATCAAAACAAAAAACAAAACCATTTAAATATTAACACAGAGGACCGCTGGGGCAGAGGGAGCGCAGAGAGGCGGGAGTGCTGCCATCCTGTCCGAGGGGTACGCCATCTGGTTGACAGATGCCCTGAGGCGGAGGAAGGGGCCACATAAAGAATCATTTTATGCTATAATTGAGCTTTGCAATGTGTTGAGACTCGTCATCTAACATGCAATTTTTCCTGGTAACGTGGCAATGGACACACATTCTCACACTCCCATCCACATGGGGTGAAATCAAAGAGTCCTGTCTTTGCGCAGAGGTCACCGTGCGGATGGTGTAAGCCAGGTCAGAGACCTTGAAGCAAACCCGGGACTGTGGTGCGGCCACCTTGGTCTGCAGAGCCCTTCCCAGAAGCTGGTCTGCCCTGGCCTTCCCAGGGGGCCGGACAGAAACCAGTTCCCGGAGCAAAGTGAGAGGCAGGCAGCAGCTTTACTGCTCAGCCCTGCGCGCTGGCCCTTTGCACCTCCCCCACTGTGGTCCCACTCTCTGGATCCTGGCTGACCCTCTTGGTCTCACCCATGTGGCCAGGTCCCTTCCTCCATCGGGTCTGACTACCTACTAGGCTTTCCTGGAAATAGAGGTTCTCACAGACCTTGAGCCTGTGGCCCTCCAGACCCGGCTAGCTGCCCATTATGGTTTGGGTCATGGAAACTGTACCCCAAAACCTTGGCAATGCTACCAAGACCTCCTCAAGATAGGATGGAGCCAAACCTGGTCCGTCTGGCATATTCCCCCTGTAGGAGGAGGTGGCTTCCCCTGTCCTCGGTCCCTGCCGGATGTCATAGTGCTGGAGAAGGTTACCCCTCCCCCAGACCCCTTGGCTCCCTGCGAAGCCCCTGGGGATGAATTGAGTAAACAGTATAGGAGAGTGGAACAGCTAGCCAGCATCTGACACAACAGAAACCGATGGAATGTTGCTGATTTCCATCCCTTAGCTTGACCATCCATGAGAAAGGGTAGGACCCAAGAAACAATACGGTTGGCCAAACTTCGGGCCATCAGTTGTCTTGCACTGGATGCTCTGACCAACGAGTGGTCCCATCTTCACTTTTAGGCCATGACCTAAAAACTGTCCTTTGCAAGATAAAGAACTCTGGCACTCTCCTGCCTCACAGATGCCCGCGGTATAAATAGAAGTCACACATTTCCACATGTACTAAGGCCACAGGACCAGGCCTTGTCAGGACAGTCCTCATTCCTTTCAGGGGTACAGACGTTGCTGGTAGTCACCGAGACACCATTTTCACTTTCGAAATACACAATGCTGGCCTTCTGGAAGAAGCACTCAATGAAACTTTCAGGTCCCTAACAGATCCCAGGCAGCCAGCGTCACTGAGAAACATAATTGGTCTCCTCGAACAACTCCTTTTAAAATTCCAAGCTAGCAAATAAACCCCTAAATGAGTTTCTATCTTGCCCCAGGCCTTAACCTATCTTTATAAATCTTTGTTGTTGTTTTCTTAAGATTTTATTTATTTATTTGAGAGAGAGAGAGAGTGCGTGCGAGCGAGAGCGCACAAGCAGGGGGAGCAGCAGAGGGAGAAGCAGACTTCCCACTGAGCAGGGAGCCCGATGTGGGGCTCGATCCCAGGACCCTGGGGTCGTGACCCAAGCCGAAGGCAGACACTTGACCGACTGAGCCAGCCTGGCTCCCTTCTTTATAGATTTTTGGTCTTGCCCCTCCCCCACAAGTGCTGGAGGCCAAACCTCAGGTACACCCTTTTCTGGGACGCATTCACCACAGATTGTCCCACAGGCCAGGCAATGGCTCGTCTGCTCTGGGACCCATCAGAACCTAAACTTCCACCAAAATAAAAAACCTGTCAAGTGCAGCCACACACCATTCTAGTCACTGTGGTCTTAAGACTGGGTCTGAGGGGCGCCTGGGTGGCACAGCGGTTAAGCGTCTGCCTTCGGCTCAGGGCGTGATCCTGGCGTGATGGGATCGAGCCCCACATCAGGCTCCTCCACTATGAGCCTGCTTCTTCCTCTCCCACTCCCCCTGCTTGTGTTCCCTCTCTCGCTGGCTGTCTCTATCTCTGTCGAATAAATAAATAAAATCTTTAAAAAAAAAAAAAAGACTGTGGGTCTGGGTGTGTTCATGGATTTACCATCTGGAGACCCGAACCTTCCAAAGAAGTCATGGTTACAAGCAAACATGGCAGGCTCTGGGACCCCCATCAGCTCCATGGGGACCCACCTGGAGGCATACCCCAGTCCCGCATCCCAGACGACATCGCCCTGGCCCAGAAGCTCACTACTGAAGATGACATCGCCTCAGACACTCAGTCACGTCAGTAAATCAAAATCCTGCAGGTAAGGGTGAGACACCCCGCCCCCCATATCCTGCTTCTGACCTCACTCTGCCTGTCCATTCTGGCAGAACCCACACTGGCTGCTTCTTTTTTTTTTTTTTTTTAAAGATTTTATTTATTTATCTGACAGAGAGAGAGAGACAGCCAGTGAGAAAAGGAACACAAGCAGGGGGACTGGGAGAGGAAGAAGCAGGCTCTCAGGGGAGCAGGGAACCCGAGGTGGGGCTCGATCCCAGGACCCCGGGATCACGTCCTGGGCCGAAGGCGGGCACTTAACGACTGAGCCACCCAGGCGCCCCCCACATTGGCTTCTAATCTCTGCCTGTCTAATCTCTGGGGCTGTCCCTCTTCCCCCAGTGCTTTCTGTGGGGCTAGATTCCACCCAGTGGGGCCTCCCAGAGCCCACCTCTCTGACTTCCAGACCTCCTCACCAGACCTACTGGGGCCCAAAGCAGTGGTGGCCGCAGAATCTTTTGACCGCTCCTGCCTTCCATGGAACGGGGTATATTCGCCTCTAAGGGGAAGGGGTTGGGCTTAGACAGTACTTCATCCAGGTCCAGCGGAACTGCTCATCTTTCCCGACCATCTGCGCTCCTGGGAATCGCCGAACTTGACCCAATCACACAGCCATGTTGTAAAGGCCCTGCTGTCTGGTGATGGTGGATGATCGTGCCCCCAAAATAGCCCTCTGCTAGGGCACTTCCTGGGGACAGATCAGACCCTGGCGCGTATCTCTAAGGGTGGAATTTTCAGGCATGGGGCAGGCCAGAGGAGATGACACTTCTAGGCTATGGAGTCAGCAATACTCCTAAAATCACATCATAGCGAAGCGTCGATCACGGGCAGAACTTGAAAGCACATTATCTACATCTATGACCTCACTGAAATCTTCTAACACTTTTTAACAAGGGCAGGAATGGATTTTCTCAGGTCACGGAAGCCGAGGCCTCGGGAGCTGCGGTGACTCAGGCTTGTGCTACAACAAACAAGACGGGTGCTGGGGTCGGTGAAAAGCCCTGCGCTGTGGGCAGACAGACCCTGGGCAAAATCATGATTCCGGGTGACTCCGAACTAGCCACTTCCCCACTCTGGACTTCAGTCTCTTCCTCTGTAAATGAGACTAATAATCCCCACTTCACAGGACCATTGGGGGATCAAATCAGCAATTGTCTGGAAAGACCTGACTTATTTCCTGATGGCCGGCCTTGTCACTGTTGTCATTCTTAGAACCCAGCTGCTCTCATAGGATCCGCACTTGCTACTCAGGGAGCCAGGGGATGGGCACTGGGAGAGCCCTGGGCCTCTCCAGCTCTGCCGATGGGCCCCCAGCTGCCAGGTGACCAGCAGCCTGTCGGTGATGTCATGTGGCGGCTGCCAGATACCCTCCTCTCAGACTCGGAGTGGCTGGGCCCCAGGGCTTGGTTCTGTGCCCAGTGCCCAGCATTCTCTGCAGGTTGTTGCCTCGATCTCTCCAAGGTTGGCCTAAGAGTCCTGCTCCAGCTGACACCATCCCCCAGCTTAAAGTACCTTCAGAATGTGGCACGGGCTCTTCCCACTGGGCCCTGGGTATGGATCCTGGACAAGTTGTTAAAACTCTCCGAGCCCGAGTTACCTTGTCATAGAAACAGGAAATAAAAAACCTATCTTGAAGGGTGCCATGAGACTGAGACACAAGACCTCGTGGAGAGTGATGAGCTCAGTGCCCGAAACACGGTAAGTACTGAATTTTTAACTTTGATGACTGGGCGCTCACTGGAGCCACTCTACAGAGGAGGAAGACTGAGGCCAGGCAAGGGAAATGGCTGGCTCACACTAGTGGCTAATATCTAGCATACTTAGAAGCCAAAACTTTGGCCAAACCCTTCCAATCTCTCTTCCGTCCAAGGAGGCCCTCTCTGATTGGATTTTGGGGAACCCTTGGTCTCTCTGTCCATTTGGCAAGTCCCCGAGTGTCTGGATCCCCCCACACAGCTGCAAGTGGACAGGCCCGGGGAAGGGGAAAGCAGTCACGAATCCTGGTCTCTCTCCAGCCCGTCCCCAAGGCTGGACATTCCAGAAGCCACACCCTGTCCCCAAGTCCCTCTGGAAACTTTGGCAGCCTTATCTGCCAAGGGGGGGGCGGTGAGAAAAGGGTCTGAGGTCAGCCAGGGAATGTCAGATGGAGGAGGAAAGCAGGTCTGAGAGGGATGGAGAACACCCCATGTGACCGCAGTCTCAGCTCAAAAGCACTTGCTGTCCTCCCAGACTGTGGACAGCCAGCAAGAACTGGCCTCTAGCCCTGACTCTGTCCTGAACTCATTGGGTGACCTTGGGTAAACCATTTTGCCTTTCCGGGCCTTGGTTTCCTCATCTATGTAATGGGAAATTGAACTTGTGCGGGGGTCCTCAATCCACTGGTAGGAAACAGAGTTTCCAGGACAAGGCCCGTGACCTCCCAGCCCCCAGGCCTCACACCCACCCACCAGTGTCCAGGAACTTGGCTGTGGTGTTTCATTTATCATCTGTGCGGTTTACAGGTACCATGGCCGGCAGGCCGATTACTCAACGGGCTTATTACACTCCTTGGTGACTAATAGATTCTTTTTTTGTTTGTGTTTTAAAGCCATAGCAATAATATTGGCTCTCTGCAATGCCGCTGAAATCACCATTATTCAGCCTGACCTTACCTACACAGTAAACAGACCAACAGAAACATCCCTTCGCAGAAAAAGAGGCCCCTGCGTCTCTCACGGTGGGAGCAGTTTCTCTGATAGTGAAGCTGGTGTATGTTGGGGGCGGGGTGGATTTATGAACTGTTGAGAATCATAGGATTAGGTCATTTCTCTGGTCCCTTCCAGCTCTGACCTACACATTAGACCTCATCAAAGGGAGGAGTTGAACAGATACCCTCTTCCCTTTGAAAGTTCGAGTGTGGGGTTAAGAGTCCAGCAGGGAGTCAGACAGCCTGGCTTTTGGTTCTGGCTCTGCCATCTGTTGGCTGGGGGACCCTGGGCAAGTCATATCCTCTCTCTGAGCTTGTCTTCTAATCTGAAAAATAAGACGACCTCCCCTGAGAGGTGCGGGGAGCGGGATAGCAGGAAGCACTTAGCACCGTGCTCAGCATACAGCAGGGGCTCAAAAAGTGGGCGTTCCTCTTACTAGGTGGATGTTGAGCCCTGGGAAGCGGGCTGGGGTGTGACAGGGAGGGGAAGGTTAGGGCTGACACTAGCGGGGACTTGATGAAGGGTCAAAACTCCCAGGAGGGCGAGTCAAGGGCTGGCCACTATCAAGGCCATCTGGCCTCTCCTTTCTGACTAGCTTTGTGAGTCAAAACAGAGAACAGAACAGTTCCGCACAGGGAGAGAGCTGTGGTTGCCTTTGGTCTGGCTCTGGTCTCCCTGGAGGGGGAAGGGAAGCCTCCTGTGTTGGCTTGATATCCCCACCCAGGCCTCCTCCCAAGGATTCGAGCTCTCTTCTGCAGGAGGCCGCTCCTTACCTGCCCTGGACAGGATGTCCTTACCTATAAGCATCTGAGGCTCATTTCCCTCCATCGGTGGTTCTCCACCTATGGGGTCCAACGCCTCCTTTATTGTGCTGAAATGGGCTTCCTCGATGACTTAGCCTGCCTCCAGACACAACGAAGAAAGCTAATGTCACCAGTGGTGGGCTGGTAAAAGTTTAACAATCAAATCTCTGAAGGAAAAAAAAACAACCTTGATTTATACCCTTTGCCAAGTTGCATGGTGTAAATACTTCCAGCACGGCTAATTTCAAACTACTACGTGGTGACGCTGAGCCCCGGGGCTGGGGAGAAAAGCACTTGCAGTCTGCTGTCGTGTGACTTGGCTCCCGCCCACCACTGAAGAGAACTGAACTGAAATGAATGGAGAGTAATTTATAACAAAAATACATATTTCATTATTTTCCTGCTCAGGGCCAGCTCCCCTAAGAAGCCGTAATAGAAGGCCTGCATGTAGGCTGGCCGAGTTGTAGGTCACTCCAACGTCGTGAGTAGTGCTGCCCTTCGTCGGCAATGTAATTTTTCTGAAATGGTGACCCGGCCTCCATAATGTTCTGAACAAAGGACAATCCTCCTTCAATTTACAAAGCAGTCATATTCCTGGAAAATCCGGGGTGTAGCAGAATCATGCAAAAAAATCCTTTGTGCTTATACAGAAAACAGAGTTAGGGTTGAGGCATTGGCTTTTCATTCACCCCAATGTTCGAATGTCCCCACTTGGGACATGCCAGTGGACACCCCCAATCACTGTGACATCCAAAAATCATTCCCGCACATTTCCGGTACAGCCCCTTGGCTTGGTACTTGGCACCCTTCGACACCCACTGCCCCAAACATATACCCCTCCCCGCCCCCCCCCCGCTCCCGAGTAAGCAGGGAGACAACCAAACAGAGAGACGTCATATCAAGATCACAGCGTGCCAGGTAAGGCTATACAGGTGAGCGCTTTGGGCCAGTACAGGTCATAGGCAAGAACACCAGCTTTGGTCTTGAACAGAAAGTTCGATCCTTCCCTGGGCAGTAACTCACTGTGTGATCTCAGCAAAGTGACCATGCTCTTTGGACCGTCAGCTTTTCTCAGCCATAAAATCAGGGCAAGTAAAAAGCCCAATCCTCCACGGCTGGTGTACAGATAAATTGGGATAAAGCTCCTGATGGGCCCACACCTGCTGCAGGGGCCCCAGAGAATCAGAAAGGGCCGGTCCCTGGTGCTTCCTAGTAGACCTGTGGGGCCGGCTGCTGATTCCTGAGTAAAGTGGCCGTTCTGTGGAGACCAGGTAGAGCTGATTTCCACTGATGGGACAATTAGAAGGTAGCCCTGAGCCTCCCTCACCAAGAGTCATGGGGACTTAACTTCTAGGGGTGGCCCAATGCCTTCCCTGTGCCCTCCCTCGGCTGGGTGGGTGGGATGGTTGGCTGGGTGGTGGCCCACCACTCACCACGCTGAGCCCCTGCACGGGGCCAGCCCTGATGGCCAATGATGCTGACGATATCAAGATAACCCAGACGGTCTCTGAGCCCAGGGAGCCTCCAGTCTAGTGGAGAAGCAAACTCATCGCTGGGTCATTGGCCCCACCCCACCCTTTTGACTTGTCCATATCACTCCCCAGTGGCTTCCATCTTATCAGATGGCCAATGGCTATGCTTCCGTCCCCATCGTCTACAGCCTCTCAGCTGCCTCTGGCCCTGCTGACCTCCCTCCTTCTCAGCCCCTGTGACAGACCCCATACTTTCCCAGGCCAGGGCACCTCCCGCAGAGGCAGGCTCCTGCCCTGGCCCTGGTCCTCTCTGCTGCATGACGCCACCTTAGGGAGGAGGAAATTGCCCTGCTTCCCTGACTTCCCCGGCCCCAATACACTCCCGGCCCCATGGCCTACAAAATAGCAAACAGCTGCTGTGACCATGGGCTGCCCAGACCCCAGGGGCCTTGGGGGAACCCCATACTTTCCCAGGCCAGGGCACCTCCCGCAGAGGCAGGCTCTTGCCCTGGCCCTGGTCCTCTCTGCTGCATGACGCCACCTCAGGGAGGAGGAAATTGCCCTTCTTCCCTGACTTCCCCCGGCCCCAATACACTCCCGGCCCCATGGCCTACAAAATAGCAAACAGCTGCTGTGACCATGGGCTGCCCAGACCCCAGGGGCCTTGGGGGAAGCGGGCCAACGGGAACTTGGAGAGAGAGCTCTTAATAACATACCTTCCCCAAGCTGCTTCCAAAGAAACTTCTCCTCACAAATCATTCCATAAACACTTAGCAGGCTCTCAGGAAAGCGTGCACAGCTCTCACCCGGCTATTAGGAGGCTCCTCACAAGTAAATTGAGACCAGGCAGCAGAGGCCTGTGCCAAATCCCCCTTCCTGCCCTCTTCCCACACGGCGTCCTCCTCCCCCACCCTGGACCCTTCAGCTCCAAGGGCCGGGGTCTCCCCCTTTGCGGCTTTGGCCTCTCCTCGGGCTCCTGCCCTCTGCCTACTGGGCAGCGGGTACCCCGTCTCCCTGGAAACCAGCCCCCTCCCCAGTGCAGCTCCTGGCTTTCCTGGGGGCTCTCCTGGGCTGCTCGATAGGCTAGATCCTACTGAGACTTCGGAGGGCTACGCCATCAGGCCAGGCGTGGACAGGCGGGGCTGGCCCGCTCCCCGCCTCGGTCCCAGTCACCCTCAGCCGAGGCTGCTGGTGCCTCTCAGGCTGGGGCTGCTCAATGGGGAAATAACTCCAGGTTCATCCAAGTCACGAGCTGGAAAATCCCTCCCATCCAACAATCCCCCTCCGGAGAGGGTGTTGTGCAACTCCCTCGGCTGGCTGAGCTCCAGCGCCTGGCTAATATCCAACAAGGATCAGGGAATTACTTGATTGTTGGTAAGTTGACACATTTGCTTACAGGTTAGCAGCTTGCTTGTGTAATGACTTCCATTAGGGCCTTTGAGAACAATAGTAGGAGCTGGCATCCTAATATCGTCCCCCATCATGACTGGCTTTGGAAAACACTTGGAGAACGCTTGCCCCTTTTGCTAGTTTTGCTCAATAGCATTTTGAGAACAAAAAGGCTCTATTGCAGGGGCAGCTGGGTGGCTTCGTCAGCTGGGCATCTGACTCTTGATCTCAGCTCAGGTCTGGATCTCAGGGTCGTGAGTTGGGGCCCCAGGCTGAGCATGGAGGCTACTATAAAAAAAAAAAAAAAGCTCTATTGAAACAGAAATCATCGGTGAAATAAATAAAACATTCAGATGAAAATAATCACCCAGATTTGTGGGCACTGAAATTAGCATTAGATGGGCCTTGAGAGATAGGCCCTGGTCACAGATCTGGGATCAGGTCCCAGCCCACCCCGCACTGGAAGGCTGATCTTGACCACGCCTCTGTAAACCTCAGTTTCTTCAACTCTAACATGGGGATAAATCCTACCTGTCTCAGAGAGCTGCCAGGAGAAGCCCATGTCACTCCACCATCCCTTCATGAGTGGCCAGGGGTGGCCTCCCAGGGACCTCAGAGGCTGGGGCCTTTGCCCGTGGCCCGGGTGCCCCTGCCTGTTCACTCTGAGAGTTCAGCCATGCGTCCCTCATTCGATCGTTCTCTCAGCAAATATTAGGGAGCCTCTTGCATACACCAGGCACTAAGCAGATCCCTGACCAAGACAGACGCAGGCTCGTCCTGTGAGAAGTGAACGGAACAGGGGAGATGAACGCGAAAGGGTACGTGATGCATTGCAGTTTTGGTAAGACTTTCAACGTCCCCGAGCCAAAGGACTGGAGACTTCGTTCTACAGGCTAGGAGTCAGACTCCACGCTCCAGCCTGCAGGGAACAGACATCCAGGCCCGAAAGACACCAGGGAGAGGAATCGGGCTGCTGGTCAGTCAGCTGCGCTGGGAGAAAGAATGCAAGGAGTGGGCCATGGTGATGGTGATGGTGGCAATGGTGGGGATGAGGATAATCGTACTAACAGCCGCCGCCACGGCGTGCCTGCTTAAGCGAAGATGACAGCAGACCCTTTGCCCAGGTCTGAAACAGAGGCGTCACCTTGGCAAACTGAGCAAAGTGGCATCACTCCACAGTGTGTGATCCGTGGGACCTGGGTCAGACCCTGCTGCCTCTTCCACAGTCTGTCTTCTCGACATCAGGGGCCTCAATTCCCACCTGCGGTGCACGTCTCTGTCCCTTACATCTCCCTGCGGGGGGCTGGGGGGGGACCAGGCCGCGGCGGCCTGTCCTGACCCGTGTGCCCCTCCCCCTCCAGGCTTCAGCCCACCCGTTTCTTCCCCGACAGTGTCCTTCCTGCTTTCTTCTCTGGGAACCCTACCCAGTCATCAAGGCTCAGTGCAAACTCCACCTCGGCCCAGACCGTTTCTGATTCCTTACCTTCTGGGAAGGTGACATGAGCGGGGAGAAAAAGGGTACGTTTTCATCTTAGGAAACCTGACCCTGGCGTGTGACTACCGCGCAACCATCAGTAAATCAAATCCGCTCTCTGAGGCTCAGTTGTCTTGTCCCTGAGCTAGGCCGGTCCTCCTTCAGCTCCGCGATCGCTCCATGGAGTCACGGATACGGAAGTTCCTTGTCAATGACAGAGCATGGTAAGGGTACTATTTATAATCACAGGCCCATTGCCATACGAAGTGACCGCAAGTGGCTTCAGCGAAAAAAAAAAAAAGTATTTCCTCATGTAACTAAAAAGAAGTCCAAGGGTATGATTTCAGGCGTGGCTCTAATTCAGGGGCTCTAATTCTGCCCCCCGGACCTGTTTGCCCCCCCTCTGGATTCTCCTGGTTTCCATGTTGGCTTCTTCTTAGGCTCCAGGTGGCAGGAAGAGAACTATGAGATATATTCCAGATCCAGGTCCAGTCAAACAGAGAGAGACAGTAGTTCCCGTAACTATCCCAGTATTTCACCCTCCTGGTTCTGAGGCCGTGAATCCCACCGTCGTCGGCAAGGTGGACGCTCTGATGGCTCGGCCCGTGTCTCATGGAGCTGGGAGGGGGACCACCGTCTCAGAAATACATGAACGAGGGTGTGGGAGAGCGGGTGAGAGGAACGATCTCCCTAAAGCGAAAGCAGAGTGCCATTTCCAGAATAAAAGGGGAAATGACGCTGATGGGAAAAATAAGGTCCGTCCACCCCGGTGATGGCCTGGCGTCCACGCGTGCCCGTCTTCAAATGCAAGGTAAGACCTTCCCTTGTCTTCCCTCTCCCCGAAAGGGAGACGAAGGAAAGACCCATATAAGTGCTGCGTTCAGAATCTCTGGGTGACTTATATTCTTCTCCTTCGGAGTCCGATGTGTCCTGGAGACCCCGTGCCGTGGGCCCCACCCCCCATGAGCCCGCCCCGCGGAGCAACAGCAAGATCAATGCCCATTTGAAAGAGGAAAGAAAGGAAAACAACCCTGGGCCTGCCAGTCCGCAGCACAGGTGGGTTCCTGCTGAACAGGAGTGGCCAAGTCTCCTTTTCCCCGAGGCGGGAAGCCAGGACTAGGGTGGAGGGACAGGCAGAATAATGTCCCCCACAAAGCTGTCCTCACCCTCAGAAGCCATGAATAGATCACATTAAATGGAGAAGGGAAATTAAGATGGTCGATGGAATTGGCGTTGTTCACCAACCAACCGTACAGGAGGTTGCCCTGGACGACAGGATGAGCCCGCTGTAACCCCAAGGGCCCTCGGACGTGGAAGAGGGGGGCCGAAGGAGAGTCCGTGTCTGAGTGGCGGGGATGCCAGACCCACTCAGTCGGCCACTGCTGGAGAGAGAAGGGGCCATGGGCGCAGGAACGGGGCGGCCTCTGGAAGCTGGAAAAGACAAGGGAATGGGTCCTCCCCAGCGCCTCCAGCAAGCAACGCAGCCCTGCTGACACCTTCCTGTTAGCCCCGTGGGACCCATTTTGGGTGTCTGACCTACAGAACCATAAGATAAATTTGTGTCGTTCCAAGCCACTGATTTGTGGTTATTTTTTACAGCGGCCACAGAAAACGAATACAGAGAGTGAGACATCAAATCCCACTATCGCAATACTCCTTTGGATCCTATTTTTATGCCTCTGGTTGGTCACCTGACAGACACTGTCACTTGTGGTCCCCTAGCCATCTTGGGGGATGGGTGGGATCATCGGTACGGCGGGGTTGAGAACACTGAGGCTCCAGGAACTGCCAACGTTCCGGAGTCAAACCGCTAGTAGGAGAGGGGGCCAAAATTCAAACTCTTGTCCGTCTGGCCTCGAGTCACACTGGGGTCCGCATTTAATTTCCTTGCCCAGGGTCTGCTTGAATCCTGCAGTGACAGGGGCTCACGCCCTGCCGAGGCCACCTGCTCCTTCCTGGCTTCGCTCCCTTGCGTGGTCCTGACGTATAGACACCCGGGCAGTGGCAGCTGGAATGTCCTCTGGGCCAGTCAGTGAGCAATAAATCAAGGACGAGGTTGCCTGGATGCTGGGGATGAGGCTGAGATCTCCCACTCTTGGGGAGCAAGTTCCTTTCATCCACAACTAGACTTCTGCTCCCCTCTGCGTCTCCAGCTCCAAGCTCCCCCAGCTGGACCGAGTGGGGACTGGAATGCACGACTTTGTATCCAACGGAGAAAAAGCACAGTTTTGTCTTTCAGGATTTATTTTCTCTTGTCACCTCTACTCTCATCTGATCCAGGAATGTCCCGGGGGTGGCTGAGGGGAGGAAGGGCAACTCTGGCTCCTCCAGTTTCTCCCTGACAAATGTGAAATGGGTCGGGGACCGCGGGGGAGGTAAACAGATCACTAAAAGTGGCTTGCATGCAATCCGGGGCTGAGAAGGGAGTTCATGCTCAGCTAGGGCTCGGCAGATGCATCCTAGGGGCAGGCGTGGCCAAAAGCCAGCTGCCTCCCCAACCCCCAGCACACACCAGTCACAGAGGCTTAGAGCCCCTGACCGAGTAGAAGCAGTCGAGGGCCCCCAACCTCAGACGGCAGAACCCAAACACAAACTCCAAGAGGTCAGATGAGACCCCGGGGGAGCGTCTAATTTGACTTTTTCTTTGGCCCAGAGAAGGGAAGTAACTTTCCTAAGGTCACACAGCAAAGCCAGGGCCTCTGCCTCATCAGGCCTCAGTTTCCCCAGGGGTAAAGTACAGGCCTGTTGAGAAGCCCAGATGAGGCAGAAATAGCTCAGTGTCTGACTGTGGGAAGGAGATTATAACAGCCCGCCCGGGACTGAGCTCACGCTGTTTGCCAGGCCCCCTGAAAGTGCTCAACAAGGCCCCGGGGTGGCTCAGTCAGTTAAGTGTCTGACTCTTGGCTTCGGCTTAGGTCACGATCTCAGGGTTGTGGGACAGGGCCCTGTGTCAGGCTCTGTGCTGGGCGTGGAGCCTGCTTAAGATTCTCTCTCTCTGGGGCGCCTGGGTGGCTCAGCCATTAAGCATCTGCCTTCGGCTCAAGTCATGATCCCAGGGTCCTTGGATCGAGCCCCACATCGGGCTCGTCCATTGGGAGCCTGCTTCTCCCTCTCCCACTCCCCTTGCTTGTGTTCCCTCTCTCGCTGTCTCTCTCTGTCAAATAAATAAATAAAATCTTAAAAAAAAAAAAGATTCTCTCTCTCCCTCTGCCCCTCCCCCACTTGTGCTCATGCTCTCTCTCTTACTATAAAAAATAATGAGCAAATATATAAAATAAATGCTCCACGAGCTTCACTGTGTCATCTGCACCACACTCTGTGACGCTCTTGGTTCTATTTTGTAGATGAGGCAACTGAGATGCAACAAAGGAATTTTCTAGGAGGATGAAAATCTGGATCTTAAATCAGGTGGTGGCTACACAGGTGTATACACATGGAAAAAGCAATTGAGATATACACTTAAGATTGGTGTACTTTACTCTGTCAATTGCACTTCCATTTTTTTAAAATATCATGATAGAAAAAAAAATAAGCTGAGGCTCGAGGAGGTTAAGTGACTTTGCCAAGCTCACACAGCTGGCCAGTGGTAAAGCTGGACTTGGAACTGCATCTGTCCGAGCACAGAGCCCCCAAGTACGACCCTTGCATATTGTTATGTCACATGTTAGCATCATAGTGACTCTACCCATACCTCAAGTCTGCAGCCCTATCCCAATTTGCTGCACCCAGACTCAAGTGAATGATGGGGAGGCCTGGAAGTGTCTGGAGAAAGGTCTAGGCCTGGACAAAGGCCAGGGGCAGGGTTGCTGCTGGCCCATGTGGTGTCTCAGTATAAATTAAAGCAACCTGCTCCTTCCCGCTGGCAGTGCAGCCTCTCTCCAAGGTGCACGAGCTCAGTATGGACTGCAGCTCCCAGCCCCTCGGGTGGCCTTTTGTGCAGTGCACAACCTGAACACCTGTACATAGCCCTGGCAGAAGTGCCTCAGGAAAGGCAGATTGTATGTCACCCACACTGGGCTTTGGGCTGGGGGAAACACCCTTCCTGACCCTCTGTACTCTCCTGCCTGGGCATTTCTGATATTCTCTCATTTGTCTGGGGCTTGAGGGACCTCTTTTTGGTTCAGGCCCTCACAGGGTTCTCAGCTGCAGGGCACACCCAGGGGGTCACTCAGCCACTCAGCAAATGCTTAGAAACAGTCTTCTCCGTGGCAAGCCCTGTACTGGTGATCAGACCCAGTCCTTGCTTTCTAGCATCCCAGGCAGGTGCAAGAAATGCAGGAAGAGGGGCGCCTGGGTGGCACAGCGGTTAAGCGTCTGCCTTCGGCTCAGGGCGTGATCCCGGCGTTGTGGGATCGAGCCCCACATCAGGCTCCTCTGCTATGAGCCTGCTTCTTCCTCTCCCACTCCCCCTGCTTGTGTTCCCTCTCTTGCTGGCTGTCTCTATCTCTGTCAAATGAATAAATAAATAAAATCTTAAAAAAAAAAAAAGAAATGCAGGAAGAGATAGATGACAAAAAGCAGGGAGCTGGCATCTTTGTACAAATGTGAAAGGTGTCCCTTCCTCAGAGCAGAAAATTGTCTTAATATACCAATCACGGAATGACTGTGATGGAAAGGGTGAACCCTAGAGTGGCACGGGGCCAACCTGCGGAGCTGTATAGCCCTCCCGTGCCCCGTGTCCCCAGGCCAAAATGTGACCCGAGGTCTCTCTGACTCGCTGTGCTCGCCCTGCTGCATGGCCCCGACCTCTCTCCCTGCAGCGCACACCCTTTCTGGTCCCTGCTTCTCCCCCATCCCGGGCCAGGAGCTCCCCATCCAGGTCTCTTTGCCTCTGCTGAATAAGCAGGGACTGGATGAGGGATCCCCAAGGCCCCCGCCTGCCTGGACGGTCTGGGTTCTCTGCATGGGAGTGTGTGCAGACCTGGCCCTCGAGCCAGAGCAATGGTCCTTGAAGCTCACGGGAGCATTCCTCGTCAATGTGACGTGACCACAGGGGTCACTGGGAAAGGGCGGGAGAAATGGGTCATGGGAGACAGCACGAGCATAATGGGAGCCCCTCCCATCTGCACAGCGGTTTACCCGCGCAAAGCCTATTTCCATACCTTGGTTCGCTGAACCTACAAAAGAATGGGTGAGGCTTGGGAGGCTCAGAGAGCTCAAGTAACTTGCCCAAGATCACACAGCCACGCTGCGACCCAGCTACGCCAGCAACACTAGCCTGCTTCTTTGTCCCAGGCCTCCTTCGCCACCCCCGGCCCCTATCTGGCTCACACGGTGGGCTCAGGGAGGCAGGGGGCTGGGCCCCGCCAAGCGCACTGAGGCGTTGGAGTTGCCGATGACGACGGAGCTGCCGTCTGCTGGGAGGAGGTCACGGTCTGCCAATGCCACGGTCTGTTGGCTTTGCGAGCAGGATGGACTGGGAGGCCCACCTGGGGCTAGACAGGCCCAGGCCCGGGACTCTCACCTCGGGTAGGTCGGGGGCTCTCTGCAGAGCTAGGGGAGACAGCAGCACCACCCGGACCCTCCTGCTTCCCCCTCCTCTTGTTGGAGTGTGGGAGCAAATAGTCCATCAAACCGACTTTGCTGGGGTAGGTGGACGGGTGGCGAGCCAGGCAGGGGGCGGGGGGAAGGGGACTGGAGGGACCAGGGGGACGTCAGGCCAACCACAGCATTCCCCAGCCCCCTGAGAAGCCAGCAGGCAAACTTGGAGTCGGTTCCAGCTAGCAAGAGCTGAATAGCTTAGCATGGGGGTTCTGGACCCACATGAATGGGTTCAAATCACAGCCGCCTCTGTGTGACCTTGGGCAAGCCGGTTCACCTCTCTGTGTCCCAGGTGAGACGCAATATCTTGATAGCTGATATCAATGTTTACCTCATAAGGTTGTTCTCACAATTAACCACTAACCCTCACAAAGCAGTGAGTCAGGCCCAAGGCTGGGATTAAGAGCTAGGTCTCCTTTCAACAAAGAAGCAGCGTTTGCACCAGAAGGGTTCCCCTAGAATCGCTTCCAACATCCCTTCCCCTTGCTGGGTCTTAGTCTTTCATCTGCAAAGTGAGTGGGTCAGCCTAGTAAGTCTCCAAGTGCCTGAGGATTTAGCCGACCCATGTCATGTGTCCTCGTTGTCGAGCCCCCACTGGGGGAAGTGCTGGTGTAAGATTACAGGTGACCCGCAGGTCCAGGGCTGAGGACAGGAGCTCCTTGCCAGAGGGCAGGAAGGAAGGACGGTCTCTTTGAGGATACTGGGAGAGTGGCAGGGGTGGAGGGGAGTTGCTGTGGGTGGGTGGGTACCATGTCGCCGCCCAGCTGACTGAGGCTCTGTCCTTCAGACAATGAGAAGAGGATGAGGATTGGGGGACCCCAAACGGCTCCCAAATCTACCTCCCTTCCAAAAACAAAATATGGCAAAGTCTTCCTCTCCGGGGCTAGATTGGCGAGGACTGTAGTGTGGTTTGGGGCCAAACTTGGGTTCCCAACCTGCCTCTTCTACCTGTGTGATGTTGGGTAAGACGGTCAATCTTTCTGTGCCCCCTATTACCCAGGGAGTAATAGCCCTCCCCTCGGGGAGATGACACGTGGAAGAGTCCCTAACCAGAGTTGGTCCTCAGAAGACGATATTCCTTTCCCTCCTCTAGGTGACCTTGAAGCCACCTAAAATGAGCGAGGCCCTGGTGTGGGCGAGGGACCCGCACGGACCAGTCCCAGTCTCTGCTTTCCCTGAACTCAAGGGTCCCTGGGGAAGCCGACGCTGTGGCCAGAATGCTGGGGGTGAGTGAAAGCTTCATGCCAGAGGCGCAGGTGATGGGATGTGTCTTCATCAGGACGTGGGATTTCATGATACTCTTTTCTATAGTTTTGTACAGGTTTACATTTGCCACAGTTCAGGTTTGTAAGGTTTTTCATGGATCAGCCAACAGCGTGCCAGGCACTGCCCGCTGTATGTAACAGTCTTCGAGAAAGGCCGGACAAACCCCAGTTCGAGACTATTTCCCTGGAACGCAGGGGTTGTCCGGCTACCTCCGCGAGCCAAATCCGCCTTGCTGCCTGGGTTGGTAAACAAAGATTTATTGGGACCCAGCCCATGCACCCACTTATAGCCTGCAGCTGCTCTGGCCCCCCAGAGACCACACGGACCACAACCCTAACACGTCCACCATTGGCCCTCTAGAGAGAACGTCTGCCGGTCTCTGTGCCGATGTCCCGCTCACCGGCTCACCCTCCATTGCACACCCACAGCTTTGCTATCAGGATCCAGCTGTCCTGTCCCGCCCTGGCCTTGGGGGGATCCTGGGTGATGGCTGGGACCTGCCTCTCACTTCCCACTGTCTTCTCCACTTCCTTCGTCCCTGGTCCTGCAGCCTCACCTCAGCCCTTGTCACCACCCATAACGACCACCTGTGAGATCACCCATCCACACCCCAGCAGGACTGCAGACACCCTCCCTCCGCTTGTCTGTGCTACTGTCCGCTCTGACTCCCCCAGGGCGTTCCTCCTCTTTGCTTCGCTCCTTAGCCTCAGCCCATCATTCCAATGCTAATATCCCAAAGTCCTGCTAATACCCCAAACCCGTTGCCTTTTTCCTTTGTACCAAATCTCAAAAGCATCTGACCGTGGAGGAGCCCAACACCGCTTTTCAATGCCAAGACCCAAACAGCCGGTGCCGTGAAGGGAGAAAGCCACACAGCGGGGCGAACGGCTTTCAGTTTCATCCACGCCCACAGACAGTCCACGCTGATCCAAACTCCAAAGACGCTGACCTAGTTAGCTCATGTCTACTCTATCCCCAGCAGCTCGTTCAACGCCTCTCTGGTCCCAGGTGATGGAGTTCAACAGGCCGAGACGGGGCTGGAAGGGCATTGCACGGGGCTGGAAGGGCATTGCAGGCGAAAGGAGCAGCAAGAGCGAGAATGGGGGGCGGGGGGTGGGGAGTAGGGGTGGGGGCTGTAGTCAGAGGGCAGTGGGAGTGAGGCAGGAGAGGGAGGCCAGGCCGAAGAGATAGCTATAGCCTATAAGTTTATAAGAATGTTGTGGGCACTGGGCAGCCACAGAAGGTTCTGGAGCAGGCAGTGGCCGGCCACATGGCGGGTGGGGAATCAGGCAAGTGGCGTGGGGAAAGCGTGGCTCATTCACCTCCTGCTCCGTGTCCATCTGACAGCTTGGGACTTCCCTCCGAGGAGAGAGTGTGTTTGGAGGCACCCCGGCGCAGCACCCCTGCCCATTCCCAGGGAGGCCCAGCCAGTCCACAGCACGCGGCTTCCGTGTCCCTCAGGCAGGCAGCACCAGCAGCAGTGCCCCCGAGGGTACTCGAGGACAGATCACCAAACCAAAGTGTGCTGTAAAACAGGAATAATTTCTTCCCACATCCAGCTTCGCTACGAGATGGAGGGAAACGGACGTTTCCAGAGAGCCTACTGTGTGCTGGGCCCCCTCTCACCCACCGCCCCACAGCTGTTGGAGGTTAGCATAAGCGTGCCCACATGACAGGAAACTGAGGCTCGGCAGGCCGGGGGACCTACGTCAGATCCCACGGTCAATGACGGCGCCAGACCTGGAGGCCACATGTCAGACTCCCTGCCTGGTGCTCTTTCTCCCCACCCAGCTGCCCGCTGGGACTCACCGGCCATGACCAGTCAACACCTTGAGGCAGGAATTCGCATTTATCACCTGCATACCATCCGTGGAGGGAGCTCACCTTCACGGGGAAGCCCCCTTCCCACAGCGGGCTGGCTCCATCTGGGAGAAAGTCGTTTTTCACGGTCCATCCAGAGAGAGCTGGCAGGGGGGGCCTTCCATCCTCCCACCTTTGCCTCTCAGTCTGCCTTCTCCAGCTGGGCATCCCCACCACCCCAGCCAGATGCCCCAGGATG
Organism: Ursus maritimus; assembly: GCF_017311325.1. Classification (NCBI taxonomy): domain Eukaryota; kingdom Metazoa; phylum Chordata; class Mammalia; order Carnivora; family Ursidae; genus Ursus; species Ursus maritimus. The sequence continues at coordinate 10,825,079 of NW_024424008.1, forward strand.
CACTTGAGGCCCGAGTCAACTTTGTCTCCTCTGGGCAAGCTCCAGTTTGTCCGCAGAGCCCAGAGGGGCAGTTCTCCAAAGCACGGCATCCTCTCCGTGGTCCTGGCCCCTGAGCTTCTCGGCGAGGCAGCCCGAGATGCTGCGGGCATCCCCCGAAGCCTGGAACTGCTGGCTCGCAGCCACAGACCCCTCTGCTCCTACCCTGGGTGGCCTGCAGGTGGGCTGAAGCAGGAGGCGGCAAATATTTGCTGACTGAGGGAATACATTGTCCCTGAAGACCTCTCAGCAGGTGTCTGCGTGCTCGGGAGGTGAAACAGGGGGCAGTGCTGGCGAAGGCATTGAAGGAATTGCCCGAATCTTCACACCTGCGGGGAGGCTCAGACAGTGGGCGACCCAACCCCAGCCCTGGTCAAGTTCAAAGGCTGAGGGAGAAGACTGGGGCCAGATGGGACACTTAAACAACAGAGTCCAGGTGACGATGCCATCAAAGGCTGGGATGACAGTTGCAGCTGCATCTAAGTGAGAAAAGGTTGGGCAAGATGGTTCCAGAACAGGGCCAGGGAAGAACAGCAGCAGCTCCGGGGGAGCGCCTGTATCCAGAGGAACCCCAGAGTGGGTGTATGGAGGGCTGGGGGAAGACACAAGGGTGCCAGCCAAGAGTGTTAGAACTTGGGATCTGGGAGGTGACCTTGGGCAAGCCCCTTGCCTTCCGAGAGCCTGTTTCTGCCCGCTGGCCCTTTGGTTGGCAGGAGTGCCCAGCAAGACAATGTGTGCGAACCCCATTGGTGGTAGGGGTTCTTACCGTTGTTGGTGGTGGTAGGTCACCTCAGGGCACCCGTGTGCCATCCCAGCAGGGCTCCAGGTGGGGGCTCCAGGTGCGGTCTGCTCAGATAAGGGCCCCCCAGGCTCCCTAACAGGATGGCGGGGACACCACAGAGTGATTACTGGGGCCACCCTAACAGTTAGGGGAGCCAGGAGATTACTAATCCAGCTGCTCCTTCCTGCTGTCAGAGACCCCAGATGGACAAATGCAGGCGGTACTGGGGAAGGCCAGTTCCGGGACTCCGTGTGGACGTTCACTGGGAGAGCCTGGGCGGGGGACTGGTCTCAGCTAACGGCGCTCCCAGCCTTCCCCTAGGATCAGCCTCTGGGGTGAGCGTGAGTCGCTGGAGCATTGAAGGGGGCTTGGCTGGGCTGGCCTGAGCAAGGAAGACCCCAGTCTCTGTGACCTAGGAGGTCTGGCCCCCCCTGGACGTTAGGATTCCTATTGGTACCACACAGGGTTTTCTTCTGACTCTGCTTTTCCAAGATGTGTGATCCTGACTGAGGCTGGGGGCTAATGTTCCAAGAGCTCTGTGACTGAATCAGGCCTAGGAGCGAGCTGGGGCCACTCGCTCAGGCTCCGAGGCTCCCTCCAGCCTCACCCCACCGTGGCCTCCACCTGCCATGTCTGTCAGCTGGACTGTGCCATGTCATCCCGCAGGCTCCCTGCCTCCCTGCGTCTGTCTCACTCCTGCCAGAGGCTGCAGGCATCACCCCCACACAAACAGGACTCCTCGAGGGAAGGTCTCTTGCGGGTGCCTGGCACAGAAGAGGCCCCCAGGGAGGTGTTCACTGAAAGGGCAGGATCCAGGCAGAGAGAACAGTATGCAGAATGCTCACAGCCTGAAGAGACTGGGGCCATTTGGGCCCCAGGGTATCCCTGGTGTGGCTCAAGGACCGCGATGGGGTGGGGACAGAAGTGGCAGGGTGCAGGTCTGGGGAGGGCATTGGGGGCAGATCGAGGGGGCCTTGAATGCTGGGTTGAGGCCTGGTGATGAGAGGCCACTGTACAGGACACATTTGCTCCTTCAGACCCATTTGCTCCAGGAGGGAGCTCTCTGTCCGCAGCGTGGAGGGCACGGCACAAGCTAAGAGAGGAGGCAGAGAGGCTGGGGGCAGCGGGCCTGGAGTGTATGGCTGGGAGAGGAGGGAGGGATTCCAGAGCCTTTCCAGAAGTTTCAGGATGGCCAGAGAATGGGTGCCCACACCTCTGGATGGGGGCTTTGTTGGGCTCCATGGTCTCCCATCACGGGGCAGAGGCAGGGAGGGGCTCGGTGTTCAGTAGCCTCAGCCCATGGGGCCCAGTTCAGCCTTGGGGGTGGGCTCCGCAGTCTAGGGCAGTGCGCTGGGGTGGGGCCTGGAGCAGGAGCAGTCCCCACACACCCCAAGACGAGCTTGGCCAGTGTGCATTGGGAAGCGCTCTCTCTCTGCTGGCAGCCCCCTGTCTCCCCAGCCCTGGGCCGAGTGTGTCGGCGTTGGCCCCATCTGTCTGGTCCAATACCCAGAAGTCTCCTGCCAACCAGCCCTCCTCCCCAGAGCCCCCCAGAACTCATCTCCACGCTTAAGACTCACACTGACAACCTCCACTCCAGGCAGCCCCCCTGAGACTCCCCTGCTCTGGAGTCCCACAGTCCCTGGGCTGGCCAGCTCTGATCGTGCTGAGTCCGCACCCATCGCCCGGTGCGCCTGGGGTCAGCGTGAGGTCTGGGACTCCCGGGTGTGACTCGTCTCTCTCCCCTCCCCAGCACCGGGCCCGGAGCTGAGACTCCAACTCACGCAGGCAGGCTAGTGGCCGGCTGGCCGGGGCGGGACAAGGGAGCGAGTGACAGCACTCAGGAGTGTGAGGTCATGAGGGTGCGCCGCGAGAAGGAGACATAGGTGTGTTCAGCTCCCGGCACATTAGAATCCCCAGGAAGCATAAGACAGGCTCTGGGCTAGTGATGACAGCCGTCTCGGTGTCAGAGACCACACTGGGGACCCCGGCAGGACCCCCAGCCGACGGCCCCTTAGGGGCAGAAACTAGAAGCCTGTGCTGGGGCTGACCCTTCCTTCTCTGCCTCAGCTGGCCCAACTCTGCTGACTTCCCTGGGGGCAGAGGGGGTAGAGAGGAGGGCATGAGGCAGGACATGGGATGGGGAGAGAGACCACCAGCAGGACTCCTGTGTTGGGGCTTTCACAGGCGGCATCCAGTGAAGTCCTCACAACCCCTGTCAAGGGAGGCAAGAGAGGTGAAGGGATCTGCTCAAGGTCACACTGTGGCAGAGCTGGGATTTGAACCCACGTGGACTTGACCCCCAAACCACACCCTTTCCTTCTTTCTGGACTACTTCCCCAAAAGGGAAAGTGAGAGGCCAGATCACAAGATCCCTGGGGCCACTCACTCTGCAGCCTTGAGAGCAACCCAAGAAATGGATCGTCTCAGGAAGGGGGGCGGTGGGGTAGCCGGAGTTAGCAGGAGTGCAGGGGCGGGGGCACCTGGCTGCCTGGCACTCTGACAGGGGTCCAGGGAGCCCACCGCACCCTCAGGGGGCCGACGGTGTCTGCCTTGAGGTGACTGGTCTCCGCCCCAGGTTCCTTGGAGTTGAGGGGAGCACAGGAGGAAGAGCTGGTCATGGAGGTGTCCAAAGGGAAGGCCTGTGCGGTGCCCACAAACACCACATCAGGGCCGTGTGTCCCAAACACGCTACGTGACTGGGGGGTCACTCTTGCCTCTCTGAGCCTTAGTTTCCCAGTCTGTCCAACAGGCTGCCTGGGCCCTGCGGAGACCGTAGGGTGGGGGCAGGTGTGGGGGTTCCAAGTGTCCTGTACAAGCTGGGATGTCAGGACCAGCACCCTCCCTGGCGCCCTGTGCGCTCCACACCTGCTCGAGGACAAAGGAGGGCTACTCCCTGTCTGCTCTGTGGTTTCGTCTGAGCCACCAGACTCTGAGGACCTTGCCTGGCATGCCCAGCCCTCCCCTCCTGGCCCTGCCTCCCTGGTCCCAGAAGCCCCCACCCCCAAACCCCCATTGTTCTCTGCCCTTCCCCTGGGAGCATTTGGCCTGGAACTCTGGAGACAATGAACATTCCAAGGATTCCGCAGACCCCACCCCTGCCCTCAGCCTCCTTCAAAGGGGCCGCTGGGGTTAGGGTCTGTCTGGACAGAGGGGCCAAGCCACATGTCCCTCCCATTCCCCTCCCAGCTCTACAGGCGTCGCCCCTCTGAAGTTCTTCCAGCAGCACCGAGGAAGGGCCCTGGGGTGGGGGTTGCAGCTAGGAAGTCCTGGCCAGGATGGTTTGCTCGACCCGGGCCCAAGGCCAGGCTCTTCCTCGGATATGCTGGGCAGCCTTGGGTAAGCCATTGTGCTCCTGGAACCTCAGTTTCCCCATCTGTAAAGTGGAGCAGACACAGCAGGATATGGTGGTTGCGAGCTTGGGCTTTGGAATCCCTAATCCTGGCTTTGACCTAAGCAGGCGGTCAGGCCTCCCCATGCCTCGGTTTTCTCCTCTGTGAAATGGGAATGATGGCAGCACCTACCTCACAGGTGGCTGTGTGGTTAGATAAGCTATGACCCCCCAAGGCCTGGGCACATGCCTGGCCACAGTGAGCTCGAAGGGAAACGGCCATCGCTATGGAGCCTTCCCGAAGTCCCTCTCAGCGCGTCACCTCCTGCCGTTCTTTGCTCCCCATCCCTGACTCTCCATGTGGTCCTGCCGCTTGCCTTTCCCCAGACCGTCTCCTGCCTGGTGTGCTTCTCTGATAACTTTTGTCTCCCCCAGAGACTTGCTGGGCCAGCCCAGCCCACACTGACTTCTCCCAACCCTGACATCCCCTTCTGCTCAGTCTCTAGGTCGAGTGCCCACCGTGGACCTAACATCACGCACACCCCTCGCCCCGATACCCAGGCTTGGCTCGACAGAGGCATCGCCCGCCTGACGATTCAGCTCCGCTGCTCAGCTCCCACTCCGTCAGCTGCCCTGAGGTTGCCCCCAGTCTGCTGGGGAGACGGGCTTAGGACACCCCCTGAAACACAGTGAGCTGAGCTTGCGGGAGGCCAGGGGCCACCCAGAGGAGTGGGCTTAACTCTGGCGAGGAAGGGGCTGATGGAGGAAGGCTGCTCAGAGGAGGTGGTGCTAAATTGGATTTTGCATAATGAGTACAGTTCTTCAGAGAGACACGGGGTGCCCGTGGGAAAGCACGTGCAAAACCCCAAAGGCCGACACCACCACCAGAGCTGAGGAGCGCAGGGTGGAAGGGCTGGGAGAAACGGGAGGCCTGGAGAGGCCACGGGGCTGGATCCTAAAGGGGCCCACGGGCCGGGCCAGGCACTGGAGGGCTTCTGGAAGGATGAAGTTGGTTGGAGGGACAAGGACCCTTCTGACTGCTGGCAGGAGATGGACAGGAAGGGGCAAGGCTGGAGGCCCAGGAAAGGGCAGGGGCCACGGCCTGAGCCCCACTGTGGAGGGACTAAGGGACTAATTCATGGGAGCTTCTCAAACTCTGGCCTGAGCCTCTTCCATACTTCCCTGGCATTTCTCCTCCAGGGTAACTCCTCACCCACCTTCACCTGGACCTGTAAAGGCTCAGGGTCCCCATCTAGGCTGGGGAGCCGAGCCTCACTGAGTCCTTGCCTGCGGTTCCCAGAGTCCCTCATGGGCCTCCAGGGGCTGAGCAGAGCAGGGGCGGCTCCCGGTGGGCCTCATGTGGAGAACCAGGGGCCAAGGGAGGACAGAACCCAGGCCAGCCCAGGGATGTACTCACAGCCCCCTCCTGCCCCTGCCCTTCCCCTCAGAGTTCCCTGAGGCCTGAGGATCTAAGCACTTTCCACCCACAGTGCCCGAGAGGGCCGCGTCCCCACCTTCCCCTCTGACGTCCTCCTACTCCCACCAAAACCCCACTCAGATGTTACCCTCTCCCTGAGGCCACTGCTGACTGCCGCCTCAGGGTGCCCCCAGACCATTCCTTCGCTGTCTACCATGGGCACCCCCCTCCACATTAGGTCTGCAGCCCCTCGATGTCAGGGCTGGAGCCTGCTCCGTCTCCACCCCACCCAGTCCCGGCTCAGGGACCTCCTCTGGGTGCAGGGCTGGCGGGCCCGCTGGCTGGTGGAAGGATGGTGGGTAAACGCAGTGACTGGAGGAACCTCCAGCCTCCAAAAGGCCTCCAGCTAGTTCCCGGGCTCCTCTGGCACCCCTGTGCTGGCCTCCCAGGCAAGAGAGGCCTTGTCCTCCTGTCACCAGCTCAGATTTGTGGGGTCCCCAAGGTGGTGAAAAGAGTCGGGGCCCCGTTCCCCTTCCTGCTTGGTCCCTGTGCACCTCTGAGAGTCTCCAGGATAGCCAGCCCCTCGGGAAAGGCATCTCTCAACAGCGTCAGGGAAGGGACACGGGCAGCCCATTTGTCAGCCTGCTGGTCCACACCTGCCCCCCACTCGCCTCGCAGAGGAGGGGAGCTGCTGGCTCTGGCCTTCACCCCCTACCCCCCATCCCATGGCCTGTTTCCCTTGGAGCTGTTTCCCAGAGCTGTCTGCTCCCCATGAGTAAAACCCACTCATTTCCTTCTGAAAATACAAACCACTTCCTGGCTTCGCAGAGAACTGCCCGGGTGAAATGGGCCATAGTCTCAGAGTAGTCTGTGTACCACCACCCCCATGGCCCAGCTGGTCAGGGATGTGTCCGCCCTCTCTCCTCTCCCCTGCCCACTCCCCCCATCCTCTACCCCCCACGCATACACTTCCCCCCACAGACGCATATATTCAGCCCATCCATAGGCCTGATCCCAGGACTCCTGTCTGGGGAACCCTGTACAGAGGACTGAGGGCAGGTGCAGAATGTTCTTTTATTCAGTAGACTTCCATCAAGCCTCTTTTCCATGCCGGGGCCTGGGCTGGGCACTGGGGTGATGGGTAAGTATGCCCTGGCCCCGTCCTAAGACTTTGCCAGCCTGGATGCGGACACTGAGGTAGAGAAGAAAGCCGGGCCCCGTAATCCCAGTGGCTTGGCCACTCCCGAGGCTGTGTGGCCCTAGCAAAGCCCTGGATGCCCTCCCTGCGGGCAGATAGTACAGAGCTGTGGAGGACAACCGAGGCAACGAGGCGCTCCCAGCAAGACCTGTGCACTGTAAAACCCTATAAGGCCTTCGTCAGCAGGCTAATGGGCCACAAATCCCCGATGCTTCCTGAACGACCCGCTCTGGGAAGGGCTGACGAGCTTCACAAGGGGATGAGATTGCCCAGAACCCCCAGGGGTGGGAACCTAGAGGTCTGCCCCCCACTACCTCCATGGGGTCCTCCAGCCCTCCAGTGGGACCTCCCATGAGGTCCTTGTCTCCGGTCCCATACTGAGTCAGTGTGGCTCAGAGTGGCTGGGATGGGAGGGGGCACCGACCCCAGGTCCCCACATCCCTAGATGAAGGGGAAGGAGCGAGAAGCCATGCAGAGGATTCAGTCCAGGTAGCAGCACCGGTGTGAAGTCTGGGGCGCTGTCGAAGGGTTATGGGGGAGCGGTGGGGAGCGGCATGAAGCACACTCTCTCTCAGGCCTGAGACCTTGTGCTGGCTGCTGACACATCTAGCAGCCCCGGGACATCCCACAGGCCCTCCAGACCCAGCCCTGCAGGTGCAAAAGCGCCCCGAGCCCCGGTCTCCCCCTGTGTTCTCTCTCCCACCCTCCAGGAGCCCAGACAGAGTGTGGGCATTCCCCAGGGTCCCGCCTCGCCCTCCCTCCCCTCCGTGAGCCTGTCCACACGGTCTGGCGACCCCACCTCATGACAGCCTCTCCACAGTGAACCTGTGGACCCCCTCACACTCTCACACGCTACTGGGGGGTGCCAATCGGCACAAGCGGTTTGGAAAACTGTGCTGCCGTTGGAGCTGAACATACCTAATGGGCCAGTAATCCCCTCTTAGGGGTGTCCCCGGTGGGGGGCTGGTAAATGCCGACCCACCAGCTCTTGGGGGAAAGACAAGCCCTGAGCGGTGGCATCTGCCTGTTCCTGTGGTACAACGACTCCCACTAGGGCCCGTGCAGACTTTCAGCGCGATGGCCCTGGGCGCAGAGCTGGGAGCAGGTGCACGGAACGAGTCTCGGAAGCCGGGGGGTGGGGGGCTGCCTCCCGCACATCGCCGGATAGAGCCCGCACAAATGGACGAGAACATTCACAGCAGCACGACTCAGCCGTAGGAAGGGCCCCTGAGCCGGGCTCGGTTGCACCGTGGAACGGCACGCAGCAACGGGAGTGCCCAAGACACCCCGTGACACGCAGCCCCGGACGACCGTCACGGACATCGTGCTCCACCAAAGCGGCCAGATACACGCGGGCACATCACCCCTAAGGGGCCCCAGAGCAGCAAGTGACCAAAGACAGGACAGTGGGCACTTCGGAAGGAGGTCCTGACTGGGCAGGGCTCGGGGCTCTGTTCTGCCTCTAGACCTACCTGGTGGCTCCTCGGGTGTGTTCACTCTTTTTTTTTTTTTTTGAAGATTTTATTTATTTGAGAGAGAGATGGAAGAGCGAGCGAGCACAAGAACAGAGCGAGGGGCAGAGGGAGAAGCAGGCTCCCCGCCGAGCAGGGAGCCCGACGCGAGCCTCGATCCCGGGGCTCCAGGATCATGACCCGATGCGAAGGCAGACACCCAACCGACTGAGCCAGCCGTGCGCCCCAGGTGTGCTCACGCTTGATAATTGATGGAGCCGTTAACGTTTGTGCTTTCCCCCCCTGCACGTTAGGCTTCACTACCGAGTTTTCATTAACACAAACGCCTCACCCTCTTGGCTGGCCCCTCCTCCCCTCCCACAGCCCCCGCCGTCATTCAGGCCACCTTACCAGGCCCTCATTACCTCCCCCTGCACCACTGCCAGAACTTCTCCTCATGGGCCTACCTCCCCTTTCCTTCCACCCCTGCTCCAGATTAGGGCTGCCAAGGACACGAAGACCAAAAAAATGACTTCTTGCCTATCTGAAAGTCACATTGAACTGGGTGTCTTGTATTTCCTCTGACACTCCACCCCAGCCCATCTCCAGCCCTACCCTCCTGAGTGGCCTTTCTCAAGGGCGGATCTGGCCACATCCCTTCCCCCCTCCTCCAGCTCCCCTCTGGCCACAGGACCCACCCAAACTCCTTAGGATGGTCTGTAAGACTCTCAATGTCTAGTCCCTTTCCAGTTTCTTCCAACCCCTACATGCCCCCCAAAGTCCCACACTCCAGCTACACCAAACTTCTTAACATTATTTATTCAAAGGTATTCACAGAGCATTTACAATGCGCCAGGCTCTCTTCCTCAACCACACCGTGCCCTCTAGAGGACTGTTATTTCACAGGTGCGACTCCCTAGGCCTAGGGGCCTTCCCATAGCTGAAGTGCCGGATTAACTCATCTTTAAAATCCAATTCTTGAGGTGCCTGGGTGACTCAGCTGGTTACATGTCTGCCTTCAGCTCGGGTCCTGATCCCGGGGACCTGGGATCGAGCCCCGCATTGGGCTCCTTGCTGAGCAGGGAGCCTGCTTCTCCCTCTCCCTCTGCCTGCCACTCCCTCTGCTTCTGCTCTCTCTGTGTCAAATAAATAAATAAAAATCTTTTTAAAAAAATAAATAAAATAAAGTAAAATTCCGTTCTCCTCCTAGGGAGCCCCCCCCCCCCACGGACCCCAGACTATGCGACAGGCCCCTCCTCAAGGCTTCCACAGCCCCTGAGCTTCCCTGTGTCCCAGTACGGAGCACGCCAGTTTGTCATTGTCATGGCCTGTGTCCACACCTTTCTCCCCACCAGACTGTGACCTCATCCTGGACAAAGGCCAGGTCTGACTCATCTTGGGGTCCCCAGCCCCAGCGTGGGGCCTAGAGTGGAGCTGGCATCAGGAAAGGTGTGTGGAGTAAGTGGGGGGACCCAGTGATAAATGGGGGCAGAGAGAGTCCTGGAGTTGTCAACGTGATGATGATTTCACATGTTCTTTCCAGTTGCTCCCATAAGGACCCGGATGCTGCCAGATCATGTGTCCCAGCTGCTGTCTTGGAAAGCACCATCTGTATCTATGGGAGGGCTCGGGGCCTGTGGGGGGATGGTACACAGTGGGCTGTGTGGCCTGAGTTGGTGGGGTTCAAGCGTGGGCTCTGCCTCAGTGGGTCTCTGTGCCCTCCCGTCCCCAAGCCTCAGTCCCCAGTGTATGAACGGAGACTCGAAAGTGAGGGTCCCTGCCATGCAGCCATTTCGGCCCTGGCTGTGCATTCTCCCCGCTGCCCTTGGGCCTCATGCTTCAGCGCCCGCGGCTCTGGGAGGTGAGACCGCGGGCAGCAAACGTGGAGGCCCCCGCACGTTAATGAGGTCCGTGTTTACCCAGGCTGGGCCCATAAAATGCCTCAAGCGGAACTGAGCTCGGCTTGGAGCAATCTGGCATTGTCCGTTCCGGCTCTTCAACCTTGGAATGGGCCACCCGGGTGGGCAGCTCATTCCCTAGACATCTTGGAAAACTCCACAGGGAGGCTTGGCAATCCCTTGGAGCAGAGGAGTGGACAAGGATGGGTTTGCCAGGCTTCGGAACCTGAGAAGTCAATGTGCCCTCACACCCCCACCCCCACCCAGTCCATGCAAGACTCCCCTGGGGAGGACCTGGGTCCGTCCGTATGCCGCCCCCTCGGCGGACCCCTGCCCTGGTGCCCCGTGAGCACGGCTCCATGACACACCGCCTCAGCCTGCGCTGTTGCTGAGCTCCTGAGCATAGGGACCTGGGTGTCCTCAGCCCTCTGTCCCTGGCCTGGCCCTTTCCGAAGTTGTTCTTCCGTACCCTGCCCGGTGCCAAGCTCTTGGGGCCAGGGACGTCTTGCCGTTGGAGAGTTTACGCAACTCCCAGTAAAAACAATTGGGTACTCAATGCACCAGAAGATAAGGCAGGACTCCATCCACCCATCCACCCAACTCTTGACAACAGTCCCATCCCCTTCTGGGCAGGAAAGATACCAGCACAGGCTCTGGGGTCACGTGGTTCTGAATTCAAAAGTGTCCTCCCAACTTGCATGACCTTTGGCTTCCCTCCCCGTCTCTCTCAGTCTCATTGTTAAAAACCCTACCTCTCAGGGTAGTTACGAGATTCCCCGCGACAATACATGTAAGCTGATTAGAGCAGTGCCTGGCACCGAAGCAGATTCACCCAGAAGGTAACGAGGTCTACTTTTCAAGGCCGTTTGCTTGCATTTGTCCCTTTTCTGGGAGATACTCTCAAAATGTGCTCATGTGGCCATATACGACTTCGTGAAATTTTGTAAAATAGAAGATATTTTGGCCATAAAGGGTTGATAGCACCATTTCTTTCACCCGAATCCCCTCCATCGTTCTTTCCAGTTGAGGGGTGCTGTGAGCTAAGGCCTTTTGGAACTCTAGCTAAAGGGAAGCTGGCCCATTTACAGGAATTTGGGATTATTCGTTTATAGTTCTACGTTGCACAGTCACTTATGGGCATAGTTAGTGCCAGCCGTCCTGGTGTAGGTACAGCTTCCAGAACCAAGATCCCTGCTGCCCACTGTGCCGACTCATCGAGCACCAGACCTGTGACCGGCCCTGGAGGTATGTGGGGAGTGGAAGAGAAACACGGTTTGAAATGCATGGAGCTGTAAGTTCGTCAGGGGAATATTCTTTCAAGCATCAAATGTGCCGAATGGCAGGCAAATAATTCAGGCCTCATCAAAACAGAAACTCATCTGTCTGTCATGTCACTGATGACCAGGCCAATGGAATTAGAAATTAGGGATACGTCCTTTTTTCCATGATGGGAATGGTGTGAAACAGAACTTACCAGAAGTTTTGCGTTTGCGGGGCGCGGTCCGTAGCAGAAGAACAAGCAGCAAGTATATTTGTGTGTGAAGTGGCATCTTGTACGCATCCCAGCTACGACTAACAGTAAACGGGTATTCAATAAACGAATAACCATACAAGAGGAAAGACTCAATGGTCTCTCTAGTTTTTCTAGCGAACATATTATGAAAGTTATTGTACTATGAGGGGCAGATAAAGTCCAAAGTGATAAGAAAAAGATGTTATAAAGGTATTTACAGCACTTGGGGAAAATACTATTTTTCTGAATTTGGTGATGTTTGTGGTATTGGTCCACTCCAGAAAATGTAGACTTGATTGTGAATTCTTTTCTCATTCTAAGTAAATATTCACTTTGGGGACTGATTTTGTATTGTTGTTCTTAAAGAGGGCTCCCCAAATTGTATAGGTCTCAGGCTCCCCAAATCTGGATCTGACCCTGCTTAGCACCTAGTAAGGGCTCAGTACGTGCTGGAAATTTTTTTTTTAAGATTTTATTTATTTATTCGACAGAGATAGAGACAGCCAGAGAGAGAGGGAACACAAGCAGGGGGAGTGGGAGAGGAAGAAGCAGGCTCATAGCAGAGGAGCCCGATGTGGGGCTCGATCCCACAACACCGGGATCACGCCCTGAGCCAAAGGCAGACGCTTAACCGCTGTGCCACCCAGGCGCCCCCGTGTTGGAAATTTCTGACTTGGTCTTCTTATCCTGGCCGGGACTCCAGTCAAAGTCTTCCTCCTCCTCCCACTGCGGAACCCAACATCCCTTACCCATACTGCAATGACAAACATATACATGGAGCAATGCTGGCTCAGCCAGCCAGTGTCCCTGCCACGTATCTGTCTCTCTCGCCAGAGGAGAGGCTCCCGGGCAAGGATGGCCTGAGTCATCTGGGTCCCCAGAGCCCAGGACAAGCCTGGCATGGATGAGGTCCCACGGGAAGACTCGGTCTCCGGCTCCGTGTCAGCCAGAACTGGGGTACCTTGGCTTCCTTCACTTTTCATCTAATGGACAAAGAAGAGTATAGCTTGGGGTCTTTTATTTTTTTAAGATTTTATTTCTTTGTCAGAGAGAGAGAGCACAAGCACACAAGCAGGGGAAGCAGCAGGCAGAGGGAGAAGCAGGCTCCCCACTGAGCAGGGAGCCCCATGTGGGGCTCCATCCCAGGACCCCTGGATCATGACCTGAGCCGAAGGCAGACCCTTCACTGACTGAGCCACCCGGGGGTCCCTAGCTTGGTCGTCTTAAACTGAGCCCTCAAGATCCTCAGAGAGGCCCCAGGAACAGCCGAGAGGGTTGAGAGAAGGCTGAGTGGTTGGGGTTCCTTCATCTTCCTTCAACCAAGTCATAGTCACTGGGGTTCTGCAAGAGAGTTCATCTGGAAAATGAGACACAGTGCTAAAAACTAGATGGAAAGCCACTGGTGTCTCTCCTGCTTCATATGGGTTCTCAGAAGGACAGAGCTGTGTTCCAGACTCATGTTTGATGAGTAGAGAGACTCTCCCACCTGGCATTTTGTGAGCTGACTCACCCCCTATATACTGGTATTTTTTCTCTCCTTATTGTCCCTTCTTCCTTTAAAAACTGGTTGTTTTCTACATACGTCTGTAGGCCACCTCCCTTTTGCAATGAGGTGGACCAAAAATAAATTAATCTGAAGGTTTCATAAAAGTCTGTTGAAAGAAGAGTCCTGAAAACATGTCCTCTCCCCCAGCCCAGGCCTCCTCAGGATCCTCTCCCTTTCTCTCTCGCTCCTTTCCGGCCTCCTCATGCACTGTCAGCTTCTGTCTGTTGTCCCCACCAGACGATGAGCTCCTTGAGGGCAGGGGCCCTATGTACCCACCCAGCACCCTCCCTGGACATGTTTACAGAAAGAAGGAAGGGCGGGGGCCTGCCCCATGTCATAACCCATCACTCACGGTACAGCGACAGGAGAGCACTGGACTCTGGAATCACACACACCAAGTTCAAGTCCTGGCTCCACAGCCTGCAGACTGGGTAACCCTGTAAGTCACTTCCCTTCTCTGAGTCTCATCCGTAAACTAGGAATGATAACCCCTGCCTCGAAGGCCAGTGAAGCAGTGAGATAACACAGCCAGGGCCCGGCACACAGTCGGTGCTCAGGAAAGGGCTAGAGAATGAACTGAAGCAGCTGGGAAAGGGAGAGGGCAGCTGTGTGCACTGCCTGGCCTGAGCTGGGGCCTTCCCTCTCCCACGAGTTCCTCCGCCCCAGGGGCTCCAAGTCCAGTGGGGCAGAACCTTTTAACTGGGCCAGGCCAGGAGGGTGGGTGGAGGTAATCAAGCCAGCCCAACCTTGGCAGGAGGCCTGGCCCCCCTGAGCCTGCCCGTGCTGGCGGCCAGGCCTCCAACAACAGGGTGTTCCAAGGCCTGGCTACTACCACCAGCCAGCGTCTGGCCACACAGCCTGCTTGGCTGCCCACCCTGTGCAGTCTGCAACTTGGGAAGCATGGTGACGAGCCCGGCATGACAGGCGGGACAGACAGTGGGTGCCCAGCCCAAACTGGGTGAGTTCAATACAATTACGTTCTATGGACACATTCCCATAGAATGGACAGATATCTCTGTAAAGAAACGCTTGACCCTATATGAGAAAAGTAAAATAAAATGATATATGTTATATGATAGAATTCAATATCATTTATTGAATGCCTATAATAATGGCATATTTATATTATTTAACTCTGCCTCTGAGTATTAGTCCCATTTCATAGGTGGGGAAACTGAGGCTGGGGAGATTAAAAACTTGCTCAAGTTCACAGAGAGAGCATGTGCTGCGGTCAGGGTTCAAGCCTATCAACCGCCCCCAAAATGTATGCTGTGACCCTGCCGGGTGCCACCCACCTCTCAGTTCACTCCCACGCGAAGCAAACCCTCCTCTGTCCCCAGCCTGGTGTTGGGGCAGGGGTGAGGATAGACGTGCCCGGGCACGTTAGATTCACACAGAGACAATACTAAGAGGAGATAACCATTCCTAGAGAAGGAACTGAAAGAGTATGAGTGGGGCATCGGGGGGCTAGAGGTGGCCTTCATACAGAGCTTTGAGGGTCAGGGAGAAAAGGTGACCCCCTCAATATCACCTGCTTTCAATTCCCCATTATACAGAAGAGAGGCATTTATCACAGGGGGACATGGGGAGCAGACCCAGAGCTGCACCTGTAACCAGGCCCTTCACACCCCACCTGGGGCTCCGGGCTGTACGCCACCCACAGCTTCCTGGGGGTCCTTGATAACTGCTCAGAGGGGCAGCTGGGTGACAGGAAGGTAGGGGCAGAGAAAGAACTGATGATTAGTCTTGAGGGTGGGAGGCAGGCTCCAGAGGACCCAGTCAGGCCATTCATCCCAGCGGGGCTGACAGGCAGAGGGAAAGGCAGACATAGACTCCACCCACACTAGGTTAGCGAATATTTGCAGGAGAAAGAAAGGAAGAGGAGGAGTGAGGAAGGGGGGGGGGAGGAAAGGAAGGAGCGAGAGAGTGAGGTCCCAGTGGGTAAAGTGAGGGCCAAGAGAAAGGCAGCACAGGGAGATAATTGTTTGAACCAGTGCCGGAAAGGACCTTCTCCCAGGCAGGACAGCCCCATGGAGGTGCAGTCCCGGGAGGAGTGAGCTCCCCATCAAGGATGGTGGAAGAGTCCCTTTGCCGAGGACACGTGGCTGATTGCTGGAGCCAGGGTTCCCTCCTGAAGATCTGGTGTGTCTGGGTCTGAGATTCTTTCCACTGGGAAGGAGCTGGTTCCCATCAGGACTAGGAAGAGCTCGTAGGCCAGAGATCAGCCAGCTGACAGGTGCCCTCCCTGAAGGTCCAGAAGGGGGAAGAGGCCTCCACATCAGATGGCCTCCTCGCCCAAATGGCCCAGGCCAGCCTGCCACCAGCTAACCATGTGGCTTTGAGCAGGGCCATCCCCTCGGTGCCCTCACCTGCCCTGTCTGCTCTCAGAGCTGTTCTGGGGGCCAAACCAATTTCTACTCCCCCACCCCCTCCACCTGTCACGTAGCCTAAAACCTTGTTCACATTATTTCTTTTACATACAGTGAGGGAAAAAAATAAACTCTGCTTTAAATACAACTTCATAGGGACAAGAACCCCCCTCTAGTGGGGGGAGGGAGCGTCCCCCTGGACAGGCCCCGCTCTAGGTCATTCTGTCTTCCCCGTGCCCATCTTCCCCAGCCCCCTCGTTCTTCGGGTCTCTTCACTTCTCTGAGCCTCAGCCTCATCTCCTGTAAGAGGAGGATATTAGACTATTTTACTAAACCAAAACAGGCTAAAACGTGGTGTTGAAAACGGAAGGGTCCCCGCTGCCCCAGGGGCTCGAGGGCGGAGGCACCCGGGGGAGGCCGGCCTTGGGCCTGCTCCTGCGGAAAGCCGCCCCCGGGCCCTGGGCAGGCGCCAGCGCTGGGAGCCTCCCCACAGAGCGCTGCTACCTGGGGCTCCCGCTGCTTTCTCTTTGGCCTCCGGCCTGGGACACATGGAAACTCTGAGGGCCTCAAACTCCACGTGTTTTATGGGCCCAGCGAACACAGCTGCCCCATAAAGTCACTGCAGACGGCTTGGAAGCCCTGAGACCACCGGGGTCCCCTTGCCCCAGGAACCCTGAGCTCTCCAGGGAGCAGCTGCGCCCCCTCACCCAAGGGAAGCTGCCAGGCCCATGTGACTGGACCACCGAGATAAATCCCCCTGCCTGCCTCGCTGCCCTGTGGCCAGAGAGACGCGGGGGAATGGCTCTGCACCCCGCTAGTCTGACGGAGGAGGTGCCGCGGGACTGCTCGTCTGGTGCTGGGTGAGCTGTATCCTAAGCGGGACTGACCCCCGTGTGGTCCTCAGAGAGCTAGAATAGGGCGGGAGCCAGAGGCCCCCCTCTGCTTCCCTTCTGTAGGGGGCCGTGGTTAAAGACTCAAGCCTTAGAGTCAGCCCCGGGTTTGGACCCTATTTCTGCCAAGGAGTAGGGCACCTCAGCAAGCCAGCTCCCAATTTCTTAATCTCTACAATGGGAATAATAAGAGCAGCTAATTTTCCCTCATGGGGTTGTTGTGGGGCCCCAGTGAGGTCAAGGTGCCCAGCAGGTGCTATTATTCTGTTCCTGCGTTGCCCTCCAGGCAAGGTGGTGCCAACCACTGCCCCAAGGGTTGGGCACAATGTGTCGTCACCAAGGCCGCGTCCCTCTAGGGCTTACCCCAATCCAGCCAACGGTCTTCTTGTTCCTGGAGTTCCAAGGATCTTCCAACAGAAGCCCCAGTTCCACTGTCCCCTGCCCATACCCAACAGCCCCCCTCAAACCCTCTACCCTGATTTTCAAGGCCCTCCCGAACCTGGCCTGTAGCCCAGCCATTGCCCTCCAGTTCCCCTGGTGCTGAAGGATCCAACGTGTTCCTGCTACACGGGCAATGTTACTAGTACTACTACTATGAAGGATCGTGACACTGATAATAACTAGCATTTCTAGACTGCTCGCTCCCTATCTATTACACGCAACACTGAGTTACACCTACCACCTTCATGAAGCTTCATGAGGTAAGTACCAAAATCATGAGGTAAGCACCAAAATCATGAAGTAAGTCCAAAATCATGAGGTAAGTCCAAAATCATGAGGTAAGTACCAGAATCATGAGGTAAGCACCAAAATCATGAGGTAAGTACCAAAATCATCCCATGTTACAGGGGAGGACACTGAGGCACGGAGAGAAGTAACTTGCCCAAAGGCCACACAAGTAAGAGGCGGCAGCGCCGGGCTTCAGGCTTGTGAAGTCTGGTTCCAGAGCCCAAAATGGCCATTCTTGGCGCACACTCTACGTTCACCCATGAGCCATGAATGGGGACTGGAGGGCACAGAGAACATGGGGACAAGAAGGCTGTCTTCTGGCCTGGCCATTGCAGAGCCACCCCAATAGCCTGCAATGCTATTCTTTTCTTTTTTTTCCTCCTGAGGCGAGGGGAGGGGCAAAGGGGGAGACACCATCTCCATCAGGCTCCACAACCGGCATGGAGCCCAACGTGGGGCTCGACATCATGTCCCTGAGATCGTGACCTGAGCCGAAATCAAGAGTCAGACGGCCGGCTGAGCCAGCCAGGCGCCTCTGCAGGGCTGTTCTGACCACGAAGACATCGAGGTGAGGCTGGTACTTCCCAGTACACGCTCTGCAGAGCAGCTACCTGCCCCAGAGTCTCCCAGGCACTGTGAAAATACGGAGTCCTTCAAACCAGGAAACAGACTCTTCGTCCCTACAGAGAACAAACTGATGGTTAGGGACGGGGAGGTGGTGGGGGATGGGTGAGACAGGTGACGAGCACTGAGACGTGTGCTTGTGATGAGCACCGGGTGTTGTATGTAGCCCTCATGTTTTCAGCCTCTGCGGAGTTTCTTGACATTTTTGAAACTCAATTATGCAATCAAAATACTTGCTGATATTTTATCCAGCAAAAAAAAAAAAAGAAAGAAAGAAAGAAAGAAGAAGAAGAAGGAGGAGGAGGAGGAGGAGGAGGAGGAGAAGGAGGAGGAGAAGAAGAAGAAAGAAAGAAAATGCAGAGGGTCGCCTGGGTGGCTCAGTCGGTTAAGCGTCTGCCTTCAGCTCCGGTCATGACCCCAGGGTCCTGGGATCGAGCCCTGCATCAGGCTCCCTGCTCAGCAGGGAGTCTGCTTCTCCCTCTGTCTCTCCCCCTGCTCATGCTCTCCCTCTCTCTCTCTGTCAAATAAATAAATAAAATCTTTAAAAAAAAAAAGAAAAGAAAATGCAGAGTCCTTGGTCCCATTCCTGATCTCCTGTCTGGGATTTGAGCTTGAAGGCTGAGAAGCTTGAAGGCTGAGGAGAGAGGCTAGACTAGGAAGTCCTGCCCAGATGCTGGAGTCCACTCAAATCCCGAATCAAGGGCCCCTGGGCAAGGCAGGGGGTTTCTCCAAAGCTCCATTGTTTCACCTGTAATTTGGAAGTGATAAAATTGACCCCACAGCTGGCTATGAGATTCATTGAAATTCTATATATATATACACATAGACACACACACATACATATGGCATGTGGAACAGGCTGGATTCTGTGGCATGCAAATAAACACACTTTATTTTTCACCACTGTCTCTCAAACCCGCCCTGTTGGCTCTCCCTCTTGACCCCTGGAAGGGGTCTATGGTAGACCCCAGCCTTCCTGCTCTATGTTAGGTATTAAAGGACACTCTCATTTTCAGGTGGTAACAGGTGCACCCAGTCTGACCTCAGCAGGTCACCCTCACACCCAAATCAAAGTACCCCCCCCACCCCAGCTCAGGCACATTTCCGAATTTAGCCACTGGGAAGGGGAGGGGTAGTGGGTTTCCTCTATTCCCTCCCTCCTTCCACTGCTCTATGTGGCTCTCTACTTCCAGAGGCAGGTTTAGATTGGGGGTTGGGGGAGTGGACACAACAGTAGGGTTTACCCGGAGCTGCTAGAATCTGGCCCAGGCATCCTCTCCCGGTGGCAATGTCCAAAACCCAGCTTTCTCTCTTTGGGGTGTATTGCGGAGTTTTGAGTGACTTCCCTCCTTGCTAAGAAACAATTTGTTGACACCTCTCCCAGCTGATGTCTTCCACCCTTCCCTCAACCCCAGACAGACACTTTCCGTGGTGGTCACCTGTCCCTGGCAGGCAGCAGACCCCTGGACTGGTCATGCTAAAGGATTTGTGCCCACTCCATTCCAGAGTGTCCACCTTGGCCCACAGGAAACTTCTTTCTTTGCCTGCCAAACTCTGGCAAAGCAGGGTTGACCACGCAGTCCGCTGTCCCCTCCCTCCAGCCTCAAGGCTTCAGATGGTGTTTTAGGTGAGAATCGAACACACATCTCCCTGCCCCCCAAATCCAGGACTTGCCATGAGGAGGGGACAGCCTCCTTGCACACCAGGCCTGTCCTTCCAGCCCCGGCTTCATCTCATACTTAGGCTAGAGGTGAGTGCCCGTCACAGAACTAGTTTGGGACCATCTCTTTTTGCATTCCTGCGGTATACAATTTGGGGCCTCAGCACCTAACACAAAGAAGGTGTCCATAAATGGTCCCAGAGCCTTCTCTTCCTAAAACAACGGAGGAAACAGAAGAGCAGAAAGCAGGGCTACACAAAGCATCAGGCTGTTCGAGTCTCCAAGGGCTCCCAGAGACGCACGGAAAACCAGGGATTGGGAGGGATTCGTTTTTAATTAAAAAGCAATTGAGGCCCAGATATAAGGTATCATGACACTAATGGTCCAGGAAATCTGGAACCTTAAATCACAGCAATTTCTCCCTGGAGGGCAGGCCTGGGACCCCAGGATTAGATAGGGGGCTTGGTGTGTGCCAAGGCAGGAAATGCTCAAGGTAAGTTCAGATTCCTCCCTGTGAAAGCATTCAGATAAACAGCCGGTGAGAGCTCCGAGGCCCTGGGGTCCAGTTTGGCACCATCCTTTCACAGTTGGGAAACTGAGGCCCAGCAAGGGCTAGATCCCGCGCAGGGTCCCATAGAGAGCAAGGGCAAAGCCAGAACCGGAACCCGAACTGGAGGCTCTGTCTTCCTGTGCCAACCCTGTGATCACACCCCAGGATAGATGCTTTCCGACGGTCCCCTGCCAGGCTCCTCCAGTGGGGTCTGGGGTCTGGGACTCTGCCAGGGTCACTGAGCTGCGATTTGTTAGTTCAGGCAGGGTTCTTGGTGGTGGTAGATGGGGGTAACCTAGAGACCTCACCAACAGGATGAATCAGCTATCCCCCTGAGTCAGGGGCCACCCACCTTACATCATCCACATGGTCCTC
The DNA here is from genome assembly GCF_017311325.1 of Ursus maritimus. Classification (NCBI taxonomy): domain Eukaryota; kingdom Metazoa; phylum Chordata; class Mammalia; order Carnivora; family Ursidae; genus Ursus; species Ursus maritimus. The sequence continues at coordinate 10,845,444 of NW_024424008.1, forward strand.
ACCACCTGCCTGCGCCGTCTTCCATCAGGAACTCACTGGGTGATTCTGGGGCACCTCCCCCCAGCCTCCCTCCACTCCGGCCTTGGTTTCACCATCCATATGATGAGGAGGTTGAACCGGACCCTCTGTGGAGGCCCCTCAAGACTGACAACCTGTGATTCTATGAGTCTATCAGCCTGCCACTCCATCCCCCAAAGAGGGGCATTGTGAAGACTGAAAGCAACCAGCAGGGTGGGGTGATGATGAATGGGGAGACAGGAAGCATTCTGAGCTCCCAAGGAAAAACTGCAACATGGTCCCCAGCCCAGGATCCTTCTGCGCCCCCTAATTCTCTGGATTTCCTTCCTCAGGGCTGGCCTGAGCCAAAAGTCAGACACTTCATTCATTCATCCCACAAGGATTTATCACTTCCCTGGAATGCTCTGTGCTTCTACAAATCTTAGAGATGTCTGAGAGCATTTAGCCGAAGTGGGTGGGGTCTCCCTGCTGGAGTGGAGTGAAAGGCAGGCTGCCAAACCACCACTGACTTCGTTGGTCACATCAATAGAGACTGTGCCCAAATCCAGGGAGGTGATTTTCTTAATCTACTCCATACTGACTGGATTCTGAGAGAGTGGTGACCGTGTGGGCGAGGAACGGTGTGGTCAGAGGAGGTAACCAGGGAGGTGAGAGTTCTGGAATCCAGAACATGTGGAGAATGTTGAGGTTTCTGGGCCAGGTCAACCTGGAGAAAAGCAAACTTGGGACAAGGGTGCTAGTCCCAGACCTCTATAAGGATGTCTTGGGATAGATGGCTATCTGTGTTTGGTGGAATTATAGACAGCTAGAAGACCTTAGAGATCTCTGGTTCAAGATCCTCCCATTGCCTCCCTGACATAAACCCTAGTCCAGCTCTCATACCTCCCATGACAGGGAGCTCACTCCCCACCCTGCAGCTTCTTCCACAGTAAGAAGATTCTGACTGATAGCAAACTTGAATGGCTGTACTCACACTGGTTATCCCTGCACTGACCTCTGCCAGACGCTGGGCTGGCGCTTTCTCTACCTCCTTTCACGTAATTCTCACGCCCCTGAGAAGTAAGAATTATAGCCCATTCTCTACAAACTCTGAGCCTCAGACTAATCAAGCAACCCCCAAAGTCCCACAGCTACTAAGGGCAGAGCGGGGATTTGATCCTGCGTCTCTCTGGTTCCAGAGCCATTTACACCAGAAAGCATTCGCCGCTCTCCTGCTTCAGCCACACACAGCCTTGTGTCCTTCTCCGAACCCGTGATGCGCTTTCATGAGTCACTGCCTTTGCCTAGCTCTCCTTCTGCCTGGAATGCCCTCCCTCCATGTCCACTTGGAAACTTTTGTTCTCAGGGCTAGGTCTTTCTTGGTCATTGTTCTACGCACGCACGCACAGCAGTGGGAGCGGCTGCACTTAGCTCCATGCTTGTCTAATCAATACATGAATGCATCAGTAATTCCAGCCCTCCACTCAGCTCTCACCCACGGTGGCCAGTCTTGCTGGCCTCCTTCCTCCTGCCTCCAGAGTACACAAGCTGGTCCTGGACTCCCTCAGTCCCACTCCCTGTCCCCCTCCCCACTCAGACTCACCAGCAGGCCCTGGCATCTCTCTTGACCTTGGCATTGGCACAAAAGAGGGGCTCAGAAAGTGGAAAGCGGTGGGACATTAGACCCTCAGTGAAACTTGGAGATGACTTTATCTAACCCCCTGTTGTCACAGAAGAGGAAACTGAGGCCCAGAGAAGACAGAGTTGGAAGGTGGGGACTCTCAGCTCTAAGTCTCCATCCCATCAGCTGTCCTCACCAAAGAAAGAGGCAGAGGAGGCCTGTGGATGTGGAGGGCCCAAGCTGGCTCTAGGCTTTCAAGCCAGGCCTTCCTGCAGCTCCGCTAGCGAGGCCTGCCTCGGGGGCCCTGGAGGGGTGAGCTGGGGGTCAGGGGGAGTTACACAGGCTCCCGCTTCCCCACAGAGGACTTCCATTTTCCAGGCCAAAGGCCTGCTCCTCCCGCTGGCTGGAGGAAAGGCCCCTGGTGGGTGCTGAGTGTAAGGCTGAGGTTCAAAGTCGGCCTGCAGCAGGCCTGGCCCTCAGCTTCCGCCATAAATTTACAACCCCAAAAAGGCCTGGCATCCTTGGGGGGTGGGGGTGGAGTTGGGGAGAGTGGGGGTGGGTTTCTGTGGTTGGAAATGCCCTGTTGGAAAGTCTGAGGAAGACAAACTAGCTCGTCCATGCCAGAGGAAGAGATGGGCCTGCCCTGGGGGGAGCAGAGCCCGCCCACAGGGACCCCACCTGGAGGCCGCTCAGGACAGGCTTATCCCCCAAGCCTCCAGCTGACTAGGCCATTTCCTGCTTTGCCCAGACTCCCACATTTCTTAGGTGAAGTCCAAACTCCTTCATCCGGATTCAAAAAACAGGGGGTCAGGTCAGCAAAGAGGGAGGATTGATTGACTCCTTACCCCCAGACCCTTGGGGGCTCTCTGGGGCTCAGAGCCATGCAGACCTGGCAGAAGCTCCCGGTCCCGCAGATGCAGCCAGGGCCCCGAAGTGGAGGGTCCGTGGCAGCGGTGGAGGCGGGACCAGCATACGGGGCACTCGATAAATACTTGTGGAATGGGTCCAGTATGCCAGAGAAAAGACAGCAAGAGAGGCCCAGCTCCTGTGCAAGCCCTCCAGCAGTCCATAGGTTGAGACCCACTTCAGAGGGCCCACCTTCGCCCCCCTCCACTTCACGGCATCAGCGCCGGCCTCTCCTTGGCACAGCAAGACCTACAGCAAAACCTGCTGGAGTCCCTGCACACCAGATGCAGGCCAGCAAGTCCCACTTTCTGCAGACCGTGAAACTGAAACTGAGGACAAGCGAGTAACTCATCTCAGGCCAGTGAATGAGACAGACGGTTCACAAGTGTGGCACCTGGTTCTTTATCCAGTGCCACCTACACAGCTGAATGATGGCCCCGGGCCTGGGCTAGAGACCAAGATAGAGTCACGACATTAATGTTGCAGGGGACACTCGAGATCATCTAACCTCCCCCAGTGCCACCTCTGTGCCAGGCCCTGTCCTGGCCCTGGAGCCACAGGGGTGATCAGATCTGCCCCTGCCCTCCAGAAGGCCATTTCCTGGAGAGACAGGCTCTGAGACAGATCCCCACATTCAGAGTGTTAAGTGCAGGGATAGGGAAAGAATCAGGCACTCTTTAGGAAAAGTGGGGGGAAAGGCCATCCTGGACAGAACAGCAAGTGCAAAGGCCCTGGGGAGGAGGGGGTTGCAGAATGGCAAAGCGGGCCAGCCACTGAACGGCAGATGGATTCGGGGCATCTAAAGAGCAGGGGGGCAGGCAGTTTGCACAGAAGCAGGAGAGGCGGACAGGGGCTGGATTGGGAGGGCCCTGTGATTCCTTCACACAGCAAGTTGCCAGCAGAGCCCAGCCTGTGTCCCAGGGGCCAGGCCCTCCCTTGTTCCCAGCCACTCACCACAAAGAGCCACATGTCCCCTTGTCTGGGCTAATGGAGGGACACAGGCCAGGTCGTGGACCAAGGGCCTCCCCAAATGATGTCTTCAAGGTTCCTCCCAAGGACCTTGGGAATCAGGCCTCCAGACCTGCCAGTCCTCATCTTCTCTAACCAGGAGTTAGCTCCCTGAAGTCTTTGTTTCATCAGGGTCCTTCTCTCCCAACCTGCACGTCAGACCAAAAACAAACAAAAAACAACAATCCCGGCTTCTTCTCCCCCCGCAGCTCCAGCCCTGCTTTTCCCACCACAGAAGGAGTGGCCCCCACACCCAACGCTGACCGCTATCCAAAACTCCCCAGCGTGGGCTGAGCCTGAGGCCAAGTGCGGTGGGTCAGGCCTGCCCCGACACTGAGGGAGGGGCCCGGAGCATAGAGTCCATATAAATTAATTTAATTGAGCCCTATTATCACTTTGCTCCAAGCCTGCAAGTCTAATCTAGCGTTGAAGTAATTCATTGGGTGTGAATGTCCCGGAGCCAAGACTTCCCTCTGCTCTCGGAACAAACTCTCCGTGCTTGGCCCAGGCCCCCGGCCACTGCCGCCTGGCTCAGCAGAGGGGCTATGTGGGGAGCAGGGAAGGCAAGGGAGGCCTTAAAATAGCTCTTTACTTTGGCTGTATCCCCTGACTTTCCCAGAATGAGGCCTCGGTCCACACCTCCAATACATACACGCTGCAGCTAGACTCACATATTGGGGTGACATTTCGGCCCTCGCAGACCCCAGAGATGGCTGAGGGGTCCCAGGAGACCTGGGTGAACCCTGATTTACCATAAGTTGTTGGATAAATCCATTTCTTCTTTCCGTGCCTCAGTTTCTTTCCCTTTCTGCAGAATTTCTCACTTTAGTAGCTGTGTGACCTTAGGCAAGTTATTCGGCCCCTCTGAGACTCAGTTTCCTTCTCTGCAAAACAGGGAATCCAAGAAGGCTTCTCTCCGGGGGTTATTAGGAGGATTCAATGAGTTAATAGATGTAACGATGCCTTCCCCATCACAAGCACTCCGTCAGTGTTCGCTCATTGTTATTGTGAGACCCGGGTGGTGTGGGGGCAGGGAGCCCTTTGTGCAACTGTAATTGCCCAGGCCAAGGTACACACCGCAGTTATAATTTCAGAAAAGTGGGAGGGAGCTGGGCGGTGTGGTTCCCACGGAACTTTTGTCCCAGGATTAGGGCACCTGAGAGCTGAGAGAATGCAGGTTGCCCAGCGTGGTGTTGTTATGATTAGATTTACATACTTTATGGTGCAATTATTCAAACCCTGATGCCAAGCTCATTAAGCAATCAGGCACCATGAACAGAACCCTCTGGGTTGAGCCCCAATCTGGAGGGGAGACATGGCCTTGGGGGCTCCCGGGGCCCTCGTTGAGGGCAGAAGCATCACACTCACGCATGAATGCAAGTGTGCGCACCACACACCCACAGGGGGGTCCGGGTCCTGCTGAGGACCTTGTCAAGAAGAGGCGAGGGACACGGGCCCTAAAGGGGGTGGGGCGGCTAAGCATTTACTGGTCTGCCTGCTTCTTCCCTTACCTACCCTGAAATACCAACCAACCTTTGTAGGGCCCTCCTGTGCTCCAGGCCCTCTGCCTGTGCTCACCCCCGAATCACATGGCATCCTGAAAGGCACAGTATTTAGTCACACTACTTCTAGTATTAATACCCACTTAATAAATGGGGAAAGTGAGAGGTGGCAGGTCCAACTAAAATCTCTCCCCAACAGGCATGAAACCCAACCCAAACCCATTAGAATCTGCTCCCGAATTCAGGGCTTGTAAGAGACAGGTATTGTCTTTGGGGGATGTTGCTTGGGAAAATCGAGAGAATGCTGGGCTGGGCGTTAGGAGATCTGGGTGAGTCCCTTCACCTTCCTGGACCTCCGTCTCCCCATCAGAGCAATGGAGGGGACAGCCTGTCTCCCACGGGCCCCTGTGCGAACTGGATGAGGCCACTGACAGGGCTCGGCACACAGGAGGCGCACACTAGGTAAAGCAGCTTCTAAACTCAGCCCCAGAGCTGCCGAGACAGGGCAACACACGAGCAGCGCCTGACAAGCCCCAACCTCAGGTAAGAAGAGTCTTCCTGATAATAAACCCTCGTCCCCTCATCTATCTCTGAAAGAAGATGCCCACATGGGGCAGAGCGGTTGGAAATCAGGCCCCTCTCCTTGTTACCCAAGAGGAAACTTCTTTTGTTTTGTAGCCAGTGGCCATGCTCGGGAAAGTGGCTCTGCTCCTCCTTTCTTCCCTTCCTTCAACTCCCAGGACTCCGCGGTAGCCGGGAGGAGAGGGTCAGGCAAGATGCACGTAGGGCTTGGTGGCCGAGGCAACTTGAACCTGTCTTACCTCCAGCACACCTCCCAGTGCGAGTTCCAGCTGACCTGGCTGGTCCTGGGCTTGGGGGATTTTCTTTCTACCCTCCTGGATGGCCGCCAGGGCTCCGGAAAGGTAGCAGTGGTTCAGGTCAGGGACTCCTTCCCGGCTCCGACTCCTCCCCTTCACTTGGAATTCTCGTCTCCTATCCAGGTGCCTACTACCCACCATCGATTTGCACCATCGATTTGCACCACCGTGCAAGTCACCATAGCTCAGCAATGCCGGCCTCAGTCTCTTATCTCTAGAATGGGGGAATGAACTGTACCTCTTCCCAGAGTTGTGAGAACTATCTGCAATGCACATAGAGCACAGGCGAAGCTCTTGATGAATCTTTCCAGATGGCTGGGGAACTGGGTGCTTTGTTTTCTTTGTTGTTTAGCCTGTCTAACCCATGAGCTGGGGAATGGCAGGGCCCAGCTCTGGCTTGCCTATCTTTCTCCTGAAACATACTACTTACATCACCTGCTGGCTCTCAGCCCGTCCCCAGGCTGTGCCTCCGAGGGATACGGGAGGCCAGGGGTGGCGCTGAGGCCCGAGTGAGGACAGTGATGAGGCCTGAGATCTCCCCCCTCCCTCCGTGCCCCAGAGGTGACTTCTGCAACGCCTCTCTGAGCGCCAGGTGAGACCATGTGGTGGAGGGACCACCCTCTCCCCTCCCGTGCGCTGGATCATTGGATTACTTGAAGCACCCCTAAGACCCACTGGAGCGCGGCTGCCTTCACGGTGCCCCGAGGGTAAAGCCGATGCCAAGAGCAGACAGGATGTTTGGGAGTAGACAGGCTGAGACCGAGAAGCCGTGCAATCACAGATCAACCAGAGGCAAATCTCAGAACCCCTATGAGCTCGTTTCCGCATGTGTCATGGACCGTGCTTGGCCTGCCGGGTCCCCGCACAGGACTGAAGGGTCAGGAATGTGGCCTCAGCTGTCAGCCCTTTGAGAGACTAGCTCTGCTGAAGACAACTGTCTTGCCCGAGGTCATACCCCCTCCTAGGGCCAGGCTTTATCAACAACCGATCGATTTGCCCAGCCACCGTTACCCCAGACTGGGGCAACGCAGAGGCTCTTCCTAGTTCTAGAGCCCCCATGGTCAGCAGAGGCCCTCAAGAGACTAGATCACAGCCTTAGGGAGGGCGGCAGAGAGTACGCGGAGGGACCTAACTAGATTCCGGAGGTCGGGGAAGACAGCTCCAGGAAGGCAACGGAAGGAGGAAATTGGCCAGCCGTGGATGCCATGAGGTGAGGGTGGAGGGGGCAGAAAGGCACAGGCTCTGAGGCAGGAGCTTGAGGAGCTGGAGGAAGGCCAGGTGTGAAGGGCAAGGAGGCACCATACAAGGCTGGAAGGTGGCACGGCCGGGCACCGACCCCCAGAACACGGTGTTCGTCTGTGGGCATGCGGAGCCTGGAAGAGTTTCAAGCAGACATGGTCGGGTCTGCGTTTTGGAAAGATATGCCACTGCCACGTGCAAGATGGGGAGAGGGACCAGCTGGGCAACTGTCCCGATCCCGGGAAAACTTGACAGATGAGGGTTCGACGAGGGTAGTGGGGTAGAACTGGAGAAAACTGGAACTAGCAGACACTTAGAGGTGGTACCCTCCGAGCTGACTGCTGGTTTGTTGAGGTGTCACAGGTGAGGGAGAGGGAGAAGGGAGCCTGGAAAGATGCCGAGATGGCAGGAGTCATTCAGGGGCCTGGGGAAAGCTGGACGAGAAAGAGGCTGGGTGTGGTGGTGCCCGAGTGTTCCCATCTGAGGAGCCCATGGGACATCCCAGCGCTGAAGCCCAGGCACCCGTGAAAGAGAGGAATCTGAATCTGGGAAGAAATGTCCAGAACGTGGACAGAGATGGGGGGGGCAGCTTGGAGATGGACTGTGAGCAGGTCTGGGGGGGTCTGCTCTGTGATCACAGCTGAGCTGAGGCCTGGGACAGCGAGCCTGCTGGGCAGATGAAAGCAGCTTAGACTCTCTCAGGTTGTGATGCCCACAGCCCGGGCCTGAAAAGTGGCAGGTGCACAGGATTCCACCGCAGCCACCACCCTGGCTAGGAGGCTGATGGGGGCAGTGAGGAACAGGCCCACAGTCCACAAGCGGCCACTCCATCTCTACCGGCACCCTCAGGGCTACCGTGCAAGTTATCTTCCCAAAACAGATAAAGAAAGGAAATTACCCACTTGCTCAAATTCACACCTTCAGGCAGCCCTGGGGATTAAAATAAAGCAGTCTGGAGTTTACAGCTTGATTTCAGACTCCCGGCGAGCCCACCGGGCATGGAGCACTCAGGGCCGGTCCGGCCCCTCCCTCTGCAGCTCCCACTTTCCTGGGTGACCATGAAGACTGAGAGGCTGCCCCCTGCACTGTGGGGAGAGTGGCTGGGGAGTGGCACAGGCTTGGAGACCTGCAAAGCATCGCAGACGCTCTCTGACCCTGGGGCTGGATTGTGGGGCCTGTCCCCAGCAAGCCCTGGCTGATGTCAGCGGGTCTGCTGGCCGAGCAGGCTTGCTCGGGGCAGACAGCAGAGCCGAGATGGCGCATTTCTGGGACGAGGCGGTATGCAGCCGCGTGGGGCTCAAGCAGTGTGATGAGAGCTTCCCCCACCCTCCCTCAGTGGGGCCGAGGGCCAAGCGGGCAGGGACAGCAGGGCAGCTTCGTGTGAGCACCTGCGGGTGCACTCAGCCCTGCCCCCACTCCTGGTTTCTGAGGGACAGCTGGGAGGTCCCTTGACCCCAACGGACAGGTGGGATGTTTGAAACCGAAGTGGAACCCGGCTTTGCCCAGTGTCGACCAGCCAGCTGGTGGCAGAACTGAGGCCCCAGACTTGCCGATTGGGAATATTCGTGCTGCCTGTCTCTTCATTCATTCATTTCTTCATTCGTTCATTCCTTCACTGGTTCAACAACCTTCCTTCCTGGCCTTGTCATGGGAGCTGCAGACAAGCCCTGCCCTCGGGGAACTCCTGGTCTGATGGAGCAACAACCACATAACTAGTCAATGACAACATGCGGCTTGCGTGACAGTTCACAAGGCTGGGGGAGCCCAGGGAGAGGCCCACTGCAGGCTCTGGTGCCAGGTCGAGTCTGTAGGAGAAGAGGGCTTCCTACGGCTGTATTCCCAGCTGAGCACAGAGGACGGAGGCAGGAGAGCCATGCAGGAGGGCAAGACACAGGAGCCCATGGAGGGGACACCCTGCTGTTAATTCAGCCTCTATCCAAATCCTGGTCCTCTTCCCCTCCTTAGACTTGCCATGCCTACCCTTCAATGGTGGGGGACAAAGGGAGAGGAAATGACACCCCAGCTAGTTGTGAGGGACAAGGGTGGCTCTGCCCTCAGGTCCCCAAGGGGCACCTCCTCTCTGGCCAGGGGCCTGAATGCCAGTAAGGGCAGGGGCTCATCCAGCACCCCTAGCCACTGAGAACTAGTTCATTTACTCACTCGTTCCTTCAACAAATATTTATTGAGCCCCTACTGTGTGTTAGCTGAAATGCATGGTTATTCTCACCAGTGACGATCACTTGAAGAAAAAAACAAGAGTGATCTTTCCCCATACACAAATAGGGACATTCAAGTTCCGGTTCCCCCACTTAGTGGCTTGGCAGTTTGGGGTCTCAGCTGGTCATCAGGGCTAGTGACACTCACACCACACAGAGTCGCTACATGGACCGCCGGAGAAGGTATTCGCACCAGGCACCAGCTGGAGCTCAGGAAATGTTTGTTTCCTCTCCTCCTGACCATGGGCTGAGTACCCTCAGTGTGCCCTTCCCTGGGAAGGGAGGGGGTGTTTCAGGGATGAGGCCGAGCCTGAGGAAGAGCCAGGAGGCCAGGAACAGAGGCTCTGCAGCAGGTTAAGACTGGCCTGATTTCCCTACTTGGGGTGGGATGATGCTTTGCCCCTCATGTCCCCTGAGGCAAGCTCATGGCAGCTGGGGAGCAGTGACCAGAGGCTCTAGGATCCAGAACTGGGTGTCTAGAAGAGGTGATCCATCTTGACGTTGATGACCCAGGAGAAGAGTTACCTTCCAGAAGTGGCTGGACCCCTTGGCTGAGTCAGGGGGCAGACCTGACTAGGACCCCGTGGGAGCCCCTGGGAGCAAGCCTCCCAGAGAGAGGATGATCTCATCAGCCGCTGTGATGCCAGCGGGCGGGCAGGCGTCAGGCTGAGCTGGGTGTCGCCACCAGGCAGACACCCCACTCCTAGCCAGCACCTCCTCACACTGCCCTGCCCCAAACACATCTCCAAGCAGATGACTGCAGCTAGAGGGAAGTTCTCCAGCACCATCAGGAATGAATTTCAACCACTAAGGCATTTTGAACACTCCTTTCTAAGGGGTGCGGGGTAAGGCAGGGCTGCCCAGCTGCAGGGGTTGTGCCAAATGACCTCCCAGGGTTCCCCCAAAGAATGTGAGCCAGGTCTTGGAACAACAGGAGGGAATGTGCTTTGAGTCGCCACCAAATCAGACTGGGAGTCAGGAGACCTGGATTCTGCACCTGGCTCATTGTGGGACGGGGCAAACACAGTCCCTCTTTGAGCCTCAGTTTCTCCTTCAGATAATGAAGGGCTCAGGCATAAGCACCAGGGTCCTTCTATTTCTCACTTCTGTGTAACTTCAAGACTAGGCACCCAGACACAGGGGCCCTTTGGGGGACTCCAGGCTAGAATTTTCCTTATTGGTGCATAGACCACACCAATGTCATGCAGCAAGTTGAAGACAGTCCCGTTATTGACACTGTGACCCAGAAACCTGAGAAACTCTAGAGGCCCTTCCTTTTGCCCATCCCCAGCCTCTGGGTTTCCCTGCAGCAAATATTTGCAGCTATTACCACGTCCTGCCTTCTGCAGGCAGCCTTACCTCTGGCTTCCCGGCTTCCATCCTGCTGACCACGGGGCTCCTTGGAAAGTCTTGTTATTTTGGCCCAGCTTGATCCCAGACCATGAGCCACCCGCCGAGCTGGGCCTTGCCTCTCCCTGGATCACCAGGTCAACCTCTTCCTGGGTTTCCAGCCACCGGTCTCTGCCTCATAACAGTCACGTGAACACTTCTGGTACTCAGGTCCCAGGTCCCTGCCTGGTTCAGAACAGCTGGGAGCTCCCCACGCTCTAAGACAGGGTGGAAGCCTTATTTCTTAAGGGCCTTCTGTCCCAGGCACCCCAAGTGGCCTCCTGATGGCTCCAGAGTGGCCTTACTCACATCCTCGAGGACATGTGTCCCCTTCAGCTATGGCCTGAGGCCTCACTGTGCCCCCAGCCTGCTGAGCTGGCTTCCATTCTCTCACTCACTGGTCATGTGACCTTCAGCCCCTTCGTCTCCTCTCCCGTAAAAGGGAGGTAACTGCAGTCTCTGACCCGTCCGTGTTGTGCCCGTGAGGCTGTTGTGCACACAATGCCTGGCCCAAAGCAGCGTGCAATCATCTGACAGTGCTTGGTACCTATCCTCTGTCATCCACCCAAAAAGACTGAGCTCCAACAGCAGGCCAACCCTGTGCCAGGGTCCCCACCCAGCAGAGGAGACTGACACAGGGGCATCCCGTCACACGCTGCAGTCACAGCCGTGGGAGCCTAGGAGGAGCACCTGGGCCTCCACATCTCAGAGGGCCCACTGAGTGGTAGAGGATGAGGGGGAGTTTGACGGTACGACAGGGAAGGGAGGGTCAGCATGGGCGAGGTGTGAGGGGCTCAGACCACACTTGCATGGCTGAGGCCTGGGAGAGGGAGAGGGCCTTGCTCCCAAGGCCTGGACTGCTGGACTAAGGCACCTCCAGGGGGTCAGGGCAGGGAAGAGCTAGGGCAGGGAAGGGCTTCCGCAGGGGAGGGTGATGTTGGATCTATGTGTGAGAAAAATCCTTGGACTGGGCGGGGGGGCAGGCACAGGGAGCCGTAGAAGAAACCCACAGGGCAAGAACCCGTGAGGAGGCTAGGAAAATGATCCTGGCCAGGCAGATGGTTGAGGACTGCGTGGGATGGGAAAGTGTGGCGGGGATGGCAAGGAGGAGGTGAACTGGCGAGGGGCTTAGGAGGAGGAAAGGCCAGGATGACCTGCCGTATGTAGCACGCTGGAACCACTCCTCAGTGGGTTAATAAACCCTCCCTCTCGGCCTCAGTGAAAGGGCCCAGAAGAGCCCTGGAGGCTCTCCCTGCTCACACACCCTGTGGCTCTGTCACGCAAAGCAGGTGTCTTTCCTAGCTTCTGGACGAGGGAGAACAAAGCCAGGCCCAGCCTAGCCCAGCCCTTCTCAGAGCCCTATCAGCAGAAGATGGGGTCCAAAAGCACCTGGGCCAAGCTGGAGAAGGGGTCTCACCCGGCTAGGTGAGGGGCAGGTAGCCCCGCCCCTGAGGCTGGATAAACAGAGCTTCAGCGCCACCTACTGTCCACCTGGGAAGACGTCACCAGTCCCAGGGGCCCGGCTCTGACCTAGTAAATCCCACTGGACTGAAGGACGGGATCCCACAGGGCTCAGTGCCTTCTGGGAGCTAGCGAACTCCACAGAAACTGACCAAGGCAGCAGTGGGATCTCAGGGGCCATTGAGCCCAGTCCCTGTTGTCCAAGGTAGACAAAGGGGTCCTGACTTGCTTAAGTAGGAAGTCCTCAGCAGGAACTCATGCCTTCCCATCCCTGGCCTTAAAATCCTTCTGTTACCTCACTCTGTTACTAACCTCTATCCAAAAGCCCCCAGACAAGAAGTTTCAGGAGACACTGTAGAGACCGCTGTTTGTTTTTCACGCTGACCAACTCCAGTGGAGGGGGAAAAAAAAAAAACAACAAACCCTCACTCACTCACTAAGCACATACCATATGCCAGTCACATAGAATCCTAATCCTTCAAGGGAGGGATTATTATCCCCATTGTACATTGATTGACTTTCTCAGTCACAGAGAAAAGTCTGCAGGAGAGCTAAGATTCTAATGTGATCCTAACCACCACGCAGGGCTCCCTTAAAGACTGATGCACACAAATTAGTTCTAGAACTAATCAAAACAGAAATGACCAAATACAAGCTTTGACGTTCTGAGATCCATAAGTGAGCAGGGAAAGCTTCCTGGAGGTGGTGAGGTAGGACATTGAGTGAGGCCCTGAATCCAAGATGGATGGATAGGGAAGGAGGATTTTCCAGGAGGCACTCATTGTGGGAGGAGGCACCATCCTCCCTCTTGCTTCCTACTGGGGTAAACCTGGGTTATCCACCCACCACTCATTTCCTGATCCCCACATCCTGTCTATCATATCACAGAGTCCTACTCATTCCACAAAGAAATTCTCCAGTCTATCCCTTTTTCTTCATTCCCACTGCAGCTACCTTGGCCCGGCTACCATGACCTCTGCCTACAGACTTCTCACCCATGTCCCTGCAACCCCCCAATTCCACCTCCCACACCAAGCCAGAGTGGTCGTTCTTAAAAGCAAATAATCTGGTTAAGTCACATGCTCTGCTAAGAACCCTACAGTACCCGCCTACCATAATTTATAAGACCCTGCTTCGTTGGCCCTTGACAGTCTCTTCTGCCCCTGACACTTTGCCTTGAACGCAATACTTCTGAGACATACAATAATGGTAATTTCCTCTAAATGCTGCCCTATTGGCCTTTGCATACTCTGTTCCCTCTGCCCGTAGTATTCTTTCATCTTTCAGAGCTTAGCTTAAATATCTCCAGGAAGCCTTCCCCGACCCCTGGGTCGAGTGGGGGGCCCTCCTGCAGATTCCTGTGGTGGGTGTGGTTGCTTCAGCTGCCCGAGCCCACCGCACCCTGAGCGCTAGGGTCCCAGGTCCCTCGCCAGGTATCCGCACGCGCATGCGCCCCACGGCAGCGTGGTGGAGAGGGGCTGACTCGCGTCCGGGCTTCTGCAAGCAGGGTTCCGAGCGCGGGAGGAAGGGAAAGGGGGGGAAGGTGGGCCAGCGCCAGGAGGCGCGCTGGAAAGTCCGTTTCCGCCCTCTGGGACCAGGGAATATTTATGGGCTGCTGGAGAGCAGGCGAGGAGGGAGGTGGGGGCCGCGACTGCCGGGCTGGCGGGATGCGCCGTGCACTCGGGTTCCCTGTGGTTCCTGGGTGGGGGATCGGCGCGTGCGGAAAGCGGCCCAGCGCCCCAACCTCAGGGCGGGTCCGCAGCCCATTAGGAGGCAACCGCAGCCTGGAAGCAGAGAGTCCCCAGCTGTTTCCTTCCACTCTGGCGGGGCGGGGCGGCCAGATGGAGGTGGGAAGGAGCCTGGGGAGGGAGGCAGGTGTGGAGTTCGCTGTGCTACCGGGGTGAGCGGACCACGTGTGACTCGGCCCACTGCACAGGCAGAAAACTGAGGCAGTCCTGAGACAGAGCCAAGAAGGGTGGTGCTGACTGCTGGGTCCGCGCTCTGACCACTGCGCCATTTGGCGTCACTGTAAGCCTAGGGCAACTCGCTCTTAGGTGAGCGCAAGAATCACGGGGACAGTTGTTAAAATGCAGATTTTTAGGACCCCATCTCCCAGAGATTAGGTAGGCCTAGAGTGGGAGCCGAAACAGGCAGGCCACACACCACATATATTGTGAAATATTGGTGAAGAGGTGTTTTAGAATAGGAAGTCTTCCCTCGACTGATGGCCAGGATAAAGCAAGCATGGAAGGGGTAGGAGAAGCAGAGAGCCTGCACTTGGAAGAGATGGGTTTGAATTCTGATTTTCCGCTGGGTAACCAGGAGTTGGCGATTAACCTCTCTGTGCCTTGATTTTCTCTTGCCAAACATGGAGATAACATTCAGCCCACAAGATTCTGTAATATCAAAGAGATTTGCATAAAAGGGCTTTGCAACTAAACCACTACCATCTTTATCATTCACTGTCACTGCCAATCCTCTAGGCAAGGAGAGAAGGTGGCCTGATGTGGTGATGAGCTCAGGGGCCACCTCCTCTGTGAAGCCCACCCTGATTCAGTCACTTGGGATGAAGCCCTCCTTCTTCTGAACTGCACACCACTCAACATCTTTCCTCCTCTTTGGTACTCCTTTCCTGTGCCTGGGGCTGACTGTGCAGTACGTGTGCCTAATGCCCCCCCCCCCCACGAGAACGTGAGCTCCTCCTTTGGGGCGCCTCGGAATTAACAATAACGTCAAAGGGGTCTGGTAGTGGAGACAGACCTGAGTTCAAATCTCAATCCTTTCACTCACTAGTTGTGGGATCTTGGTCTGTGGACCCTCCCGCCCCCCCCGAATCTCTACAGGTATAAAGTGTAAAGATTTCAATGGGATAATGTCTGTAAGGTTCTATACAACGTCTATCACTCAGTAGACCCAACTTGGGTAAAACCAGATAGAAGCTTGGGAGACTGAGGAAGACATCACAAAGGATGGTTTCTGGCCTGGGCTTTGAGAGCCAGGAAAGGTCTTATTAGGTAAAGAACTAGCGGGGAAGGCTCTCTTCCGTTTACTTCTAGAAATCGGTAGCAGAGAATTCCTGCTCTAAAATGTGTTGTTTCTATTCATTGAAAAATTGAAATAGGATAAGGATAGCAAGTCGAACACACACTGTGGTCTTTCCTAAAACCAACGAAACCAACAGTAGAGGGATTTATCAAAATACTAGAAACTAGACACAGCCAACAAAGAATAGTAACTGATTGAATCCTCAACAGGCAACAAAGAAAGTTGAAAAGCAGCCCAATTTACACTGTGAACCCTCCAGATGGCTCAGGAGTTGGCTGTACCAGGTACTTCTGGAAATTGGGTGGGAGGGGAGGCTGAAAAATAGGAAGATTGCTTGAAAATCTATTTAAGAAGCAATTAGCCTGGGGTGCCTGGGTAGCTCAGTCAGTTAAGCGGCTGCCTTTGGCCCCATATGGGGCTCCCTGCTCGGTGGGAAGTCGGCTTCTCCCTTGTCCTCTCCCTTTGCCCCCTCCCCAGCTCGTGCTCTCTCTCTCACATTCTCTAACAAATAAATAAAATCTTAAAAAAAAAAAAAAAAGCAGCAGCAGTTAGACTCCCAGACACCCTCCTTACATGGTAGACTAGTAAAGGCCCATTCTCAGTAGAGAGTAGCAGAGGATCTATATTCTGGGGGCACTGTGACAATGGGAATCAAGTAATGACTTGTGTATTCAATATTGAGGTCTTCAGTCTTTTTTCTCCATTCAGCTACCCAAACTCTGGCTGCCAGGATAGTACCCCCCAGACAGGAGATTGAAGGAGTTTTTTCTTGACCAGCTCAGCAGAAAAGACAAGGAGTGGCCCAACCAGCTCCATGTATTCAGCCCCAGTCATGACCATATGGTATCAAGTCTGTATTGTAGAGTCCCATTTTTAAATATGAGCCGACTGCAAAGGATGAGTAAACATGTGAGGAAGACTCTGGTAAGAAAGAGCTTAGAACACACATGGCGGGGGGGGTACTTGAAAGACAGCAACTATGCAAAAAGCAGAAGGCTTGAAAGAGAAAACCATCATTAATGTCCTAAGAGGTGAGGTATGGCGTCCATGAGCAAGAACGGGGGGGCTACAAAAAAAGAACCCTTGGAAATTAAAAATATCATTGCAGAAAATGAAAAACTCAAAAGCACTGTTAGATATAAATTCGAGAAAATAGAGCAAAAAGGCTAAGCAATGGAAAGCAGAAAAGACAAGATAATTAGAGGGCTAGTTTAAGGGAACTCAGCATCTGAATAACAGGAATTCTAGGAAGAAGCAGTAGAGAAAATGTCCTGGAACTGAAATCCATGAGTGTCGGACTGAAAGACCCACTGAGGACTCAGCACTTTGGATGAACATAGATAGCTACCATGACATCAGAATTTCAGAACTCTGAGAACAAAGAGAAGATGGCAAAAACTTCCAGAGAGAAGAAAAAAAGAAGCAGGCTTCATGCAAAGGATTAAGAATCATACTGGCATTGGATTTCTTAATAGCAAGATGGGACCTAGGAGCCAATGGCAAGGTGCCGTGAAAATTCTGAGGGGAATTATTTCCATCCCAGAATTCTATGCCTTAGCCAAACTATTATAAAGAGTGAAGGTGGAATAAAGACGCATTTAGTCATGTGAGGTCTCTGCCCGCTTTCTCAAGAAGCTGCTGGAGGAAGTGCTTCAAAGGAATGAGCGAGTAACCCGAGAAAGAGGAGCACATGGTATCTAAGGAAGAGAAGGTGCCATAAAGGAGGGGGCGGAGGAGTCCCCAGGCCAAAGGTTTGCGATAGAAAGCAACTAATCCCAACTGGAACAGGACAGAAGACTCTGGAAGAGATTTCTTCAAGAAATGAAATTGGTAAACTATCCAACACATTTAAACATATTGAGAGCTTACATAACCGTAATTGTTTTGCAGGAAAGGAAAAGTAATCACAGAATATTACGCAGCGCACTTGTCAGCAGCATTTATATGGCCCTAATAATGCAAACGGGGAGTAGTACTCTTCCAACCAAGCTTGCGATGTAATTATCCTGGGCAAGACAGACGGTGGGAGACACAAAATGGATATGTGGGTATAGAGAGAGCAAGGAGAAAGAAGCCTAAAACTAAAACATCAAGAGGTAGCAATGGAAGCAAATGGAGTTGAGAGCAGTTGCCTCTGTAGAACAGAAAATGCGTGTGCGGGTGTGTGTGTGTGTGTGTGTGTGTGTGTGTGTGTGTTTTAAGCAGGGAGACTGCTGCTTTCCGTTACAAGCCTTGTAGGCTTTCTAAATTGAACTACATGCGTGTGCAACTAACTTTTGTTTTTTTATTTTATTTTATTTTTATTTATTTTTTTAAAGATTTTATTTATTTATTTGACAGACAGCCAGCGAGAGAGGGAACACAAGCAGGGGGAGTGGGAGAGGAAGAAGCAGGCTCCCAGCGCAGGAGCCCAATGTGGGACTCGATCCCGGAACGCCGGGATCACGCCCTGAGCCGAAGGCAGACGCCTAACGACTGCGCCACCCAGGCGCCCTAACTTTCGTTTTTTTAAGTGAGTGACAACAAGCCCCTAAGCCAAGGCCACTGGTGGCAGGAGGGCAGTCATTTTCAGCAGAAGGCTTAGTCTAATAGTGACCAATACTGAAATGCTAGCAGGACAGGAACATTCTGGGAGACTCTGGGGAGCCGAGTAGGTGGAATGTAGTTCATCTAGTGAGAGCAAATTCGAATACCATGCCTTCCAGAAGATTTCCACAGTCGCTGCCACCTCCTGTGACACTTCCTCTCCCCCGTCTCTTCTCCCACTCTCATTACTGTGGTCACTGTCTAGCTTCATCTGTACATATTTTGTCTGGCCTTCCCTTCCACCAGGCTGTGACCTCCCCAAGGACTAGTGACGGCAGCCAAGTGGCACAGAGAAGCTGCTCCGTAAATATTTGCTGAATGTGTGAATGGTCAGTATGCAGTGAGGG
Organism: Ursus maritimus; assembly: GCF_017311325.1. Lineage (NCBI taxonomy): Eukaryota > Metazoa > Chordata > Mammalia > Carnivora > Ursidae > Ursus > Ursus maritimus. The sequence goes on from NW_024424008.1 coordinate 10,863,639, forward strand.
CTGGGTACATGCTTATTGAACAGAATAATACTTAATACTTATCGAACAGAAAGGCTCTTTTTCCTTACTTACAGTCACCCTTTCCTGTGTTTTTGGCACAAAGCGCGTCCTTGATAAATGTGCATTACCTTGGTGGAGCGGATGTGGCCTCCTGGACTCCTGGCCTGCTGTGCGATTTTGAACAAATTTCTTAACCTTTCAGAAAGGTGCCAGGATTTCCTCCTGTATCAATGAAGAGATAAAACAGGTCGAGAATGAACTCCTGGGTCTGGGAAGCGCGACCTGCGAATTGGTTGTGGTAGAAGGGACGGCCACGTTGGTGCACAGAAGAGCCCCTAGGGATTCTTAGGTGTCCAGCAAGGCGGGCGGGTGGGAGGGCAGAGTGGGAGAAGTGATTCATCCCCCAGCATCTCTTGCCCAAAGCCACTCCTCTTCACTGTCCCTTGGCCCTGGCTCGCAGCAGCCAGCAGTGCCGAGTTCCACATCTGGAGGGCTATTTGGCCAGATTCTCCCTCTCCCCTGGCATTGGTTGGGCAGAGTTCCAGGCAAGCCTACTTCCCTCTGGTGGTGCAGCTCCAGAGACTCTGGTCCAAGGGCTCAGACAGAGCGGCCGAGTGCTCACACTGCACGGGGACGTTAGATCATCCGGCCCGGAAGGTCCCCGAATGTTAGGTTTCACAGATGGGTACATTTTAAATAAATAGTGGGAGAACAATGTAAAGTTGCCAACTTCTCATTTTGCTGGGGAAAGGACATTAAAAAAAGAACTATGCTGGGGTTCCTGGGTAGCGCAGTCGTTAAGCGTCTGCCTTTGGCTCAGGGCGTGATCCCAGCGTTCCGGGATCGAGTCCCACATCGGGCTCCTCCTCCGCTGGGAGCCTGCTTCTTCCTCTCCCACTCCCCCTGCTTGTGTTCCCTCTCTCTCTGGCTGTCTCTTTGTCACATAAATAAATAAAATCTTAAAAAAAAAAAAAAGAACTATGTTGTTTCTTGATCTGGGTGGTGGTTACCCCGTGTGTTCAGTGGGTCTCATAAAAAAATTTACTCAGAGAACTACCATGTACTATCACACCATCATTTCATTTGAAAAAAAAAAAAAAGACATTTCAATGCTATAAATGGCACATAAAATGGGAAAAGCGTAATCTCAATAAAGGACAGTGGTGAGCTTACAACAGCATACTTTATATGATGGTAGTAAAAAAAAAAGGATATGTTAAAAATATGATAGTAGAAAAATAAATATGATAGGATAGTAAAAAATGATATGATAGAAAAAAATTCCAGGGGAGAAACAATCAAAGCTTTATTTCACAATATTATTCACACATTGGTTTTGTCAATTTAGGGATTCAGACAGGGCGAGTTCTATATCCAGCTTACTCTTAGGCTTTATTGCAGTTGTGGAGGAAAACCCTGTTTTACTTGGTTATCTTGAAGGAAATGGAAACCACACCCAATGGAGTTCCACTGATTTTAGAATGTTCCATGAGAGCTGAGAGAGGCTGAGGACTGTGGGACACAGAGCCAGCAGGACCCTGGTCACCCAATGCAGAGCAATCAGACCCTTACCTGAAACGGCATCAGAGCCCTAAGCCAGTCCATCCGCAAGTTTCTGGGAACCACTCCTCTAGCAGACCCCCTATGAGAAAACAGGCCTAGAGAGAGGAGGTGATTTACCCAGACTCACACAGCAAGTCAGTGAAGCATTGGGGCTAGAACCCGGGTCTCTGGCCTGTCAGTCCCATCTCCTCCCCCACTCACCCTGGCTCTCCTGGTAGCTGCTTCTCCTGACCCTGAAAACCGCTCCCCGGTCCTGCCATGTTGCCATTAACTCTCCAGGGCTCCAGCTCTGGTAGCCAGAGATGGGCTGGTGCTGGGCAGCAGAAGATCAAGTTACCCACTTGGAGAGGGTCCCCTTCAGGAGTCAGCCGCTCTCCAGCTTGGCAGAAGGACAGCTTGGTGAGCTGGGCTTGGGGAAGATGCCAGAGCTTCTACAATGGAGGGCTTCGGCCACCCAACACCTCCTTTGGGGCTGCTGTCACCAAACCCAAGCTGGCACCCTGGCTCTGGGCAGAGGGTGGTGGGGGTGGGGAGAGGAGGGGGAGGTTTTTCAGAAGGCTCTGCCAGGCCGGGGAAGGTGGGGTGCTTGGCCTCTGCAAGACGGATTCTTTCCCACCTGGAAGGTTTTGCCCAGGCCATGCGTCCTCCCTGCTTCTCTCTCCTCGCAGCCATGCCTGGTCTCTAACAACTCTGCAAAGACTCTTTGATTAATGATGCCATGAAGAGACTGCTTCAGGGGACCCATGGCCTAGTCTACTCTCTGGGCCTTTGCCATCTAATCTGTGATGTGGTTGGTTGTGAGTATGTGAGTATCTCTAAGGTTCCTGTCAGCACAGACAGTGAGCCTCTCAGGTCAACTCTGATGGGTAGGCTCCCAGATGAGGATGTGGACCCCTGGTAGCCCAGGTGGCTGATTCTAATCCTGAGCAGAGGGGTGGGGCCCCTTAATTTTTCTACCAGATGTCAGACTGCCTCAAAGTAGGAAGAAAATCCAGTCAACTATATGTTCCAGGCACCTGGAAGGTCTCAATAAATATTTGTTGAGCAGATGAAAGAATATGGAGGTTCAGTTTAAGACTATTTTAAAGAAAAGTACCGCTGCTTAAAAAAGAAAATCAAAGACCTAGTCCAGCTGCCCTTATCTGACAGAAGGGGAAATAGGCCCAGTTAAGGCCCTTTCTTGCTGCAAGTATCATAGGAAACACAAGGGGCCAGGGGGGTGTCCTGAGCCCAGCCATTTGAGCACTGTTCTTTTCTTTCTTTTTCTTTCTTTCTTTCTTTCTTTCTTTCTTTCTTTCTTTCTTTCTTTCTTCTTTCTTTCTTTCAGATTCATGTATTTATTTTCAGGGGGGGCAGGGCAGAGGGAGGTGGAGAGAGAGAATTTCAAGCAGACTGCTGCTGAGCACGGAGCCTGACGCAGGGCTCAATCTCAGGACCCTGAGATCATGACCTGAGCTGAAGCCAAGAGTTGGACGCTCAACCGACTGAGCCACCCAGGCGCCCTGACCACTGCCCTTCTGGTGAGTGAGAGCCCACTGAGAGTCAGGGCCAAATACCCCACGAGCAGCACTACCACTCAGCTCCCAGGGATACTCCCCATCTTCAGTTGGCAGCCTGAACATCTTGAAAATTCCTGTCATTACTTGGGCTAGCTTCCTCCACCCCCTCACTTCTTTTGAACTGCCCCCATCCTCTGCTGCAAGCTGTGTGACCTTGACCAGTTGCTCGGCTTCTCTGAGCTTCCATCATTACATTTAGAGGAAGGTTACTGACCTGAAGAATTGCCCTGAGGTTCACAAGGTCCAGCAGAGAAAGTATTTGATAAAGGCAACTTGCATGGAAACCTCACTCTGCATCAGACACGTGCAAGACATGGCCATTTCCTGCACAAAGCACTACAGGGTTTAGGTAGAGATTAGATTCACAGGCAGGACTGACCTGAATTAGAATTCTAGCCCTGCTATTGACTTGCAGTCATCACTTAGCCTTTCTGGGACTTTCTTTTCTTATCTTTAAATGGAAATAATGAAACCCACCTTGCTGGGTGGTTGGGAGGATTAAATATGAACCCTACAAATGCCCGGTGCTTGGCATATAGTAGGTGCTCAATGCAGAGCAGCTTCCCTGTGTCTCTCTCCCTAGGAAGTGCCCACTGGACCATCCTGGGCATGTGCACCCCCCCCCCAGCTCCCCAGGTGAGCACTGGCCACCAGCATTGAGTATATCTTCAGTGCGAGGCTGTGGAATTTTACTGGGGTCTAACAGGGAGCACCAAAAGAAAGAGGGATGAGGAGGCCCCAGGATGGGGAGCTTGGCGTGAGGGTGCTGTGCTGGGCTGGCAGCCAGCAGGCCTGGCCCTGAGCCCTGGGCAACCACCTTTCTGAATCAGATCCTTCCCTCAGAGCAAGCAAGCAGGCAAGCGGGCTCTGGCGGAAGCCCTGGCCAAGCACAGCGGAACCTTTGTGAGCTCTTGGCTCTCCCCTCAGGCCCCCCCCTTCCTTGTCGTTGCCTCCAAGGAGCCCAGGGAGTGGGGCTTCCGGCAGGAAAGCAGCTCCCAGGCTTCCTGGCCCGCATCACCTCCATCAGCCTCTAGCCACCTTAGCCTGGCATTCAAGGCCCGAGAGTCAGCCCCTCTCTCTCATCACTTCTCCTTCCAGCCTCGTCTTCCCCTCCTTGGCTGCCATCCTGTCTTGCCCATGTGGTTCGCTGTCTCTTTGATTCTTCTGCAGAGGTGTGAACAAGGCCAGGACTGTGGATGAGCAGGGAGAGGACTTCACTCCAGGAGAGGTCAGCATTTTCCTCCCATCCTCTGCTGCTCCTGGAGGAACACTTCACCACTGCCCCAACCAGTCCTAGACACTCAGACTTTGGTTTAGTCTTTACTTCGTCCTGAGAGTAACTTTCCTCCTCTGTACAAAGAGACAAAACTCCTCCCTTGGGCAGGCCCTGATAGGGCAATTTTCTGTCCACTCAGGAACTCAAGGAGACTCCCTGGACTCTTGTCCCTGCTCCCCAGCAGCCAGGCATGGCGGTGCCTCCTCACAACCCAGAATGGCTTAGGCTCCAGGAACCTGAACTCTGAAATGGCCGCGTCGCTGAGGTCTAGCCTTGTAGGAGTCATTGCTCAGAACTCTCCTCCTGCCTCCTGCACCCCTGGGTCATCCCCCCTCATTCCTCAGTCCCACTGGGGGAGGTGTCCCTGTGACATTCTCACTGAGAACTGTCCTACTCTCCCATCATCACCACCATGCAGGGCCTCTGCCTATCTCGTTCGCCACTGCATTCCCAGTGCCTGGCCAGGGCCTGGAACAAAACAGGGGCTCTGTGACACAAGAACTGCCTGCTTGGGCCAGGTCCTCCCACCCCCTATGCTGTCCCACCCAAACTCACCTTCACTTGACTGAGAACATTTCTTTTTCTTTTCTTTTTTTTTTTTTTTTTGAGATTTTATTTATTTGACAGAGAGAGAGAGACAGCCAGCGAGAGAGGGAACACAGCAGGGGGAGTGGGAGAGGAAGAAGCAGGCTCTTAGCGGAGGAGCCTGATGTGGGGCTCGATCCCAGAACGCCAGGATCACGCCCTGAGCTGAAGGCAGACGCTTAATGACTGAGCCACCCAGGTGCCCCAACTGAGAACATTTCTGCACAGAAAAAAAAAAAAACAAAAAAACAAAAAAACCATAGGGGCGCCTGGGTGGCTCCATTGGTTAAGCATCGGACTCTTGATTTCAGCACAGGTCATGATCTCAGGGTCATGAGATCAAGATCAAGCCCAGCGTCAGGCTCCGTGTCCAGCTGGGAGTCTGCTTGAGGATTTCTCTCCCTCCCCTCTGCCTTCTCCCCACTGCTCACGCTCTCTCTCTCTCTGAAAGAAATAAATAAATCTTTAAAAAAAAAACATAAACAAAGTCTGACAAATGACAAGTGGAGGAAGCATTTATACACGAGACAGACAAAATATGAATTCCTTTAATATTTCTGTAAAGCAATAAGAAAAATACCTTTGTTCATATTCTTTATCCAATTAGAAAGAAATAAAATTTACAAAAAAGAGAAACATTTTTATATCTGTGAAAAGATGCTTAACCTCACTCAAAACAAAAGAAAAATCAGCTAAACAGTGAGCTATGCCCCTCAGATTGGCTTAGACCAAATAGGATATATTTATGAGAGATCTGCTTGCACGTGTTTGCAATAATGGGCAAGGATATTCGTAACAGCATTGTTTGAAGCTATTAAGGACAAGATAGTGATGCCTTTAGCTTGAGGACCATAGGGGTTCACTGTTAAAAAAAGAAAAAGAAGAAGAAAAAAAAAAAAGAACCAGTGGGCTGGATTTAGCCAGCCAGCCATAGTGTACCAACCCCCAGCTCAGATGAACAAAAGGCTAGAAACAATCTTGAGGCCATCACTAGAGGAATGTCTAGACACGTATCTCATGTCCCGAGGATGGAAAGATACAGAAGAGCCACCCTGTGGAAGAAGAAAACTAGGAGTCTAAGGGAGCCAAGGCTGGGAAGAAAACTTTTCACAATACCCCATGGCTCCGCTTGAAATGTATTCATGCCATAAGTACATGTTAATATTAAAAAAAAAAATTAGCCCCCTAGTCCCCCAAATAAAGATGTTCCCTGAAACAAAGGGATTCATGGTGAAGTCAGTTTGGTCCACGCAGGGTTAAGCAAAGTTAAAGTGTCTTTGCTGCAGGACTGGAGGGGGTGGGGGAGTGGCCTTTAATACGCTACTGCCTCCCGAATCCTGAATCCAATCCGGAGGAGGACACTGTATGTGGCCCTTCCCATGCTTATTGCAGGACCACAGAGAACCTCTGCAGACCAGTGTTCTGTGGAAGAGATACTGAGAATCCCCACCTGGGAGCAAGCACGGATGCCACTGCACTCACTATTCTATTCTCTGCCACATGCACACGTGCGGCGCGCACACACACACACTCACTCTCTCTCTCTGCTGCAGTCTTTCTTGAAGTGCACTCCTCAGGTCACTCATCTCGTGAGATGCTCCACAGTCAAAGATTCTTGGGAAACACTGTCTGTCTAAGTGGAGGACAGATTATAGCTCACACTTCTCCCAGATTTTACTGCTTCTCTGTCTTTGCTCACACCATCCCTTCCATCTGACTGCTTTTTGTTTTAACCCATTTCTACCTTCCAAAGTTCCAACTCATCCGTCAAGGCTTGGATCTTAACGCTTTCTGCACCATGATGAAGGCTTCTTGGATCCTGGCAAAATTCTACAGATGCCTGACAAGTGTCCCCAGACCTTTACTGAAAGAAAGGAATTACTCAGTGCCATAGAGGAATGACTGAGGGAGGGACAGAGGATGGGAGACTACATTAATAGGGGTGACTGTGCTTGGGTTAATAGCGAGCGACGCGGTAGCTTTTTATGCCTGTGTCCACAATTCCATTCATTATGGGTGGTGCAGGCAGACCCTCCAGCCTGTAGGTATGACTGAGGGTCCCAAAGCAGCTTCCTGGCCCAATCTTGGGCAGTCCCAGGGGTGACGGAGAGGTCCCTCTGTCCTAAGCCTCTTCCTCAGGCTCTCGTCCCTGTGCAAAGCCCCACTGAGAAAAATGCCCACCTCTGATGTGGATCTCCAGGTGCCTTGCCACATTATGTGCCCTTGCCCTTTAGACTGTCCCCACAGGCACTCCAGGGAAGGGGGCACTGCCCCGAGTTGTTTTGACCAAAGAACGTTGTGGGGGTCTGCAGAAACAGAGCTATCCTCCCTCCCCAGCCAGACTCTGCAGCCCACTGGACACCCCAACACTGCCCCTCTCGGAGCCGTACGAGGGTGGACTGCACAGGGATCCAAAATGGGAAGAGGCCAGTTGACTTGTTTATCCCTATAAGCAGTTTCCTCTGGCACCCTCAGCAAATTGCCTAACCTCTTTGACTTCATTTTCCCTAACTCTACAATGGGTGTGTCTACCTCAGTGGCCACTCAGGAGTATAAAGTCGGTGGAAGTACCTGGCAGGGTAGGTACTTAGCAGCAGTTTCGTTCTCCCTTCTTCCCCAGCGCAGATTCGGAACTGCTAGAGAGACTATTTCTTAGTTTTCAATTGTATGGTGCCAGGACACTGAATGGAGGATATACTGGGATGGCTGGGAAGGCAGGTGTGGCCCAATCTATCTGAAATACAGGTATGCAAACTTCAAAGCAGCCTCCCCCTCAGGGAAGGCTTCCCTGAGCCTCTCCCCTTCAAGGGTTGCTTTTAGCATTCTGCTTGTAACTAGCTGGTATTCTCAACAGTCTCCCTCTGGCCTCACTGACCTCCCACACATGGGGGCCCCCCCGCAGATCAGGTACGAAGGATGACTCAGCTCTGTGTTCTCAAGACTCCCAGGCTTGGCAAAGAGTGGGCTCGCCAGATGGAATAGTGGGAAAGGCTAGTTTCTGCCACTGCCACTGAAGGTCCCTGAAAGAACAATTTTACTTACTGCCCAGTGGGTGCCAAGCTCTTGGCCAGAGTGAGCAGGAACTGGGAGCCCAGGCAAGGAGAGGCGATGAGGTGACGAGAGGCAGGGATGGACAGAGCTGGAGAAAGGACAAGCCACTTTGTGATTTGCCCTTGGGCATTCATTCATTAAACTCAATGAGCAAATATTAAGTGCCTCGTGTTTTCCAGGCCCTTTGCACATTCTGGCTTGTGTGTTAGTTAACCGTAGTGTGGACCTGGCTCTATGCATTCTTGGGCAAGTTACTTAATATCTCTGAGTCTCAGCGATATTGTCAGTAATATGGACATTATGCTCAATGTTTCACAAGGTTGTTCTGAGAATTACATGCGTTTATTTATGTAAACTGCTTGACACAATTCTGCTAAATCGTTTGCTGATGTAATTGTTAAAGATAATAATCTTCACTCAATCCTGTATGGTTGGAGTTAGAGTTCAGGCAGACCTTGGAGTCCAGGCCAGCCATCCAGTTCCTTCATCTAAGTGCCAGAGAAGACGCAGGCGGAGGAGGAACAGATCCCTGGCCAAGGGTTTGCAGGACTTTCTTTCCACTGGAGCTGTTGTTTTCCCGGAGTTTAGAGCCTGCAGCGCAGGCGTGCATGCTGATTCGCCAAGCACTCCTCCGGGGAAAGTGGTATGTGGGGCCGGGGCGCAGTTTGCAATAAAGGCAACTTCCTGGACTCACAGCTGAGGATGTACTTAAGGTGCAGTCCGTTGCTGGGCCTGCAACGTGCTGCTCTGAGCGCCTCCTCTCTCTGTTGCTCCTTCTGAGTTACAATCGGGCCCAGGAGAGTTCACTGCTTCACCCCAGGACATTGTCTTACTGGAGTTTGAGGCAATAATAATGACACAAATGCATTTGCAAAATCTTTCTCTGTTCTCAGTGTGCTATCATATTGATTTCATTTGATCTCCACTTTTTTTAACAGATGGAGAAACAGAGGCACAAGGAGTTAACTTGCTTATCTGAAGTCCTAGTACTGGTCACCAGGTATATTCACAGTCTAATGGTGATTCAATTCCCTAACATCTGACACTCACTGGGTGCCTCCTAGAAGCCGGTGTCCACTGGAAGTTCTCTACCCACACTCAGTCCTAGTAATCCTCACAACCACCCCATGCGGCAGGAACTGTTATCATTCTCCCCCAGATGACAGAGATCAAGTAAGTGGCCCAAGGATACACAGCTGGTAGGTGGCAGAGCCAGGGTTCAAATCCAGACAGTTGGGCTCCACAACCGACATTCTTTTTTTTTTTTTTTTAAAGATTTTATTTATTTATTCGACAGAGATAGAGACAGCCAGCGAGAGAGGGAACACAAGCAGGGGGAGTGGGAGAGAAAGAAGCAGGCTCATAGCGGAAGAGCCTGATGTGGGGCTCGATCCCATAACACCGGGATCACGCCCTGAGCCAAAGGCAGACGCTTAACCGCTGTGCCACCCAGGCGCCCCTGCAACCGACATTCTTAATCTCTCTGTCTGGGTTTCTTGACCTCATGCTATGGACATGCGGGGCCAGAAAGCCCTTTGTTCTGGGGGGTCGTCCTATGCACTAAAGGTGTTCAGCAGCATTCCTAGCCTCTACACGCTAGATGCCAGTAGCTTGTCCCCCGCGGTTGTGACAACCAAAAATGCCTCCGGATGCTGCCAAATGTCACTTGAGGGTTAAAATCGCCCCCAGTTGAGAACCACTGTGTTATACTGTGTTATACTGTCCTAACACGACAATATATAGGTTTTTTTTTTAAACTACGGCAACCCCTGATTTTAGACAAAACATGTTCTACAGACCTCTTTCCAAAATGAGTTGACATTCAGATTCAAAGAACCTTAACTGCTCACCTCCTATGCCCAGGCAATTTATAGACGTTTAAAAAATGAGTTGACGCTCAGGGAAATCAAGCAACTTGCCCTGAAGGATAAAGCCGGGATGTGCTAGAACGGCAACAGGAATATCGGTCTCGGGGTCCCCATGACGAACTTTTGTGGGTAGTATTTATTCTGAAGTGACATATTCAGTACTTTCTCAATTCTAAGATACACTTTCTCCCCACAACTTAATGGTTTTGAAACTGAGATGCAACTTAAAACCAGTGTCTGTTTATAGTGGAGATATTTTTTTATTCCCCTAAAAGCTGCTGTTTAATTAAAAGTGTGTCTCATAACGAATAGCCTCTTGGAATTGAGAATTGAGGGCCAGAGCTGTGAACATGGAAGACGCTAATGGAGTCAGATGGGAAGGGAAGAGACAGAGCAGTAGCCTTGCCTGCCTGGGAGGACGCCAGGTCTGCTGCCCCGACTGTCTTCCCAAACTCTGCATCCCTCCCTGCTGACCCCTGTCCAGCTCTTAGGATCCACCTCATACCACGCTCCTCCAGGAATCTTTCCAGGTCCTTTGGCGTGAAGCTCATCCTTTCCTAATTTCATCTAGGAGCTTTTTTTCTATCAGAGCATTTCAGTGACATGAGAGCATATATAGCTGACTAAACATTATCTCCTTAATTATGGAGATATTAGCATCCTTGCTTTACAGATGAGAAGACTGAGGCCAGAGAGGGGCAGTAACTTGCCTAACCTCTCTCTTAAGGGCACGGAAGCGAAGTGAGTCTCTAGGTTCTTCATGTCATCAGTACTTCCTGCTTGTTCTGGGAGTTTCCCATAACCAGCAGTCAGGTTAGCCAAGCCTTAACTTGGACAAAGCGGCATTCAAGCTGTGTTGAGGGTTGCCTGTGATTGCCCAATCAACAGAGTGACATTTGAAGTCAGGGAGGTGAGATGGTTCACCCGATGCCACACAGTTCCCAAGCAGCAGCACTGACTGGTTGTCCTCACACCAAACCTCTGCTTTTTTTTTTTTTTTTTAAAGATTTTATTTATTTATTTGACAGAGATAGAGACAGCCAGCGAGATAGGGAACACAAGCAGGGGGAGTGGGAGAGGAAGAAGCAGGCTCATAACGGAGGAGCCTGATGTGGGACTCGACCCCAGAACGCTGGGATCACGCCCTGAGCTGAAGGCAGACGCTTAACCGCTGTGCCACCCAGGCGCCCCCAAACCTCTGCTTCTTACTGCTGGTCTGTCCAACCCTGCCCCTTCTCTCATTCTGATGCTTTCAGGTCCCAGCCAGGCCTGCCTCCACTCTCACCAGCAGGAAAGCGACGGCAGTCTCATCCAGACCTCCCCAGTGAACACCTACGTCCCTGCTCTCATTGATGTCACGGGGGTTGTGGTCTGGTCCCTCTGGCATAGCCCACCAATGCTCGAACTCTTCTAGAGCTGGCCTCAAATCCCTCATTTAGCAGAGTGATGTGCACGGGACCCTTCCCCGAACACCAGGCTCCGAGTCAGAGAGCCACAGAGCTAGAGGAGACGTGAAGTTGATTTCCAGTGGTGCTGCATTTTGGCAAGTCAGTTGGGGACGACACCGCCATTCTCACAGGGTGTCATGAAGACTGAAATGACATAATGTCTGTGAGGACCCTTGGTACACTGTCAAGTACTGTGGTGGAGTTGAGGCTAGCTGCACAGTGTTTTGCAAGGACACGGGCTCTGGCTTTGGACAGACATGGACCATGTGACTGCAGGCAAATAATTTCCTTGAAATTCAGTTCTCTTATGGGGATAATGTAACAACCTCATCAAAATGTGGGTTTTAAATGAGATTGTATACATAAAGGATCTCATATAGTGCCTGGCATACAGGAGTCACTCAGTAAGTATTAAATTCCTTCCTAAGCATCATTACATGAAGCATAGAAGAAACCATTACCTTAATTCTATTATTTAAGCAAGCTGATCAATCTCATACTATGGGTAGAGACTTAAACCTTGAATGAGCACTGAGATCGCTAATGATTTTAAAGCACCAGCAGCCACCTCTGTGTTTAGCCATCTATCACCCAGGGAGACTGCAAAGCCGGACAGGGAATTGCAGCCCAGAGGAAAATGCCACTATTAATGGGGGTAATTTAAAAGTGCACATCTCTCCCTCCACACTGTTCCAGGTATGCTCCCCTTCTCTGTAAAAAGGCTGGAGCCGAGACGCAAACAGATTCTAAAGAGGGCAATGAAAATTATATGGGTTGTGGTTTGAGAAGGGAAGGAAGAGAAGAAAAAACAAGGCAGAAATTACTTGACTTGGAAAGGAAGGGGTAAGACGGGTGATAAATAAGAGGGTATTATATGGCAGGGGAGGGTGGTGAGTCACATGCCAAGGTCATTATTGTGGCAGGGCCTGGAGGGACCAAAGGGATCATGTCTCAAGACTTGGAACGCTTCGGAAGACTATACAAATCACAGATGTTATTAATTATGATTAACAGTGACCAACGTGGAGTTTGCTTTTTAGTTCAACTGTGTTCTCTCATTTTCTAAACATGCCCAGAAACTGCAGTCTGGAGTCTGCCATACACATCTATGCGCCTATGGAGGACTCTGCTCCTACGGCAGTTCACGTAGGCCAGGAGTGTAGGCTTAGGATCTCTTGGAGTAAGCCCAGACCAGAGGGTGATGGTTAATTTCTGAGCAGGAATTTCAGCAGGTTTCAGAGATTGGACAGCTCCAGATGCCTTTCCATCCTCATCTCCAGTTGCTTTGCCCTCCCCTCAACCCTGCGGCCACTCTGAATTTCCCAATGGTCCTAAAACACATCTTGGACCTTCCCTCAATAAATACAAAGCACCCATGACATGCCAGGCACTGTTTCAGGCAGTGGGACACAACTGCAGTGAACACACGGTCTCGGCCCTTAGAGAACTTACATACCAGTATGCAAAGCCCAATCATTTCTCGTAAAGGTAGGCTAGTTTTAAAAGGGGAGGCAGAGAAAGCTTTTCTGTGGAGATACTATTTAAGCAAAGATCAAATGATGCAAAGGTGAATGAGTGGGTTGGTAGATTTCAGGGCATAGCAGGTATGAAGGTCTTGAACGAGCTTCTCTGAATGAGCTTGGAGAGAAGGAGAAACCAGAAGGAACCCATAAAAGCTGGGCAAGGTGAATAGGAATCAGACTAGGAGATGCCAGAGCCTGGCATGGACCAGATCATGGAGGTCCAGAGAGTGGCAGTCAGAGCCTGGATTCTGGTCTAAGACCACTGGGAAGGGCTGAGAAGAGGTCCTTGATCACTCTGGCTATTATTTGGAAAATAAACTTGGAGGGAAAGGTAAAGAGAGACAGCAGTGGTTTGAACTGCAGTGGTAACAGAAGAGGTGGTTAAGAAGGAACTGGGGGCAAGAGGTGGGGGTGCACGAGTGACAGACACGAGCTGGGCCTTAGGAATTCCCAGCCTAACAACTTGCCACCAGGGTCAACGTCCTATCTCTGTAGCAAAAACACCTGGCGGGATGTCTGGCACGATGTGTGTTAAATGGAACTGGAAAAGTAGTAACAAATCTTCCGGAAGAAAAATGTTTTCATGTACCTGATCTTGAAATCTGAATTTTCTATTTCAGAATGCTATTTAATCTCTTCCAAGATAGGAAAAATATATGTACTATAGAAAATATGGAAAATAGAAATGTCAAAGAAGAAAATTTTATAAATCCTCATACTCCCACCACCTGGAGCTACTCATTAGTATTTTGATGTAATTTCCTCCAAGTCTTTTGATACACATTTTTAAAAAGATGGATATTTCTACTCTAAGGAGGAGCAAACTGGTTGACCCGAATCAATTGGTCGGTGTTTGAATCCCACTGCACCACTGAACGGCCCTAGACAAGTCACTTTTGGATCCAAGAAATGAGGATAGCAAGAGCTACTGCTCAGGTTATGGCAAACCTCAAAACCTGAGGCATACAAAGTACCTAACAGGACATAGTACATAGTAAGCGCTTAACAGAGAGCCCCTGCTGGTAGTAAAAGGAAGTCCAAATCCCACAAGATGTAATCATAAGGAAAGCTTTCAACATTTTATTTTTTTGGGAAAAAGGCTTTGCAAATCCATAATCTAACCACATGTCTTCTTCTAAAGAAAAATGATCGTACCAAGAATAGGAATTTGCCAAATAAGATGTAAGCAATCCCAAACATTTTTAAAACCAAAATTTTATGGTAACACAAAACAGAAATGTGCCAAGAACTAGCCCCAGGCCCTGGCCTGCTTAATAAATCTCTCTCCTATAGAGCTGACATACTTACGGGCTTACCGTTCACGTTAGTACCAGTTTAAACGGTGGACACTACTCACCTGCCAAGAAGCGATTCCTTCGGGCTTTCCATCCTCAGTGACGTCTGTGTGGTACGACAGAGCGCAGCCGTGCCGGGCCCCTTCCGTTCTCCCCTGGCCTCTGCCACCGCCGAGCGGCATCATCCTGAGCGAGATGTCCTGTCCAGTCCTCTGTAAAATGAGAGGTTGTCTATGTGTCTATGTTAGTTTCCAAAACTCCTTCTGGCTCTAAAACTCTACTGCCATGTAGATTTTACGGTTTAATATGTGTAACGGTGGTTAGATGAAGAAAAACCCTGTCTTTAGGATACTGAAGATCACGATGATGATGTACTGTTTCGGAGGGGACATGAATGACATGACGGTTGACTCTTGAACAACACAGGTTTGAACTGCATGTCCATCTACGTGTGAATTTTTTTTCATTAAATAGATTGGAAAATTTTTTGGAGATTTGCAACAATTTGAAAAAAATTCTTAGATGAACTATAACCTAGAAATACCCCAAATTTTAAGATACACTTAGGTACTATTGTAAGAATAAAGTGTATAAGAACATAAAACATATAAAATATGTGTTAATTTATTATAATAATAGCTCTCTATGCTATCAGTAAGGCTTCTGGTCAACAGGAGGCTACTGGTTAAGTTTTTGAAGAGTCAAAAGTTATACGCGATTTTCAATTGTGCAGGGGCGTCAGTGCCCCTAAACCCTGCATTGTTCATGGGCCAACTGTATATAGGTACATTTCTTTTTTTTTTTGTTTTAAAGGTTTTATTTATTTATTCGACAGAGAGAGACAGCCAGCGAGAGAGGGAACACAAGCAGAGGGAGTGGGAGAGGAAGAAGCAGGCTCATAGCGGAGGAGCCTGATGTGGGGCTTGATTCCGTAACGCCAGAATCACGCCCTGAGCCGAAGGCAGACGCTTAACCGCTGTGCCACCCAGGCGCCCCTATAGGTACATTTCTAATACTAAGGTACCAAGTCACATTTTTATTGAGAAGCAAGAGACTAGCTTAAAAACATTTAGGGTCATGAAGTCCCACGTACACGCAATTTTCAAAAGTGGATCTACTCTTAACAAATGTCGATTTCTCAGTGGCTTCAAACCTATTCCAACTGGACTTACTGGCAATTGTTGGCTAATCTGGCTTAGTTTTATATACCAATGCCAATTAAATGAGGCAATACATGGGAAAAGAAATACTGTTGTTTTTATAGGTTTCTGCAAGGCTGTTTGTTGCCTACTCTCTACTCTTAGCTACAAGCAGGGAGACATGTTGAAACCACACGAGAGTCTCACCAGGGCTTACATCCAGTGAAGAGCGAGGCAAGCCTGGGAGCACATGCGAGGGCCAACTGACTCAGATTTCAAAGACAGAGAGCCTCCAGAAAAGTGACAACCAAGCTGAGGTCTGGAGGGCAAACAGCTAGGGTGGAAGGGTAATAACTGGAGCCAAGTGTACCTGGGGCGTCACCTCCTTGAGTCAGCTCCACTCACACCATGGGTCTTCCTCTAGCGAGGGTGACCATTAAGTCCTGCTTTGCTCTGGATAGTCCCAGTTTGTCTGTTATTCTGGCATAACTGTTAAAAGGGCTTCCTTACACTCTCAAAAGTGCCCTGGTTGGAAGGAGCTGATACCAATACTCTACCTTTAGCCCAGTTCCTGGCAGATCCTTACTTGCAGGTCTGGCTTCCCCAGAAGTATGGGCTCAATTTTATTTACCCTGGCATCCATGGCATGGGCTCTACCTCATTCGTATTTATATCCATGACACCTAGCCTCATGCCTGTGGCTAAATAGACTGACTACAGGCATTCAAGACAATATCTGAAATTCGCATGAAAAACAAATACAAGGGACAACAGATTAGATTCCTAAATCTTTACATCAAGCTAAAATCCTGGTTCCAACGTTCACTAGCCGCATGACCTTCTAATCCTTTGGTTTTCACCTGCAAAAAAGAGGAGATCTTTTTCACAGGGTGGGTAATTTTAAATGCGACAATCCCAGTAAAGTGCTTTCGCACAGCACCCAGCATGTAGGGAGCACTGTCAGCAGCAGCTACCACAGACAGGATGACCACTCCTCCTGTTACCACGACCGTTTTTGCTGTAGGAAAACCAAACCGACACCTAACAGACATCCAGCAGGGACTCAGTAAGTGTGTATTAAATGAATGCTTGGTCTCATGCTAGGTGCTGGCTGCAGACCAGATTCTTGGATTACAAGATGCATTAATCAAAATTACAGTTTCTAAGCCACAAGGTTTGACTTCACTCAGTCCAGTTTTAAGAACAATTATAAAAAGCCCACCACATACCCATAAGTAAAGAAGCGCAGAACGCAGCAGCACTATCTGGCCGTATCTTAGATGTGCTAACAGCATTTGAACCTTATCCGTGTTAGAACTATGCCCTCTTTTAAGTTACTCTTCTATGAGCATGCCAACTTAGATATCTGGGTCCATCTCTACTGTTTTTAAACTGTCAGCCTCTCAGGTTTTAAGTGATTAATGTATATATAGGAAATTAGGAAGGCTTCAGATTGAGTCAATAGTTTTCTTGATCCTCCAATTACAATATCCTCTTTGCAGTATATCCTTGTTGAACATTTGGAATGAATTAAGACTTTAAACTTCCAGATGTTTAAACTACTACCGTAAATTCAAACTCATTAAAAAGGGCAGATTTACTACCTCTACTTAGTTTTGAAGTCTGTTGTTCACCCTGTCCAAATAATTTATGAAACCAAATACAGCGGCAGGTAGTGTATTCTATTTATACAGTATTCACGGTGAGAAATAAAGGGCATTTTCAAAAGTCTGGAAATTAACTGCCCCCTTAACCAACCTATAGATCACACTTATTGTTGTTTCTAAGCTAGTAATTGTTTCCTGAAACCGATCTAGTAGAGATTTTTATGCTAATCTGTACTAAAAATTACTTTGCTTTTTCTGGCCACAAAAAGCTGGCTACAGAGGAGCATTTGATTACGGCAAGAAGACGGCTGCACCCACTCTCGTGAAATAAATGGACCTGGATCTTTGTCCTTTGTGGTAGTGCCTTGGCAGCCAAACAAAGGTGGCAGCATTTCTACACTCAGTTTGTGAAGTCTCAGAAGTTTCAGGCTTTTTTTTTTTTTTCCCCCAAAGAATCCACGTCGACTATAATGAGCACATTCTAGAGATGCTGTGCTGAAAGCTGGCAATGGATAAAGCAGGAACATAAAAGGAGCCTCTTTCTAAAGCAAATATTTCTTTTATAAACCGTAAGAATGAAGTGGCTTTCATAATCAATTTTAAGACTGAAGGATTGAAGTACCTGGCTCTGGCACTTATTAGCTATATAATTTGGGGCAAATCATTCACCTCTGTGAGCTCGATTTCTCAACTGAAAAATGGGGATAATAGTTGCTTGAGTTTTTCAGAGAACTTGAATGATATATCCAAAGTGCTCCGTAAGCTCTAAAGTATCATATAAATATTAATAAATACTGCAAGTACAATTTTCCTGTTCTATGAATCACTCACTTTAAATAGCACTTTGAAGGTAACTGTCCCTAAAATGAAATAAAAACCAGATCCAATTAAGTTACTGCAGAGGAACTGGCCTCAAGAGGGGTCTCTTTCAACTCAATCAATTACTATTTACCTCAGGGTTTTTGTTAGGAATTAAATAAAAATTACACAAAATTACTTATAAGATTTGTTCTCATTTATTTTTCAGGTAACAAATCCTATGTTAGGCTTCAACTGTGTAACTTTCTTTTCCCAAAAATGAGAGTGGCTATGTCAAAAGCAAAAACTTCTCCAATTTGATTTGCTAAGTCTTAAATCTACTTCCTAGCATATTTCACGAACTGTTTAGATTTAATATAGATTTTAAAAAAAAAACTGCACAGGCTTTTATAGATACCCTATATGTCTTTTTAATTTTAGTAAATCTGATTCACTTGACTCTATCAAGTTTGTGTGTATATGCATAGTTACAAAGAAGGACAATTGTGGTCCTGCGGGCCAACTCAAGACTGTAGGCTCTAGTAAGAAAGTGCATCTGCCATGGCCAGCACTTAAACCTGGCACACAGTTGGCATTCATCTAATACTTGTGGAATAAACAGTCACAACACCTACCACTTTCTATCTAATCTTGCAAAAGCAACCATCTGTTTTATGTGTGGGGACACCACCAATGACTCAATCTATCTTCAAACATGTTTGTGAAAATGCCTTAATAAATTAAGGTTTGGGGGTTTTCAATAAATTCCCAAATTTAGAGAACATATACAGATTATAAAAACAAACAATGGGCACCCTAAAAGCGTACCCAATGCTAGTTGCAGGACTGTTTTGCATACATCACTATGGTGGACAGCACCCAGGGCTGTATTCGCAGCTCCTCTCATCAAGACGAGCAGTCTGTTTCTTCACCCCTTGAGTCTGGGCCAGCCTTATGACTTGCTTTGACCAAAAGAATGTGGTGAAAGTGATGTTCTGTGGGTTCTCGAGCTCAGGCTTTGAAGCTACTGCCTCTGCCTTCTTGGTCCTGAGACCACTATGCCCTAAGCCCAAGATAAAAGACCACACGGAGAGGCCCAGCTGTTCCGCTCAGCCCCCAGCCAATCTGCCAGCTGAATGCAGAGTACCCACATGACACTGGCAAAAGAACCATTCAACCAAGTCACAAAACTGAGAATGATAAACTGTTTTTTTAAGCCACGAAGTTTTGGGGTGTTGTTAAGCAGTCATAGGTAATTGATGATAAATTATCTACCCTTCATAGCACAACCCTAGTGTGGTTTTTATAGCTGAGGAAACATAGCCGGGTCAAATAATCTACCAAGGTCACACCACTGTTTGTTTGGTTGGTTTTTTTTTCCAATGCAGTCCTTGAATTTATGACCCTGAGATCAAGGCCTGAGCTGAGATCAAGAGTCCAATGTCTGACTGACTGAGCCCCACCCAGGGGCCCCAAGGTCACACCACTCTTAAGTGTCCTAAGAACTAGAAGCAGGTATTAGAAGGCCAGCTCTGTCTCCTTCATTGTCACCCTGCCACCACGAACCTGATCAGCTCTCTGCACAAGACAGAGGCACCTCTTAGAGCTCTGGCTATAAGATAAACTGTTATCTTTTTCCTAACCCCTGAATGGGTAATGTTGATCTGACACGTCTGCCAGCCTTGCCCCTGACAGGGAAAAGCACTGCCAGTTATCGCTAAGACCTGCACTCTGCAAAAGCACCCCATTCTGTTTTCTGTAACTCAAGTGACACTAACATATCCCAACATAAAATAATTCAAGGACATCTCGGCAATTCTATTAATTCGTTTACATTTTAGCTATTAACAAGTACGCAAGCCCTGAAAATTTGTAACGGGGTCATACAGCACATAAAATTTAAAAACATCAGTTAGACAGACCTTATTATTTAGAAATTTCTTAATTAAAATGTCTTTTCTATACCCCAGATAGTAAACCATATACCACCGCCACCCCCCAAAGACCCATCTTCAATTGTGAAGGTGATAAAAAGAATTTCCCACAAGAACCCATCTCGTCCCCCACCAAAAATAATGTACCTGAACTTTAAACAAAATTCACATTTTATTTAGGTTGAAATAAACTATACAAAATTGATTTTCTTCACCAAAAATAACAGCAATATTTTCTGTATTATTCCTAGATAAACCACAAAACACTCATTTTTGCAGGTTTTCCAGGTTTTGTTTATAAATCAAGACGAGGCAGTAGATATAGTCATGGAAAAAGAGGAAAACAGACAAATCAGTTGTCAGTATCCACGGCCTCTGATCCTGTCTTGACCATGAACAGAGGTGTTCAACATACGCTTGCTAAAGAGCTTGTGAAGATGTAGGCTCAACGAAGGAATGTAAACAGCAACAACCCAATGTGGAACAATGGCAGGCTCTCCCACTCAAACTGTAACTTGTTCCTTTAAGTTCAGTTGACAAAGACAGAATCTCTACTGCAATCCTTGCTGGCAAGCTCCCTGTTTCTCTGTCTGGTAACTCCCTTAACCGTCTGTTACAGATTTTTAACATACTAACGCTCCTACTAGTCAAAGGTCACTCTTGAGCTTCATTGTAACATTTTATAAAATGTATTCCTTCCTCCCACACCTCTTCCAAAGCTTTATCTTCTGAGAACTGATAACTCAATACCCGACAATTGGATCCAGTGATAATAAATGTTATGTCTAAAATGACTTAACTAAAACAATTCCCAAGTGCCATTAGCAGAGATTCCGTAGAAGTGTAATATGGCACTTTCAATGCTATCTTCTGGAAGAACAGGTATGTCTCCAAAGCATGAGAATTTAAACAGGGGCCATTTAAACAGGCAGATTATCAATGGCTAATGTACCCAATGAGAGGTCGACAGGTCAAGATATTCAGTGATTAAGTGGCCTACGTACACCTGACAGCTTTTCTGTAAGATGCTTTCAAATTTCTTACAGGTTTTTCCAAATAGCAAACATAAGAGAAAGCCTACTTCACAAGTCTCTTAGGTGCTTTCAATGGTTTCTGAGTTACCTGTAGGAAGCTCTGACTTAGTTGTGCAGAGTTTGATATATGTGTCCACCATTAAATCCAGATCATGTTTTATATCAAAATTTATGTTAAGCAAAGCCAAGTTACTCGACCTTTGGTCTGTCAAAGTGTTCCTCAGGTACGCTTTGAGACGCTTTCGCCCATTTTCATAGCGTTCATTCTCAACCTTCATCACAGGAAGAATACATAGGACTTTCAGCAATGCATAAACATTAGGAAAAAACTTGATGTCTGGCAGATGCAGGGCTTCATAAATGGTGGATGGAAGCTCTATGTCTTTCCCTCTGTGTTTCCACTTGATTCTCCAGCAATGCAGCTCGGCGGAGAGTGTGTCGGGATTGGGCAAGTCACTTCTGTACATGTCAGCATGGTGCTCCTCGGACGTATTAAATTTGAGCTGTCCCATGACAGAGGGTACAAGAGATAAGCACTTAAGAGCTTTGAGGTGCTGTTCTGAGAATATATCTTTCAGTTCCTGAATAATGTGTTCCACTGTTGGAACACTTAGAGTTTCTTTATAGTAACTCTCAGAGGTGAGCTGAGATTCCAGGTTACCTTGCTGGGCTCGGCGGAATTTCCCAGGCAGTTTCATCTGAATATCAAGTTTAGTCGCCAAATTTGTGGCTTCTTCGAACCAAAATTCATGATAAACTTCAATATTTTCCATCACTTCATTTAGTGAATGCAGCACTGCAGTCAAGCTACTGGCTGCAAAGAAGACGTCAGAGGTTTGCCCTTGGAGATTTTTCCCAAAGGCTCTTGTAAAAGATAGAACATTCTTAAGAACAACAATGGTGACGATGAAATCAAAATCTGTTACTGCACTACAGAGTACAAAAGCTCGACCAGCTATACAGTTATTCCATCTAATATTTGTATCACTATTTATACCATCTAAACACAAAACAAGTGCTTGTAGGAGGTCCACTAAAATTTCAAAAGCATCATGCCTGCCTGTCCACTGAGAATGGCAGATTTCCTTCAGTTCTTTACCCTTTTCCTCATTGTTCTGAAAGAGGACAGAAATTACATTGTCCAGCTCCAAGAGCAGTTGTGGAGATCGATGGAAGAAAGACCAAACTTCCTCAATTGTTCCTAACGCAACACATACTCCCACAACAGGCACTGACTTTGCCAACCACATGTTTAAGGCACAGGAAGAGCAAAGTGTGTAGACAGCTTGGGGATATTTCTCTAAAAGTCTAGAAGCAACAACTTTCATTTTGGAAGAAAATCCACTTGACACAATGTAAGCCTGGCCACGACAGTACTCCATGTTTAACCCCCACTTCTCGGTTATCGTAGTGTGAAATTTCACAGCCAAAATTTCTGCATCAGCTTCGTAAGGCAAGAAGCCCACAAATTCTTCTCTCAGGTTATGAGATTCATCAACGAACCTCACCAACACAGGCAAGTGTTCTTCCCCTGCTATGTCCACTACGTCATCAGTGATGATGGAAAAGAAGTGAGAGTCTCTCACTTCCCTGAGGGTTTCCTCCCGAATGCAGCTCTCACAGATCTCTAGCATCTGTTTCTGCTGTGTTTTCGAGCAGAACAGTGTGTTAACTGCTGTTGTCTCGAAGCGCTTTCTCAGAACCTCTTCGCCAGAATTTATCCGGCACTCCAGCAGTGCTTGAAAGTTATCGGGAGTAAAGAGACCCTCTGGGATTTCATCAGTTTCATGCCCATCCAGAGGTATGTTTTGTTTTCCCATAAGAATCAAAATTTCAAATAAAGATTTTAAGTATTCTTTGTTTTCTTTCTCTTCAAGAGTCAAAGGTAAAATGTCTTCATCTTGTTCTTCACCCCCTTCTTCTGCACTGGGGTTCTGAGCATTGCTGTTGTTTATTTCTTTATGTTTTGGCTCCTGTTCAGAAGTTTCATCAACTGGAAAACAAAGAATTAATTTTATAAACAGGCTCATGAAGAACCATACAAATACAAAATTACATTTTTGATTGGTTAAATATTTAAAATTCACAAACTCATCCATTCAACATTCACAGGGCACCTACTGGACCACAGACTAGGACACAGGTCACAATAAGACACACTCTAGAGGAGGAGACAAAAACCGTAGACAGATATATGTTAATCCTACACGTAAATGTTGTAAGAGAGAAATGATTTCTTATAAACTTAACAAGGAACATCACAGAAAACATATACAGAGCAGAACAGTCTGTGCCCTCAGAAAAAAGAAAAGGAAGAGAATATTTACTGAGGCACTGTATTGGCATTTTATTAGCATTTTATATGTATCACATTACTCCCTCTACAGGCAGGTGCTAACAACCCCATTTGACAAATGAGGAAAGTAAATAATTGCCCAAGGTCACAGATGTGGTTAGAAGGATGGAGGCAAAATTCAAATCCAAGCCTGTTTGGCTCCAAGGTCCAAGGTGATGCAGCTTCTGCGAAATTAAGCTACACTTTTATATGGAAGAGGAGAGTTATACAAGCCAATAAAACATAAAGTATATTCAGGCAATTTTTCAGGCTAATATTAGACTACTAGAAGTATCAGCCTAATCTCTTTGTATTTGGATAGGAAAACTGAGGCTCTGAGGTTAGTGCCCTGCCCACTGTCATACACACAACCTTGCAAGTCCTGGATCCTGTGGTCCCCTCTATGCTCATTTTCTAATTATCACGGGACATTAGAAGCTCCAACAACAAAATGAGTGTCACTGCCCAAATCCGGCACCCTGCTTCAAGCCACTCTACTTCTGTACAGAATATTCATCCCTCCTTTGCCTGATCCCAGGTCTCCTCGTCTACAGAGGGGGGAAAATAATAGTACTTGCCTCAGGACTACTGTGAGAATTAAGTCAATTAAGTAAAGCACTTAGAATAAAGACTCGGCACACAGAACACATAAAGAGTTCTGTTAATAATAATAGAACAGGAGGAGGAGGAGACAGAGAAAGGAGAAAAAATAGCAATCACTGACAAGAACAAAAACAACTTCTAGTCTTCGTTCTTTGGTGACAGAGGTCAGGCATCGGTACCTGCAGGAAGGCTTCTGACTCCCACTCTCTATTAGGATAAGTGTTCCCACAGCATTTAGTCCTTAAAAACGTATCAAGAACTTATTGCGCACCACACATTGGGTGGATGAAGACTGCTCTTGTCCTTCCTGCCGCCTGTCCTTCCCTACCCTGGGACACTCTGTCCGTGCGTCTGCCACTCCTGCCACACCGACAGCACAGCCCTAGTGGCGAGAAGGCAAAGTGTAGGGCACGGTAGCACTCAATCAAGAAACTCAACGAACACTTTAGTCTCACAGACAATTCCAGACCATGGGACGAAGCCTAGCACACGCTTACATCATTCTCACGGTAGGTTTTGGACGTAGAACGTAATTCTTTGTCCTTACCAGGCCAAGGCCTTTTTAAAAGGCCTTCAGAAGTTGAGTCATTAACACTATCACTTACTTTTTTTCTGTTTCAGTGTCCTGATCTCATCTTCACTCTAAATGACAAGAAAAAAGAAAAAAACACCTTTAAAGAAAACTGAACTCCAGCACATCACTGTAGACTCAGAAGTAGAAAGCATATCTTGACTCAAACTTAATTCCTTCAAGAGCATAAATTCCTTATAAGGAAAACATTCTTCAAACATACAGATGACAGAAAAACCAAAGCTATAATTTACTAATGACTCCAAGCTCATAATGAAATACTGGAGGGGAAAGAATACATTGTTTAACTTCCTTTATACTTAAATCATCGCAACTGGGTTACAAGTGTTTGCCGGCTAATAAAAGGCAGAAGTACAGGACGCGCTCCAAGGGGTCACAAATTATGGCCCCTCAACCCAATCCCGGGGGATGCCATGTACGAGAGACTCGCTGGATCCCAGAACCTAACATAAAGGCTATGAAAAATCCCTGGGAAGCGAAGAGGAACACAGTGACAGTATGGAAGAGAAATGGATGCACACAGCATAGAGGGCCAAGTAGCACATATATACAGGGTTAGACCAAGGAAGAACTTCCCAGCTGTGTCCTCTTCTCTCCCTCTAACCCCCCACAATGCTTAAATCACAACCCACCCCGTTACTATTCTGGGGCAGGCAAATGGCAGTACCAATGACAGCTGGAGTTAGCAGGGTACCTGCTAGGCAGCATGAGAACATGATACCGCTAACAAGAAATGTCAGCAGGCTAGTCAATCTGGAACATTCCCTCCTTATCCTGTGAGCTGCAATTGCAAGGATGGCAGATCTGGAAGAGTATGTCTGCAATAAGGTATCTGAGGTTCCCAAGGGGCAGAATACAAGGGAATGATAGCTACAGGGTGGGAAGTGGCTGAGCGCCTCACCCCTGGTACGTATCACTAAGAATGCTGATGTGGAGGACTGTTGTGGAGTGTCAAGCATGCATCTATGAGAAGTCTCAGAAAAACAAATAAATAAATAGAAGGAAAGAAATGAAGAAATAAAAACAGGATTTCTCAGAACTTAAAGATGTCAATCCAGATAATTTAAAAAAACCATCCAGACCCAGTTTAGCAAAATTTAAAATGCCAAACATAAAGAAAAAAAAACAAAAGACCTTGAGGGAGAAAAGCAGATCATCTAAAAAGGAGCAAGAATCAGGCTGACCTCAGACTTCAATAGCAATAACAGATGCAAAAACTAGAAAGAATCAGTATCACATAGACTGTATATATCCTGTACGTATCACTAGTAACACTCCAAATAAAAACTATGATATGGTTTAAAAAAATAAATCCATGCCTGGAAACTAGAAACAAAATAATCCTATGTTAAAGAAAGAGGGGAATTTACAAAACACTCCTGGCTAATCAATGAAAGCACTACATGTCTACAATTGCGGGACACAGCTAAAACACACTTAGACATTTACAGCTTTGGGTATACACAAATATGAGCCAAACATTCAAGAAGCTAGAAGAAGAGCTAAAAAGTAAATCCCTCAAATCAAGAAAAAAAAAAAACAATAAAATACCTCACAACTGCAGCAATCATTGGTAAAACTAACTACTATTTCTTTGCAAGGACTATTAAGATAATCTTAGGTTCAGAAAAAAACAAACATTCCAAAATCCTAGCTGCAGTTCATAAACTGTTGAAAACAAATGAAATACAAGAAGAGAAAACCAATAAATAAATCAAAATGGCAATCAAAATAGTCCCTCACCCACCCCAAGCCCTCTAATGGTTTTATGGCTTAACTTTCAAGAACAGACAGTATATACCTTATACAAGTTTCTCTAGAAAAAGGAGAGCTATCCAACAATTTTATATAAGGCTAACAGAACCTTGATATCCTAACTGCATAAGAGGAGTACACAAAAAGAAAATTAGAGGACAACACTTAAAATTATAAACGCAAACTCCTAAATAAAAGATTAACCAACTAAATCAAACAAATGAAGAGAGATATACTGCAATCAATTAGGGTTCATCACAGGAATGCAAAGATGGTTCAACATTAGAAAATCCATCCATGTTATTCACTGCCTTAAAAAAATCATGAACTTTTTCTACTCAACAGATGCAGTGAAATCTTCTGATAAGTTCAAGAAGTTACGATAAAAATTCTGACTATGAGGACTAAAAGGGAATAAAAGGAATTTCCTTAACTTGACAAAAACTATCTAACGGTAATAACAAATGTCACACTTAATGCAACCAGACAAATGTACCAGCTGTGACATTCCTGGGATTGTTCAACACAGTACTCTTAGGGATCTCGACTAAGCAATAACACACGCAACAGAAAAATTTTAAATTATGAGGATTGGAAGAAGAGGCAAATTTGGAGGATGAACTTGGTGGAATATTAGGATAATAAAAAGGGGTCTTCAAAATTGCTAGAAACAATCTCAACCAGAATACATAATCTATATCAACGATAACCATTGTGTATTTAGGAAGTAATTTAAGGAAGAATGTACATATTGTTCTTTTTAAAGAATTGCAGCAAAAACCCTGAAGTTTTTTCAAATTTTTTACTTTGTGCACTCCTAAAAGTATTTTAAAATTTTTACTCTATTTTAAAGATTTTATTTATTTATCTGAGAGAAAGAGCACGAGCCAAGATTGGGGGGGAGGCGCTGAGGGAGAAACAGACTCACCACTGAGCAGGGAGCCCGACTTGGGGCTCGATCCTGAGATCATGACCTGAGCCAAAGGCAGACGCTTAACCAACTGAACCATCCAGGTGCCCCTAAAAGTATTTTAATAGTGTTTTCAAAGAACTAGTATTTAGTTTTATCAATGACTGCTATTACTTGATAGCTGTTTTTTTCTGTTTATGGATATGACTAATTAATACTGCAAAGATGGTAATTCAAAGCATTCATGATGAAAATCCCCATACAATTTCTATAACCTGACAAAAGAATTCTCAGATTTTCTGGAGGGATAAAGGTCCACAAATAGCTAAGACAATTTTAAAAAAGAAGAGTTAAGAAATCACTGTATTTGAAAGTAAGACATTGACATACAAACACCAAATAGATCAAAGATCTAAATATGAAAGGTAAACACAGAAACAAAAAATGAGGAAAATTAGATAAATGTTGTCTTTAAAAAGCACACAGTAGGTAAAATGAAATGGCATATATTAAATACACTAGCATGGATACCAAAAGGAGTGGAAGTGGGAATGGTAATAGCAGAAGGAGGAAGAAAAATAAAATAAGGGTCTTGCTGGTGGAAACAATGACAGAAAGTCATAGACTGAGGAGTCTCAGTAATTCATTGTTGTTCACCTAATGTCAAGAAAAAAACCAGGTTTCAATCATTAGAACTAAGGGAATCAAAGGAATATAAAAACATGCATAAAAGGACTTTAAAGCTTTTTCTAACCCTGTCAGTACTTAATAGTGATAGAACCATTACCTCTAGGTAAAAGTATCCATGTCTTAACTTTTATACTTTCCCTTTCTTTATCCGTTTGTGCTGAATTCTGGAAATATCCCTCAGGTCCACTTTCCTTACTATAAAAGAAAAGGTAGTGTTGTTGTTGTTTTTTTTTTCTTCCCAGGAAGGGAATGTGCTAGTGGTTTATAACTGACAGCATGTTTTGGCCCAAATCAATAAGTATCAATGGGCTAAACTTGAGAAAGATTTTCCAATTTAAGCGCAAAACTAATCATCTTGTATCCATGCTACTTCAACAACTACAGCATTCGCTTCCCATGCTACCTTTGAAATAGAGAGTAACTTGGGTTCAATTTTAACATGAATGCATCTATACTTGATTTCACAGTATTACAGGGAAAGCCGAAAGCACGCTGACATACCAATTCTTTTATTCGTTTTCTGTGTCTACTATGTGGATTGTTCAAATGACTGGTAAGATCAAATATTGTTGGTATTGCATTATCTCGAAGAACTGTTCTATAAGGACTCTGAAAAAGAAAAATGTGTTAATTCAGAGACAGTCCATAAGAATGTATTACACATAAAGAAAATGCTACAGTAATGACTTCCCCAGGACTCCTTCAACTCCAGCTCTAAAGTGTAAAGACTTGCAGAATGACGATGTCAGTCCAGATTAGCTTGTTATTTCTAACTCTTTGCATTTGCCCTTCTGGCAATCTTACTATTTTAAAAAAGGAATGGAATTGATGGTAGGCATAAAAAATAAAATGTATTTGCATCTTGCATATATACTTCTAATTGATCCTCCCAGTGACTTCATCTGTTCTCCCTTCAATGAGCCCACAAATCTACAGTAGGCACAAAAGCTTCTCAAGCTATCCCTTTGTATGTTCTTAATAATTCTTCCCTTCTTAACCTGCTGTTCACTCCACTTCCACTACTATTACTGAGAAGCATCAAGGTATAGTGAAATAATATTGGGCTAGGTGGGACCCAGGAGACCTAGGATCAAGTCCAAACTACCAGCTACTATGAGATCCTGGCCAAATACTTTCCCTTTTTGGACCTCACTTTCCTCTTCTGCATAAAATTCAAGTATTGAACTAGACCAGTATTTCCCAAAATGAAATTATACACATACTAATGATAATGCTTGTGCACTTTTACATAATCCACTCATTTTTTAAGTTAGCACTGTCTTAGGCAATGCAAACTATAAAATAATGTTTCTGATGAGCTAGTTATATTTTTAAGACATACTGTGAAACTCCTAAAATAAAAATTGACTCATGTGCCACTTGAATTCATTCATAACTGTGATATACATAATCGGACTTTTGCAAACACTGAACTACGTATTTCTAAATTTCTAATTCTAATGTTCTTATCACTGAAGGATGACTATTCTCTATTCTAATCCCTGTTAACCTAACCCAACCTGGCTAGAAGCTGGATGCATACTTAGATGTTGACAGTCTTCAACAGCCAACCCAGAGGTCAGGTAGGGACAAGAAGTTTATTAACAGTAAGAGTAACAGATGAATAACTGCATATATTCCCCTCAGCTAGTCCAAAGAAACAGTGCCTTTAACTTCTTCACATGTCTGCACTGATAAAGATAAACACTCTTCTTTTTAAAAAGCTCACTCGGGAGCAGTGATTGTTTCAAAGCTGACTATAAAGCATGTTCAAAGTATATATCAAACACAAACAACAACTCCTATATTTTTTTCACCCAGGGAAGGAAGGTTAGAAGGATATGAAGAAAAAATATATAACTAAAGGGAACATACTATCTCGGGTTTTATCTAAAGAGTTGTTAAACACATCTGGGAGGAGTTTCTATTCAGATTCAATATTTTCCAGTTCAACCCCATATCTCATGGAAAACACAAAGAAGAAAACTTTTTTTTTTTTAATCTTTTTCTTAATGACACTCAGCTTCTAGTGCTGGACCAATTATCCTGAGTCTACTAGGAAGTTTGAATCAGAGATTGATTAGGGAAACAATCACTGAAGGGAGCAAAAACTGTACTATACCCCAAATATCGCATCTTTCCCGCTTAGCAAACATGTCACACATACACAAACACAGTCAACTCTTTATATCTTACCAATTATTAAATAAGGAGAGGAGGGATAAAACATTCCTAATGTGTTTCTTAAATTCAAATCAAACTAATTTGCTATAAAGATATTACAGACCAAAGAGCAGAACATGAATTAAAAACATGTTACTTTTTATAAATACTGACTTAAAAGTTCACATGCAAAAAAGAGCTATATTCGATTTATGTGCATGACAGTTTTTCAAGATTTAATCTTTAACTGCTGAACTAAGGTTTGAGCATAAAGCAGTGTTCTCACTCTCGCATCAAAGATAATTATTTGGCTTTGGTTGAAGTAGCCATGAATGTTTACTGATGAAACCTTCAACGCCAAACTAATGAAGTCAAAACTCTCAAACATTTGGATATACGTATCGTATAAGCCAGTTTTTAATAGCAGTATCTTCTTCTACATGTGTAGAAAGAACATCTTCTCGTATTTGCATTAACTTATTCAAGACGGAAGAATCATGTGAAAATTTAAAAAGCAAAAACAGCTCATCTTTCTGTCCTGTGCTCTGACTAAACAAGAATATGAGTGAACTATAATTTTACATTTCTCACATTAATCTTACTGGAATTGTCTAATAAAGAGACCATATTTATTTCTAAAATAAAAATGTATATGGCTTGTATATTTAAAATAATAATTTGGGATATTTTTACTTAATGTCAAGAACATAAAAGTAGTTTGCCTTTTAAACATAAGAAATACCTTATTTTGGTTGATCATTTTACCCTCTTAACAAAGCAAGGCAAAAATATCCCTCAAATATTTGTGATTAAACTGTTGAACCGGAATTGGCTCACCTCCCAATGACTTCACAAGTATCTGCTTCAATTAATTTTGAGAAATAAAATAACCCAATCATTCTTTAGTTTTCTGATGCCTCTGCAAAATGTATCTGAAAAAAATATCAAAATAAATTGCTGCATAACAATATATAGTGTATCTTCAAATCAAGTTTATGTCTATCCCAATATCTGAGATGATACATCAGTTATACCTAAACAAGAATATATTATTTAACAAAACTGTCTTCCTAACGAGTTTTTAAAGTGTTTCAAGTCTGTTTCATTTCAATCAAATCTGCCCTATTTGTGTCTCTTTTAAGTCACAGCAACAACAGAATCACAGAGGGTTAAAAATCTTAAGATCTCAGGAATTATGTGGTTTAATCTCCTTATTAGAATTTGGGGCCCAGAAAGGGAAAGTGACATGGCCAAATTTACATAGTTAACAGTAGTAAAGGTGAGACATCCACGTCTTGATATGAAATTGAAAATTACTGATGGAAAATTTTTTTCATATTAAATGTAAGATTTGCTTCTTGTTGTAACTTGCACATAAACATTAAGGGTTGGTTCTAATAGTACATATGAAAATATGAAAATAAAGAGCTCCATTTCTCAATGAAGATTTCACTCATAAAAAAAGCTCTGGAGAAGCTACTCCACATAACACAAACTCTACCTTAAACAAACACTTTAATAATCATCCAAAATTTTCTGAAGGCTGCGTTAAGAACTGTAAAAGTGGCAACCTCTGGTGAACAGGAATGGGGCATCAGAAACAGGGGGGCTTAAAAAAATCCCAGGTTTTTAAGAACAAAACAGATACTATGCAGCTCCGAATTTGTCTTCAACTTTAAAGAAAGGGGTGGGGTGCAAGGATACACTCCAACATTAATAAAGATTTATATTTCCAACGAGGTACTGAGTGAGAGAGAGAAAGCAAACAACTCAAGCACTTCTATTACTTACAGTTCTGCAGATCATAGAGGTCTCAAAGTGTTTGGCACATAATCGGTAATGTTTATTTAGTTGATCAGGTGTTTTATCTTCTAAGTCTGCTCTCCTACAATTCTCCACCCACTTCTGGCATCTATAAATAAAGCCAAAATACAATTATGAAATATGAGCTCAACATTTATATTTCAGCATTCAGCTATAAGGCAAATACATATTATAGACAACGGATTCCTGCTCTCCTCTCCCTGCAGAACATAATTCGGAGAAGTTCAATGATAACAAAATGAGGGCTAGAATAAACCTGAGAAATCATTTAGTACATTCAGTTATAGACAAGGTTAAGTAACTTGCCCAGAGTCATGCACAAAATCACCTGTACAACTAGAACATCCATCTGAGTCTTTCAATTCCCAGGACCTCCTAGCACCACAGAGGACTCACTTAACAGTAGTTCAAGCAAAAAGTCGCACAACCATGAGACCCACTGCATAACATTCCCCTCAGAATTTCAACTTAAAACAAGGATGTGAAACAACACTATCATTGCCAAAAATCAGTAAACAGATGTTCTATAAATCATTAGAGTTTCTTGCAGAAGCATGATGCGCGTGTTCACCTGCCTTATTACGAACACGATTTATTGTCTACAGTATGTACAGACTAGATTACAAGCACTATGACTGAGGCGTTGTACCCATACCATCTAGTACACAGGTGTTGAAGACAGTGAAGAAGACAAAGTCCATGCCCTTTTGGTGTTTACAACTCAGCAGAAAAACAAATAATAATAATGACAACACCGATGATGATGTGTACTAAGTACTTATTATGAGCCAGACACTGTTCTAAGTCCTTTACAAAAGGGGTATATTATCCCCCGTATGAAGACGAAGAAGTGAAGGCACAGAAATGTTAAGTAATTTGCTAAAGCTTACAGCTAGATCTTTCTTTCCTTCATTCCTCAAGTTTCTAGGAATAAAAATGCTGTCACAGTCACAAATTTGAAAACGTAATTCATTTTATAATTGCATCATACTATACTATGTCTTAATATTACAGTTCACCCCTCCACGCACACACACTCTGACGCTTCATTTCCTCCACTCTCAATATGCAAAACCATGGTGAAATGCTGATTATCTAACTGAAACTAAAACCACACCTAAATTGTACAGCATTTCATTCAAATGAGGAGTATTACTGCACAGTAATGATACCTAAGATGTCCATATTTTAATATTTTTACACAGTTGTGCAATATGATTTCATAAACATTTCATGTTTCGACATCCAGATATTTAGTACAGAAACTGTCTTACTAAAAAATAATTTGCCATACTGCTACAGCTGTTTGTTTTTTAATTGTTAGATCTCTGAAGACCTTCCATACAGAATACTACTGTCTGTATTACCTCTGTTCTAAGTTGAAACAGCTTTCTGATACTACAAGCATTCAGATTCGATCAAGAATAGATGGGGCAGATAGCCCAAATAACTACATCTATGTCTGCCATATCAATATCTAGAAGTAAATCTAGAGAAAGATGTGCAAGACCCTCTAATGGAAAAAAGATTTTAAATAACTTTAATGAATGGAGGGATATACAAGTTCATGGACTGGTACACTGAATTCTAAAGATAACAATTCTCAAATTGATTTACTGATTCATATAATCCAAATCCCAAGATGTTCTTTTGTGCATGTCTCTTTGTGTGTATGTGTGAAAGAGAGACAGAGAAAGGGAGAAATGACAAGATAATTCTAAAACTTTTTATATAGAAATTCAAAGGACCAAGAATAGTCAAAATAATCTTGAGAAAAAAGCTGAAAGACGTACACTATCAGATATTAATATTTATTACAAAAGCTTAGTAAGACAGTGTGGTACTGGCACAAGGATAAAACAATGAAACAAAACGGAGAGCTATGGACACGTAAGACAAAGGTAGCAATGCACAGAAGTGAAGACAAAAGTCTTTTTCAATACACAGTGCTGAGCCAATTCGATGGCCTTATGAAAAAAATTAATCTTGACTCCTACTTTCACACCATGTGCACAAAAATAAATACCAACTGCACTGCAGATCTAAATATGGAAGGTAAAACAATAAGCCTCTAAAAGATAACACAGGAGACTATCTCCATTACCTTGGCATAGACAAAGATATTTTAAAGAAGGCAAAAGAAAGCACAAACTCTAGAGCAAAAGATGAATTAATCTGGCTACTCTGAAGTTAATAACTTTTCTTCATTAAAAGAACCTACTGAAGAGTGAAGTGGCGACCTATAAAACGGAAGAAGGTATCTGCAATACATATATCCAACAACAGACTCCAAAATATGTATTTAGAACTCCCACAAATAAATCAGACAACACAATGTAAAAATGGGCCAGAGACCTGAACAAGCAACTTAAAATAAAAAGGTTATCCAGATGGCCGATACACATGAAAAAAACGTTCATGGAAAAAAAAAAGGGCTCAATCTCATTAGTCATCAGGGATGTACCAATTAAAACCATAGTAAAATATTACTATATACCTTCAAGAATGACTACAATGTAAAAGAGATAATATCAAATGCTGATGAGAAAGTGGCACTGTTTGGCAATGGGAATGAGTGAACCAGCTAGATCCCACAAACATAATGCTGAGTAAAATAAGCCAGGAGTACATCTATGATTCCTTTTATGTGAAGTTCAGGAATAGGCAAAACTTGAGGCACCCATCTGGCTTACCTGGGAAAGCATGCAACTCTTGATTTCACGGTTATGAGTTCGAGCCCTATGTTGGGTGTAGAGATTACTTAAATAAATAAACTTAAAAAAAAATCAGATGCCATAAAAAAAAATAAGGAAACTCATCTATGGTGATTATGCAGGAAAAAAGTTAATATAGGAGGCCTGAGATTGCTATCCCTAGAAAGGCCTGCTTATAAGGATGGCCTTTTGGCTGCTGCCTGGAAGAAACTTGGTTGACAAACAGTTCCCTATGTTGACATAAAACTTTCCCTAACTGGGGGCGCCTGGGGGGCACAGCGGTTAAGCGTCTGCCTTTGGCTCAGGGCATGATCCTGGCGTTATGGGATCGAGCCCCACATCAGGCTCTTCTGCTTTGAGCCTGCTTCTTCCTCTCCCACTCCCCCTGCTTGTGTTCCCTCTCTCGCTGGCTGTCTCTCTCTCTGTCGAATAAATAAATAAAATCTTAAAAAAAAAAAACAACTTTCCCTAACTGATAAGGTTGTTCATTGTACTTAGACTGTGCAAACAACATGATTTATTTTTTTAACAATATGATTTATAGTGAACATCTGCCTTTCTTCTGGGAGTCTAGAATTTTCACATACGTTTGGTGGAGAGTGTCTATGTGACTACATCACAATAAAAACTTTGGGCACTGGATCTCTACTGGGCTTCTCTGGGTAGAAACATGTTTTATATCTCAAACACTACCTGGGTATTCATTTTATAAAAATTCATCAAGTTCTAGACTTCTAATTTTACACTCTTGTCTATGTATGTCATATATCAATAAAAGATTCCCTCACTCTCTCCCTTATTCTCAATAACCAACTAATCTAATTGTATCAAGTAGGACAGTGGCTCTCACTAGGGATAGTGGCATAATGACCGAGAGAGCCTCAGGGGAGAGGGAGTTTGAGATATTAGTAATATTCTTTTTTTTTTTTTAATCTGGGCAAAAGTTTCAGGAACAGGTCACCCTGAAAATCCAACATGCCATACAACACTTAAGATTTGTGATCGCCTGTGTATATACATTTTATATCAATAAAGTTAAAAAAGTTACATATGACTACAAGCTTTTTACATACTTACATGTGTGTACATGTATATGTGTATGTATACATATGTATATATACTTAAATGCTTTTAAGGATATACATAATTATCTCTCAAATTGACCACTGCCTCCCCTTTCCTAGCTCACCCTGTGGTTGTTCTGGGCCCTGTACTCCAGACTCTGTAGCCTTTTCCCTTAGCAGAGTGAAATGATTCTCTGAATCCATTCCACTTCCAAACTGGTCCTTTGCCTTTCCCTAACCCCTTCTCCACACTGCAGAGAAAATGTTTTTGTTTTTTGTTTTTTAAGATTTTATTTATCTATTTGAGAGAAAGCGAGTGTGCATAAGAGAGCACAAGTGGGGGGAGAGGGAGAAGCAGACTCCCTGCTAAGCAGGGAGCCCAATATGGAGCTCACAGGGCTCAATCCCAGGACCCTGGGATCAATGACCTGAGCCAAAGGCAGACACTTAAAAGACTGAGTCACCCAGGTGCCCCTCAAATGTCATTTTTTTTTTTAAAGATTTTATTTATTTATTTGACAGAGAGAGAGGCAGCCAGCGAGAGAAGGAACACAAACAGGGGGAGTGGGAGAGGAAGAAGCAGGCTTCCAGGGGAGGAGCCTGATGTGGGACTCGATCCCAGGACTTTGGGATCACGCCCTGAGCTGAAGGCAGACGCTTAACGACTGAGCCACCCAGGTGCCCCCAAATGTCACTTCTTGAAGGAAACTTTTCCTGATTCAGATGTGTATATATGTGTGTATGACTATGTATACACACACATATAGGAAAGACTCCCCTTCCTCTCTGTATCTGGTCTCTCAACATCCTTTATTTATCCTACTTTATTATTACCATCAGTATAAACATGCCCTAGTATCTCCCATCTAAAAAATTTCATTAACCTGGATCCTCTGCATAGCAAAACTAGAGCCCATTTTCACCATCTCCACTTGATCTCACATTCTTTCCTCAATTAATTCCGAGGAGACTTCTGCTTTATCTCTTTTCCGCTGAAACTGCTCAGATTATAAATGATTTCCTTTTTTTTTTTTTTTTAAGATTTTATTTATTCATTGGACAGAGAGAGACACAGCCAGCGAGAGAGGGAACACAAGCAGGGCGGGTGTGAGAGGAAGAAGCAGGCTCCCAGCAGAGCAGGAAGCCCAATGCGGGGCTCGATCCCAGAACCCTGGGATCATGCCCTGGGCCGAAGGCAGATGCTTAACGACTGAGCCACCCATGCGCCCCAAGATTATGAATGATTTCAATCCTGCCAAATCCAATGGTCACTTTCAATCCTCATTTTAATCACCCTTTCAATACTATTCAGCCTTTTTGTTTATTTTTCCCTTTGATGGTCTCCTACTTGCAGCATATCCAAAAACATATTTCAAGGAACACTAGTCAACTGTTCCATTAAAATAAAAAAAGTTTCATGGTCAAATAAGTTTGGGTAATATTACATATTTTATCCTATTTCTTGGGGTTTTAGATATTTCTGTGGGACTCTGAACACATTAGTTAATTTCTCTGTGCCTGCTTTGGTCATCTGAAACCAGGGACTATCTTAAAACCTATTGTGAGGGTTAAATGAAATAATCTACATAAAGCACATAGAACACTGCCTGGCACATAGAACATGAGTATTCTGTAAGAAGTATTATTATTACAGCTCACAGCACTGGCTGGAAAATTACATGAGATATGAAAGCACTTTAAGATCATATTTTATAGACGTGACTCTCAAACTTCACAGTCTTTTTACACTCTTATTGAGGACCCAAGAGCTTTTGTTTATCAATATTTATCTTTATGGAAATTAAAACCAAATACACTTAAAAATATTTATTAATTCATTAAAACCTGCAATCCCATTATGTTAATATACATAATATTTTAACGAAAAATAACTGCATTTTCCAAAACAAACAAAAAACATCTAGCGAAAAGAATGGTACTGTTTTCCATCTTTGCAAATCTCTTTAATGCTAGATTCTCACCTATGCTTTTGTATTTAATCTGCTGCCATGCGTGGTTTTGGTTCAAGCACATGAAGAAAATCTAGCCTCACACTGCTACGCAGTTAAAAAACGTAATTAAAATATTCCTCCCTTACCCACATTACTGTGGGTATTCTTTAATACTACACAAAAACTCCACAAGCGGTGGTTTCTTAAAGATGAGCTGTGATGTGGAATCTGAAACCAGACCAATGGGCTTTTCACTCTATTACACTTAAATCTGTTGGGAGTATCTTATACTTTGAACAGGGCTTTTATCCGTGCATGTCTTTGTAAAATTATGAATTGGTCAATTTGGAAAATATCAGTTCAGTCAGTTATGCAAACCACCATTATACAATTTATTTAAAAAGTCACGTTTATCAATATCACCACCAATCTCAACAGAAAAGTCTTAGAGAGTTGTTAAGCTTGAAGTGGTGCATATAAATTTTCCAAAATTCTAATTTTTGTTTGAATGTCAATTGTTTCCCTTGAAGCAGCAGGTTTTCATTCATTTTTGAGAAAATGTCTACCAAACACCAGCATCTATATAATCACACTTAGAAAATTTTAGAAAATATAACAGATGACTTATCAGAGCAATGATGTTACCACATTATGGAGTTCCTCAGAAACTCCAGTGCACACTGCTGAAAGAATGAGAATGAAAAAGGCAAATAATGTCAGTGTTATTATGAAACAGTTTTTACCTTGTGGACTCCTTGAAAGGGTTTTGGGGGACCTTCGTGAGAGTCCAAAAAACCACCGTTGTACATTTTACAAGGCAGAGCACATCAACTCTCAATTAACTTTGATTAAATTGCCAAAAGAACCCTGGAAGACCTCACACCTTAGGGGTGAGTTAGAACTAACTGCCTGAGAAGGAGGAAGAGGGCTTCAATTACCCAACTCACTCTAATAGGAGCAATTCATTAGCTCTACTTGTACCCTCACCTCACCTGGGGATGAGCTCCACTATGAGCTGCCCCCAGGTTCCTGCCAAGCCTTGGCATTAGTCAAGCCATCCTGGGGTGATCCAGACTTAGGCAGGTTTTCTTTTCTTTTAACTTTAATTTTAGGTAATCTATGACCTCCTTACCACTGCCCTAAAGTGACTTCATTCAATTATTTTATAGCTTAAAAAAAAAAAAAGGAAAGAATAAGCAATGGGGATAAAAAGCACAGCGTAGGAAATAGAGTCAATGGTATTGTTAACAGCACTATATGGTGACAGATAGTAGCTACCCTTGTGGTGAACATGGCATAATGTATAGACTTATTGAATCACTACGTTGTGCACTTGAAACTAATGCTGAACATTGTCAACTACACTTCAATTAAAAAAAAAACCAAAATTAAGATAAAATATAAAAAGCACACCAATGTCACTTTTTCTGAACCAATAAAAGGTACTATATTTTGAAATTCTGCACTGTGCCCTCTACTACACTTTTGAATTTTAAATTACTTCAAATAGTTGTTTACAAAAGCGTCCATGAAATTTATAAATATAACAAAAAGGAAATGTGCTATTTAATAGCATTAAATATCCTATCTTTATTTTTAGTTAACAATATTAGTTACCTTTCCAAGGATAGGTTGGCAATGTCACCTTTTATCAATCTTTCCTACAACTCATTTACCAAAAAAAGAAAAACACTAATTATAATTAATAACCCTAAAAATATTGTTATTAATTCAATACACCCTGCTGAAAACTACTTCTTTATTGTAATTAATTCTGAGCATGGTAAAGAAGAAACTGTCAAATACGGAAGAATTTGAAATCCTTAGT
Organism: Ursus maritimus; assembly: GCF_017311325.1. NCBI lineage: Eukaryota > Metazoa > Chordata > Mammalia > Carnivora > Ursidae > Ursus > Ursus maritimus. The sequence continues at coordinate 10,902,749 of NW_024424008.1, forward strand.
AGGAGGAGATTTGGTTTGGATAAAAAGTTAGGATCTTGAAGATATTAACTAAAATAAACAAGATATAAAGGACAATTGTATGATTCCATTTACGTGAAGTACACGGATCACACAAGTTCATGGAGACTGAAAGCGGGTGGGGCAGGGAACGGGGGAGGGAAGGGGTTACTGCTTAATGGTTAGTTTTTGCTTGGGGTAATGAAAAAGCTTTTGAAATGGGTAGTGGTGATGGCTGCACAACACTGTGAATGTAATTAATTCCACTGAATTATACACTTAAAAATGGTTAAAATGGCAAATTTTATGTTATATATTTTATCAAAATGTTTAAAAATTAATAATGTAAAATATACATCAATACCATATAATGTATATTAAAGCACTTAATACACATTTTAAATGGGTGAATTTTATGGTATGTGAATTATACCTCAATAAAAATGTTTAAAAGAAAAGAGTTAAGAAAAACTCATAATTTGGTCTTGAAATAGTCAAAGGACTCTGACATGGAAAATGGCACAGATTTGCTCAGTGTGACTGTAGGAATATAACTAGGACCCCCAAAGCATAAATTATAGGGAGGCATATTCCCACTCAATACAAGGAAGAAACAACAGCCAAAGCTGTCCAAAATCTTGAAGTGTCCCTTCACAAAGCAGAGGACAGTCATTGGAGGTGTTTTAGCAAAGGCCCACCTGTCCGGAATCCACAGGGCCCCTAAAGGGTCCATAAATACCTTGAGAGTGGAATGCAAAATTGTGTCTCTGTCTTTTCTCAAGTAAGATCCTTATGTTAGATTCTCAAACAGGACAGACTGCACTAGATCTAAAAATGCCTTCCAAATTTGAGACTGTACACCCCTACAGGTCATAATCCCTCCCCTCTAAGGAGTGTAATGAAAAGAGCATTCGCTATAGTATACGGACACATGTGACCTGTGGTCCAGAATCAACTAATATCGCCCTTATTATGCAAGTGAAATATACTCTCAAGATTGCCCTTGGGCTAAAATAGGAAGATAATGCTTAATGGGATAAGGCCCAGTCACATTCAGATGTTCCCCTTCTCTGCTCCCACAGAACCCAAAGGCTATTCTCCACTCTTCGAGCTAGTTCATCCTTACCTCCCGGAACTTCAAACACCAGGAATGCCCCAGGCCTCAATCCTCAGACTTACTCTGCTTTACTTACCCCAGAGCATGACTTTAAATACCCTCTATAAACTGAGAACACCCACATTTACAATCTCTAGTCTAAAAGTCTCTAAATTCCAGACTATCTCTTTATGGTTTTAGCTCTAAAATATTTAGATTACTGATCTAAATATGGGCCATTTTGAGTTCATTTCTGGATATTCCTGAACATTTATTAAGCTCCTCAAACTCCACATGTCCCAAACCAAACTTTTAATATGTACCCACCAAACCTGCTCCTCCCAGTCTTCCATAGCTCAGTGAATACTCAGTTTAAAAAAATCTTAAGAGTTATTCTTGACTTCCCTTTTCCTCTTACAACCTACATGTAAACCATTAACAAATCCTGTGGGCTTCACCTTCAAAACATGTCTCAAATTCAACAGTTTACCACCTCCTCCTCTACTAACCTGGATTACTGCTATTACCTTTAACTGGTCTTCCCTACAATCTAACAAGCCAGTGATCCTGTTTAAAGTATAGTCTCTCTGCTCTAAACCCTTGGATGACTTCCTGTATCTCTCAGAATAAAGGCCATAGTGCTTTACATGGCCCACAATGTCCTACACAATTTGCCCCTACCATACAAACACACAGACTCTTCTGGTCTCATTTTTTCCTCTCCCTCCTTCCTTAATCTAGTCTACTGTCCATGGACTTCTGGCTGTCCCTGTATCATGCATGCCCTGACTTTGCATTTACTGTTTCCACAGAAGGAATGCTCTTCCTCTAGATATCTCCGTGGTTGGCCCGCTCACCTACTTCTGGTCTCTGCTCAAATTCACCTTCTCAGTGAGGCCTTCTCTGATCACCCTATTTAAAACAGCAATTGTGCCTCCCCTGCTACTCCTTATTCTACCCCCCAACATTTGCCTTTTCCCCATAATATTTAGCACCATAGGACATACTACATACACATATTTGTCTGTTTTCCTCCACTAGAATGTAAACTTCTAGGGAGCTGGGGCTTTGATTTATCTGTACACTCCAAGCGCTCAGAGCAAGGCCTAGCACACAGGAGGCCTTCAGTAAATGTCTGTGGAATAAACAGGATGCTATATTATAATCGCCTTCTGTATCTGTCTCCTTAACAGACTGTGAGCTCTCTGCAGGCAGCAACACGGTCTCACTCACATCTGAATTTCCAGCACCTAACACTAGTGCTCAGGACACAGTGTTGGTTTGAAATAAACGAATCAACAAGAGAGGCCAAGGAAAATTCTTCAGACTTTCACAGTCCCTACTGTCACTCTTTAAATAGAAGTCAGAGCGCGCGGGTTACCTCAAGGAAGAGATTTCAATACCAATTCCCACGCCCACAGGTGTAATCCCCCCACCCACCCTCCGTTATCCCCACAATAACCAAGTGAGACAATGAGTAACGGTCAGAGCCTGAATTTGAACCATGAAAAAATCCGGGGAAGGAAGTAATTGTGACTGGACGAGATCAAAGAAGATGACCGGACTCCAAAAAGAAACACTGCCCCGGGGGTGATGGTAAGGAGAGGAAAGGGCTCTGCTGACCCCAACCACAGAATCCCAAGTCCCTCCTTTGACAGCTGAGAAAACTAAAGCCTAGAGGGGAAAGCGACCTGCCCGAGGTCACCCACAAAGCTAACCAGGCCGAGGACCCAGCTCATGCCGCCTGCGCGCCGCCCTGGTTGCCTCTTGCTTCGGGTGGTGCCCGTCGCGCCGGGCCCCCGCTGGCGCACGTGCTCCGAGCTCCCCGGGCGCCCACCGGCCCGCTGCTCAAGGCCCGTTCCCCACCTGCGTCCGAGGCTGGGGTCGACGACCGTGGCCCACTCCCCACGCAGCCCCGGAGCCCGCGGTTGGCAGCGCACAGCGCGCACCGCGGAGGTGGGCCCGGGCTGCCGGCTCCGCGCCCGCCGCTTACCTGGCCGGATCCCGCGGGAACCTGAAGAAGGCCAGGTCTGACTGCGTGCTCTTCCTTGTGCAGTTGGGGGCAGCGCAGAAGTTCGGCATCGTCGCCCACCCGCCGGCCGGCCCAGCCCTCCCCTCCCCGCCTCCTCAGGGCAGCCCGCCCGCCCGTCGGGGCCGGGGAGGGGAGCCAGGCCGGCCGGCCGGCTCGGCAAGGCCGGCGCGCCGGGGGGAGGGGCGGCGGGCGAGAAGCCGCGAGGGGCAGGAGGGGCGCCGCGGTCCGAGGCCGGGCTGGGGACGCGGCTCCACAGTGCTGTGAGCGGCCGGGAGGATTTACCGCCGCCGCCGCCGCTGCCGCTGGTGCACCTCCCGCCCGCCCGGGACGCTGCCGCCTCCTTCCCACAATGCACCCTGGCGCCCGGGGGTGCCCTCTCTTCCCTCAGCCTTCCTTCCCCGCCCCCTCCTTTCCGCCGACTTCTCCGCTGGCGGGCACGCGCAAAGAAGCGCGCCGGCCCGGGTGTGGCGAGGTGGAGGCGAGGCCTGGCGCGGGCTGCTGCAGTGCGCCTGCGCACAAGCTACCCCGCGAGGGGATGGCAGTGCGCATGCGGACGTGTCTCCCGGGACTCTAGAGCAGGCGGGCCCGGCGCACCTTCGGTAGGTTTGGCGTGCGCGGGTTTCCGCAGATCTGGGGCGAGCTTGCACGTTATATCACCTGTGTATGTCTCCTTGCTTGCTTACGTTGCCACCACTTAGGCCTCCATTGCAGAAATCGCCATAAACTCTGAAGGGCCGTGGAATCGGGAGGACCTTGCTGACGGATTTGCACACCCTCCGCAGACCTGCGTGCACAAGTTGAACGGAGACGTGTAGGAGATTTCATTTTCCCCAGTTTTGCAGCTGCTCTTTGGCCCCATTAGCTTCTCAGGACGGGCTTCCCTAGCCTCGACCGGAAGCTGAGGGGCGAAAACTCAGAAAAGCAATTACTCTTCCTTGGTGAGGCTTCTGGAGGATCATTAATACCGACATGATTACACCTGCAGCCCTATAGAGATTCGTTCCACTCTCTTCTCCTTACAATTGAGGTCTTTTTACTTTCCCGTGTTGTTTAAGTGCCAGAATGGGTGACCGCTATCTAGAACAAAGGATTAGTATCAAATTTTGCGTGAAATTGAATAAGTCTGCAAGTGAGACCCACCACCTTTTAAAAGAAGCTTATGGGGATGAAGTCATGTCAAGGGCCCGAGTTTTCGACTGGCACAAAAGGTTTAAAGAAGGGCGGGAAGATGTGCGAGATGACGCCCGAAGTGGTCGTCCAGTCACCCACCGGACAGATGAAAATATCCAGAAGGTCAAGGACTTGGTTTGTTCAAACAGGCGGTTGACGGTGAGGATGATGGCCGAAGAGTTAAATTTAGATAAAGAAACCGTTAGACTTATTTTGAAAGAAAACTTGAATATGAGGAAAGTTTCTGCAAAAGTTATATCAGGTATTTTGAAGGATGAATCTAAACCTCGAAGATTTGACTTTCACTCTGATCTTTCAAAGGAAACTAGGAAAAATAGCTCGTGTGTAAGGAAAAAGATAAGTTCTGAAACGTGGACTCATCTCCAGTGCGAAGCTGGTGGGGAAATACCTGTGTCGGTATCCCATCCCCAAAACCACTACCCTGCCAGCCAGCTTCTGCAGCCTTCATCCTCAACAAGCCTTCCCACCAGGGCAGCTCAGGATTGGTTCCCCCCCTGGTGAAAGGAAGGGGAGGGAGTTGAGCCTAAGCTAGAAAGCTGCCTCACAGTTAGGCACCTTCATTTGGGGCTCATCCATTTTCAGTCTTTACCGGTCCTTCCCATATGTTACCACCCTCCTAGTTACCCTTGCTGGACTACTGGGCCGTCTTCCAATTTTGAGGAACTTACTTGGGTGTTGACTTCTGGTACATGCTTGTTTCTTGCTTTCTTTTGCTTAACAAGTTTGGATTTCCTTGCTGCCCAAACCATAGCTTGTTGTGGCTGCCCTGTTCCTGTGTTCCCAACATTCTGCCTCAGGGGATCATACCACTGAAAGGTGGGAACAGGACCTCCCTGAGTCTTTCTGTGCCCAGGAAGGCATATTCTGGGAGGACCCCAAAAGAAGGCCTACAGTTCTAGCCCGCTTCACAGGCAGGACCTGAGGTATGGTACAGAAGGCAGTGGCATGCTGACCTAGTGAGCAGTGCTAAGGGCATATCCAGCCCGAATGACTCAGTGGGAACCCGTCAGTACTCAGGGGTTGGCCACCTATCCTCAGCTTCTCACAGACCTGTCTCTTACAGAAGAGCTGGATTTGTTTCATGAGTCCTGTGCTCTGGACCCCCACTCATTTGGGTAGTCCCCTCTGCTGGAAGAGGAGGATTTGGTTCTGGAAAATATAAGCCAGCGGACTCAGGCCCAGCTGTGATGTGTGAGGAGGAAGACGAGGTGATACTCTAGACCTTGAATTATGGGAGTCTGCTGCCTCGGTGCTGATTCCCACGCCGTGGCCTGTTCTTAGTAACTAATGCCGACACTGTCAGGTGTTTTTGAGCACCTGCAGTTTTTAGAACACTGCTGGGCATTGACAGTGTGAAGGTATAAAACAAGATCACCAAGGGCTGGCTGGGTGGACATACAGATGAGATGATTCCTGACTGGATCCATAAAGAAGGGTGAGACAGGAGGCTAGGAAATTAGGGAAAGCTTCCCAAGCAGGTGGAATAGCATGAGGCTTCAAAACTGCATCGATAGGAAAATGATGGTGCTGTTGGTTGAAATAGCAAAGTCTGAAGAAAGGTAATGGTGTTTGTTGCAGAAGAGGAACAATTTGGGATAATTTGCTTCCTCTCCTCTGCCCTAACTATGCCATTAGTTTATAAATTGCTTCCCCTGAATCTGTGGATAGGTTTATAATAACTCACTGATTATTTAGTTTTCCCATCAAACCCCACCACCACCAAAAAAGGTTCTGCAAGTTTAGACTCCTTTGTCTCTTTCTGCCTCTCTGCCAGGATTTATGGAATGGAACTTTTCTCAAGTGGATTCCAAGTAATGCCACTTAGACTGGAAATATCTCAGAAATGCCTGATGGAGGTGTAGGGGAGGGATGGTTAGAAACAGCATTCAAAAAAGCAGAAAGAAAGAAACAGAAAAAGAAAGAAACAAACAGCATTTCACGGGATTAGCCAATGTCTCTGTTTTACCCAAGGATTTTTATGTGTGACAGTCCCTATTACTTAACTAGTAAGTTAGTAAACCATATTGGTTGATAGAAGCCCAACACTTATTTATTCAACATAGTTATATTCTTTCTATTCGTTCTATTCTTTCACTGTATCCCCTTCAAAAAATGACAAGTTCCCTGCTAATACCTGTCAGTTTTGAAGCGCCCTGAAACCTAGACCTTATCCCACAAATAAAAGGTCATGTGCAAAAGAACTCTTAAACCAAACAACAGCTTGCAGACTTCTTCCTACTTAGCCATTTGTAGGCATTCTGCTTCAGGACCATTACGTCTTCTGCATCAGATTATGCCCTGGTTCCCCACAAGCACTTACCTCCAGGGACACTGCACTTCCGGAACAAATCCCCCACAGCTGGCTATTGCAACTTCGTGGCCGAGCCTCGTCTTGATCCTTGCTAGGCTCAGTGGTGATTGCTGGAAAATTGTATGCTTCTTGGCCAGGGCCCGGATCCTACAGTAGCACCTCCAACCTGAGAGAGCTTATTTCTGGACTTACTCCTGTCCTGTGAACAGGGCTGGAGTGAGCCTTCCAAAGATGCTGGACCAAGACCATGCTGGAGCGTAGGGTACCAGAAGCATTGTTGGCCCAGACAGGGTTTGGACACAGCAACCAGAAGCAGGTAATCAAGAATGTGAATTCAAATTGTTACCAGTAGCTGTAATGAAAAGGACTTAATTTTTTCCTTTAGATCATGTGCTGAGTACCAGTCGGTAGTACTAAAACCAAACAAACTATGACTCTACCTAAGCCCATTGCCCATTTGCAAGGCTTCCCAGAAAATATCCAGTGAAATGATAATAGACCGGGATGCCTGGGTGGCTCAGTTGGTTAAGTGTTTGCCTTGGCTCAGGTCATGATCCCAGGGTCCTGGGATCAAGCCCTGCATCGGGCTCCCTGCTCAGTGGGGAGTCTGCTTGTCCCCCTCCTGCCCCTCCCCCCAGCTCGGGCTCTCTCGCTTTCTCTCTCTCTCAAAAAAATAAAACCTTAAAAAAAAAAGTTAATAGACCCTAAAACGGCTCAGATTTGGGGAAGTAAAATTTCTGCCCTAACACTCATCCCACAGCAAACTACCCATACGTGGGTGCTCAGAATCACTAGGCCCCAGGCCAGAGCATGATCTCCTAGGAGTATCCCCAGACGGGACAATTCTCATAAAACAGTACCGCTATGTGCCCGCCCATCAAATCTGTTCTATCACTGACACAAAATTTACCCTGAACTACATCGTGGACTGCCACCTACCCCACAGGTTTCTTGAGGTCCTGATCCTGTAGTCTCAAGAATCCACCTATCATCATGCCCCAGGCTCCTGTCCTTGGCTTTTCTTACACACCCCTGTTTCTTCTCTACCAGTTTGCTCTTTCTCCTCTGTTATACTGGTGCTTTGTTTTCTGGTTCAGGATCACACCTCCCTCCCTTTTGGTCAAAATTTTCCATTCAGCTTACAACTCTTAATTTTCTATTCCTTTTCCAGCTTCCCACTTCAGCCCTCTAGCCTTGAGTAGGGAAATTGGCCCCAAGCTGCTTTCCTATCCTCAAGAAGCAGGGTGGGACAACATGAAGGGATGGGTTCTTGTTTTTGTTTTATCTAAGAGACGTACTGGGAAGTAGAAGAAGCTCCCTCCCACCCTTAGCCACCAGTGGTTCCATTCCCCAGACCCAACTAGCTTTACAAGTTTCTTAAGGAAGCAATTTGGTTATCTCTGGTATTCAGGAGTCATGAAAGTTTTTCAGAAATACAACATCCCAATCCCATTCTCTCAGGGTAAGCTCCACCTAAACGTAGACGATGAGGCCTGGCTCTCTGTAGGACACCAGGAGGGGAGCTGGCCATCTGCAAAGCTTGACGGTAATTCTCAAGCTCCGCATACAGTCGGTTAATGAATCATCGGCTTTCAGGCTGATCTCCCTCCCCATCCCATTCTGGTGCAAAATCCACATGGAATGTTATATTCCACAGCTGGACGTCCAGGAGAAGAGACACGTTCCAGGGCAGATCATCCCATCAGTGATTTTATCTAATTTTTCCTGTACCCATCACCCCTCCCTTACTCCCACCAGCTCCACTGGTAATGAGCAAAAACAGGGAGAATAAAATATTCACCAAGTTTTGATTTCAGAAAACATGGGTAGTTCTGCAGTCTTCTGAATTCTGCCCCTGGCTCTGAATCCTCACTGAAATGTTATTGTTTGGGAAGAATGTGTACCTGGGACCTGCTTTCCAGAGCCTTCCTTTCAGATGCATTTCTTAGAGTTCAGATTTGCCAGTGGAGATGCCTGGATCAAGCTGGGTACCAACTGACTTGAGGACATCTAGTAAAGGAGGGACCTATTATTGGGGAACTGTCTGTCTCTGCGTCACATACACTGCTCAGCCAGCCTGCTGTTTGCAGACCACCTTGTCAGCTAGGCTCACTAGGCTTCTTGGGATTGGGTCTAACCAGGGTCCCATGTGGCTCAATCGGCAAGAGGTTCCTCTGCTGCTGGAACCGTATATACAACCCTGCATTCTCCAACTGCTTCTTGGTTAGATCAGACCTCTCAGATTTTACCGGGCTTTACATACTTCCAAGGTAACCTTCATGTATGTATCTTCTCTAGTCTCTGCCTTATCAGATCCTTGCAAATACTGTCCCAGTTGCATCACCCTTTTCCCAGTATTAATATCTAGAAATAAAAAATCCGTAGTGGGAAACTTCAATACCTCCAAGGACCCTTGGGTCTACTGAAGGGGCCAACAAATTTTCTCTATAAGGGAAATGTCTTAGGATTTGTGGGCCATACAGTCTGTGTTGTAACTGCTCAGCAATTTATTGCGAAAGCAGACCTAGCTAATACAGAAACAGATGAACTTGGCTGTGTCCTAATAAAACTTTATTTATGGATACTGGAATTTGAATTTCATATCATTTTCACATGTTACAAAATTCTATTTTGATTTAGTTCAACTGCTTAAAAATGTAAAAAGCCATTCTTAGACTTCTTAGCTTATATACCAGAGAAAAACAGATGGTGGACCAGGTTTGGCCCATGGACCATATTTTGCCTACCCCTGGTCTAATGTATACAGAGTATGTTTATAAAATGATAGTTGATTGATCCTTTTCCAACAGTAATGTTAATGCCCTATAGATCCAGCGGTGTCTGAGTTTATTATATAGAAATTGTGGAATATTGAAGGGAATCTTTACAGTGCTAGGAGAATGAACTAGAACTGAATGATTGACTCAGTTTATCTTAACCATATCAACAAAAAATGATATTACACAAACTACTTATATTACACCTTATAATATCTCAGAAACAGTTTGGGCAATTCTGCAAATAGTTCAGAGTTGCAACCAGCGGTAACAGAATGAACTGAAGGTGGGTCCAAAATTGCCACAGCCACGGGCAGCATTTGAACGAGTTTAGTTCTTACCTATGGAAGTGACTACTATGGAGGTAACAACATGCACTGAATGCTACACTTTTTTGCGTGCTGGTGCCCAGGGTGTACCCTTTCAGATGTGTTTACTTGTTTTTTCTCTAAAGAGAGCTGTATCGGGTCACCTTCATTTAAACCGATTTTCTAAAATTGAAATAGAATCTCAGGATTGGACAGATGTTTACAAGGGTATTTATAATCCAGCCAGTCAAGTTTCCCTTGAATCCAGGAGTGACTAACTCTTACAGCTGCTGAAAAAAAATGCGTTTGAAAGAAGAGTCTGTGTTAATTCAACACATTTCTGTCGAGCGACTGTATGTGCCAGGCACTGTCCTGTGTGCTGGGGTGCAGCAATGGACGAAACAGACCCAGGCTTGAGATCTGACAGTCTGAAATCGAATTCTGTTACTCTTCACTGTGGGAGAACTCCTCTTCCGCGTGCTCACAGTAACTCGTTGTTAATTGCGTACCCGGCAATAGGTATGACCCCTGCCATGGGCCTCTGCACTGCCGTCATGAAGCCTCTCCCAACTGCATGAATAACTTGAGGACTGTGTGTTCCACTTAGATTTTATTATCCTTTAGACAGATCTGTATTGGTAGAAAAACACGCTGGCGAATGTTGGAAGTATAAATTGGCAACAGCTCTCTGAAAAGCAATTTGGCAGTATCTGTCAGGAGCTTTAAACATGTTTATATCTTCTGATCCTCTAATTCCACTTCTGGGACTCTGTCCTAAAGAAATAGTCTAAAATGTGGGCAGAATTTATTCTTAACAATCCAGAAGTCCAACAGTAGAAAATTGGTTAAATAAATTACCGTATGACCGTACAATAGACTCTTATGCAGTCATTATAATTAATGTTTATGCACAGTTAAAACAGCATGGCAAAATGCTTATAACGTTAAGGGAAAAGAGTGGTACACAAAAATAGTATATGTAAATCCAAAAATGTTTTTTTAAATGACCGGAACGGGTGCACTAACTCTGGGTGGTTCGGTGATAAGTGTTTTCTTAATTTCTGTTTCTTCTCTTTTAAAAATTTCTCCAAAATGTTACCACTTTTATCATCAGAATAAAACAGTAGCACCAAAAAGTGGCAATGGAGACAGGCCAAACCGCTAGCTTGGTCTGTGAACGGTTAACTGGCTGGGTGGACATGGAGGCTGTGTGCTACTGCGTTGGTAGCGAGAGTGGGACAGAAGGGAAAAGGGCCTGCCGCAGAGGAGAAGCCAACGGACCAGAATGCCTGCAAAAAAACCCAGCCAAAGCGATATGGGATGTTACCATGAGTGGCATGCTCCTGTTATGTAATCCCAGGTAAATAAAAGAGCACATCTGGATCAAGTATGTTCTGACAATGGGAAAGGATGTGAAAATGCTCTCCCAAGCAGAATTAACCTCATTCTTGCATTCTTTCATACAAAGGGAATATTCTCAAGATGGATTTTGTTACGGCTGATTCTCCGAAGGCTCCTTGAGCCTTCCATATAATTTTGTGAGGATAGGAATGGCTTCTGATGTGCCAAGCCTACCTCCTCCCATACTGGGACACTCGAGCAACATGGATGTACATGGGACTGTTTGGTATCCCACACTGAGAATTCCGCAGCATATCGTTAGTCATCTTACTGTGGTAACTTACAAAACTAAAGTTTGCAAGTGCTATTTTGATGGAATCCAGAATTGCTGCGCTTTTTGCTTACGTCTGAAGAGTAATCATGTTACGGGATTTTAAAGTGAGAAATGACGTAGAAAATGCCTACCCCTAGATGAAATGGTTGTTATCTGGGGAAAATGTGTCCTTCGTGGTTGCTTTAGCAAAATGTTTATTTTTTTTTTATTTTTATTTTTTAAAGATTTTATTTATTTATTTGACAGAGATAGAGACAGCCAGCGAAAGAGGGAACACAAGCAGGGGGAGTGGGAGAGGAAGAAGCAGGCTCATAGCGGAGGAGCCTGATGTGGGGCTCGATCCCATAACGCCGGGATCACGCCCTGAGCCGAAGGCAGGCGCCCAACCACTGTGCCACCCAGGCGCCCCTAGCAAAATGTTTATCATTGAAATGCCAAATATACCACCTTCTTGGTAAAATTTCAAAGTTTCAAATGAGTACGCACATCTTTTTTAGGCACACGTCGATCTGTCAAGCTGAGATAGTTCTTCAAAGTCTAAGTGCCGGTCTGTAGAAAGAACAGAAGAGCGAGAGTGGGTGTCAGTACTGGCTCCTTAACGAACCACGTGCCTTGGGGCAGCTCATTTTGCACCCTTGGAGCACTCCAGTTGACTCAGCTGTAAAAGGAGGATCATAACACTTATCTTGTAGATTTGTTCGTTCCGTTGGTTCAACAAATATTTATTGACTGCTTATGTGTAACTGACACTGTTCTAAACACTGAGGATGTAGCAATGAACGAGACAACAGAGTGTTCCTCCCCCTGAGCACACATTTAAGTGGAGGAGACAGGCAAGAGCAAGAATATAGCGTGTTCGATAGTGATTATTAGCTATGAGGCTTACTTCAAATACCGTAGGTGGCGCCCAGCACAAGACCCCCATGTAGCAAAGGACTCAATAGATAGCGACTTCCTTTGCTGCCTTAGTCTTCCTAACGGCTCTTGAATTACTCTGTAATATGGCAATGATCGCCAAAAAGCCTGACCCACTGCCTTCTAGCTCTTGCCAGTTAATAAAGCCTAAACCTGTTTTTGCTCAAGAAGACAAATAATTCTTATAGTTGTGTTTTGTATTTCCTGTATGGCAGATGAATCAAGATGGTGCCTAAACCCTGTTGATAGATGGCCTTTTCTGAAGCCAGTTGGCAGGGGTCTTGGCCTGGGGCTAGATGGCAGGTGTTAGGTCCACGAAGACAGATGCGTGGTGTCATTGCTGTTTAAGCAGCACACATGCAGAGACTGTAATGGCTGTTTGTGTTAAAGATGTGTGCCCCGTGTCCTATTCCCAACGCTGGTGAACTGGGCAAAGTTTGCATTATTTATGGGAGGCCGGGGCATTGGCAGAAAGCCGGGAAAAGGAGGGCTTAATGCTTGTGGTATGTTTATATTTCTACCCCATTGCGGAAATTTTGGAAGGTTCAGGAATGGTGGAAAACAGCAGCCAAAAGTTCACCCCTAGGGTATTTCACCAGACCCATTTCTCTGCCTCATCTTCCTCCAGGAACATCCAGTGAACATTCATTTAATGAATTCCTTCAGGTCTGGGCCTGCGTGAGGCACAGAGGGTTGGGCCCTTACCCTCAGGCTGCCCGGCTTCATGGCATAGGGAAAGGGCCAGAGGTGGAGAGACCACTGAGAATGGGCTCCCATAGGGTGATTGTGGGAATGAGAAAGTGGGGTCTAAAGAGGCAAAACACACAGAACAGTGGTTAATTGGCCCGTGGCTGTACCATCCCCAGGATTCGGTGTGAAGTTGTACCTTTCAGAAGAAACTGGATGTCAGGCTGTGGGCCAGTCCCCCTGTACCTTGCTTTAAGAACCTAATAAGTGAAAATTCAGAATTACAACTCAGCTTAGATGAGGAAATTGGCCCAGGGAAGTTGAGTGACTTTTCTTGAATCACACATCTAACTGGTGGCTGAGCCAGGATAATAATGAAGGACCTTGAATTTCACTCAGCCCCGTGCGTTTTTTTCCATTACTCCACTGGTAGTAATGGCCTTTATTAACGCGGACGTTGTTAAGATATCTTTAAAATAGCAGTCAACCTCACATTTGAGAAATAAGACTTACCAACAGGTGATTTACAGGCAATTTTTAGGAAATGTATTTATAGCATTGAAATAGGACAAAGGTTTTTCCAAGTTTCCTTGGAAACTTCCAGAGGTGTGTGTTCGTAAGTAAATGCTGGCATTCTGTCATTCATTTTTCCTTGGGGTGTCCAGGCCCTCTGGTCCTTCCAGAGGTGTGTGTTCGTAAGTAAATGCTGGCATTCTGTCATTCATTTTTTCCAGATGTTCTTTCCAAGTAGTGTGTTAGGTTTTATGTTTTTAATATGTCTCATATATATTTTTAAAATCTGGGCATATAAATCCTAATAAAGTTCTTAACTATCTCCTCTATGCTGTCTCAAATTTCCGGGTGTGTTTATATTTATGACACAGTGTTTAAAGGCGTGAATGCTATCACATCATTAGGGTTTATATTCCTAAACCATAGACTTGTGTTTCTAGATGTTCCAAAAATTCTTTACACTTCACTTGTAAATGCCAGTATACTGTGCCATGACATTTCCATAGTAACACATATTTCAAACAGGAAAACAGAGGAAGCCCAAGGAAAAGGGAAGTAGGTTTCAAATGAAAAAAAAATCATTAAAAATAGAATACATCAGATGGGGAAGAGGGATGTAAATTCTGGTTTGATGTGTCCTGAGAACAAAATGTCCTGCAGACCCACCTTGGGGACATGCAGTGTCCACCCCCACCAAGTGGCCTAATCTTGGACCCTCACATTCAGTGAGGTACATGTCATTACCCTAACATTTCTTAGCATCACCTACTGCAACCAGATTGAGTTGGTTACCCACCTGTCACCTCGGTGTCCTGAAGCCCATCCTCCACACTGCTACACATGTGCCGTATGGCTTAGTTTACTGGAAACTGGTGGCTCTTGGACCCCAGCTTTCTGAGCTGCCGCGGGTCATGCGCTCCGCCTGGAAGCACTTGCTGCTGCCACCCACCCAGCAAACTCCTACTCAGCACTCGAGCCTTAACCTTACCGTTGCTGTTCTCTGCACCCCCAGTTTACGTATGCACTCTGATGTCAGAGAAACTTGAACACTTAATTGAACTTAATTGTTTGCAGAATGTTCTTCCTCCCCTACCAGCCCGTGAACTCCTCAAAAGCCAAGACCATATCTGATTGTTCTCTGTATTCCCTGCATCCAGAATAAAGCTGGTCTGGAATTGTTCAATTAATGTTTGATAGATGAATAAAAGAACAGACTTACGGTAATTGCTTTTTTATTGTGGCGAAGTTCACATAACAAAATTCACCATTTTAACCATTTTTAAGTGTACATTTCAGTGACAGTATATTCACAGTGTTGTACCATCACTACCGCTGTCTAGTTCCAGAACATTTTCATCACTCCAAAAGGAAATCTTGGATCCATTAAGCTGACACTCCCCATTCACCCACTCTCCCAAGCCCCTGGCAACCAACCACTAATCAACTTCCTGTCCCTATGGATTTGCTTAGTCTGAAATTTTCATACAAATGTAATCACGCAATATGTGGCCTTTTGTGTCTGGCTTCTTTCATTTAGCATAATGTTTTCAAGGCTCATCCATGTTGTAGCACGTATCGGAGCTTCAGACCTTACTGTTTATGGCCGAATAATATTCCGTTGCATTGATACACCACGTTTTCTTTACCCATTCATCCATTGATATACATTTGTGTTTCTACCTTTTGCTATTGTGAATAACGCTGCTATGAATGTGCGTATGTACAGATTTTTGTTTGAACACCTATTTTTAATTCTCCTGGGTACATACCTACATATACATATATCTCCGTTCTAGTGCATGTGAAGTGGAATCTCATTGTGCTTTGGTTTGCATTTCCCTAATAACTAATGATGTCAAGCATGCTTTGGTGAACTTTCTGGCCATGTGTGTATCTTTGGAGAAATGTCTATCATACAACCCCTTTGCCCACTTTTTATTTGGGTTGTCTTTTTGTTGTTGAGTTGAAAGAGCTCTTTATATATTCGGGATACTAGACCTTTATCTGATATATGATTCGCAAATATCTTCCGCCATTCTGTGGATTGTGTTTTCACTTTCTTGATAGTGTCCTTTGGTACAGAAGAGTTTTAATTTTGAGGAAGTTCAGTTTGTTTATTTATTTATTTATTTATTTATTTATTTATTTTTATAGTTGCTTTGTGCTAAGAAACCATTGCCAAATCCAAAGTCATGAAGATGTATCCCTATGTTTTCTCCCAAGAATTTTGTAGTTTCAGCTATTATGTTTAGGTCTTCGATCCATTTTGAATTTGTTTTTGTATATGGCGTGAAGTAAGCGTCTGACTTCATTCTTTTGCATGTTAATCTCTAGTTATTCCTGCACCATTTATTGAAAAAACTCTTTTCCCATTGTCACATCTGTTATTGAAAGATATTTTCAAATTATAAGTTGACAGTTTTTTTTTCTGTCCCTTGAAGATTTTGCTCCAGTGTCTTCTGGCTTGCATTATTTCTGCTGTAATTCTTATCTTTGTTTCTCTGTATGTACTGTTTCCTCTTTTGCTGCTCTTAAGGCCTCTTCTGTATTACTGACTTTAGTGATTTGATTTTGTATGCCCTGGTATAGTATTTTTCATGTTTCCTGTGCTTGGAGTTCATTGAGCTTCTTAGATTTGTGGGCCTGAACTTTTCACCAAATTTGGAAAATTCATGGACATTATTTCTTCAAATATTTTTTCCACCTTCCCTCCTTTAGGGACCCCAATTACATGTATAGTAGGCCACTTGAAGTTGTCCCACAGCTCACTGATACTCTGTTCAATTTTTTTCCCCTTTTTTCTCTTTCTTTTAGTTTCTATTGCTGTGTCCCCAAATTTACTATTGCTTTCTTCTGAAATGTCTACTCTATTTTAATCTCATTTTGTGTACTCTTCATCTCAAGTACAGTGGTTTCCATCTCAAGAAATTTGACTTGGGGGGCGCCTGGGTGGCACAGCGGTTAAGCGTCTGCCTTCGGCTCAGGGCGTGATCCCGGCATTTTGGGATCGAGCCCCACATCAGACTCCTCCACTATTAGCCTGCTTCTTCCTCTCCCATTCCCCCTGCTTGTGTTCCCTGTCTCGCTGGCTATCTCTATCTCTGTCGAATAAATAAATAAAATCTTTAAAAAACAAAAAAAAGAAATTTGACTTGGGTTTTTTAAATATATTTTTTATTTTGGAATAATTTTAGATTTACAGAAAACTTGCAGAGATGGTACAGGGCATTCCCAAATGCCCCTCATCCAGTTTTAGTTTCTCCCAATGTTATTATCTTACTGTGGTGCACTTATGCCAAAACTAAGATACAAACATTTGGGCACGACGATTACTGAAACCCCACACGTTATACAGATTTCAACAGTCTTTCCAATGTCTTTTTTTTCTGTCCCAGCAATCAATAAGATATCAGGTCTCATTTACTTGTTATGTCTTGTTAGTCTCTTCTGACCCATGACAGTTTCTCAGTCTTTTCTTGTTTTTCATGACCTTGAATGTTTTAAAGAGCACTGGTCATGTCTGTTACAGAATAGCCCTTCATTTGGGTTTGGCCGATGTTTTTCTGGTTTGATTGATGATTAGCTGGGGTTATGGGTTTTGAGAAAGAAGACCAGGGAAAGTGTGCTTGTTATTACATCAAATTAAAGGACACATGATAGCCACATCACATCATTGGTGGCCTTCACTATAATCACCTGATTAGGTAGTTTTGATAGATTTTCCTACTTTGAAGACACAATTTTTTTCTTTCCATACTCTGTTCTTTGGAAGCAAGTCGCCCAGTTCAGCCCACACTCAAGGGAAGGGGAATGATTAAGTTCCGCCTCCTGCAAAAGGGGAGTATCTGCATCTGTTGTTTGGAATTCTGTATGGACTAATTATCTTCCTTCCCAGTCTATTTATTCAATTATTTATATCATTTTGGACTCATGTATATTTATCTGATATTTTGCATTATAATCCAATGCTATGTTATTTATTTTGTTGCTCAGATTGTTCCATTTTGGGCCATCGGATGCTCTTTCGGGTTGGCTTCTGTGTCTCTTCGACGCGCTCCCATTCTCTTGTTTTTGAACACTTCCTTACTTTTAATACGACAGCGTGCTCCAGAGTCATCTTGTATTTTCCCTGTTCTAGATCTGCAATCAAACATTTCTCTGAAGAACTCTGGGTCCTTTTATTGGAGAACGGTATTTAGAAACCAAGAGATGGGCGTGGACTGTGTTTGTTGCTTCTGTGACTTAACCTTTTTGACATCTTCTGTGTCTCTAACAAGCTCAGTGCTTTCTCTAGCTTCTTTTTTTTTTTTTTAAGATTTTATTTATTTATTCGACAGAGAGACAGCCAGCGAGAGAGGGAATACAAGCAGGGGGAGTGGGAGAGGAAGAAGCAGGCTCATAGCGGAGGAGCCTGACGTGGGGCTCGATCCCATAATGCTGGGATCACGCCCTGAGCCGAAGGCAGACGCCCAACCACTGTGCCACCCAGGCGCCCCCTTCTCTAGCTTCTTGATCACATAGAATACAGTTGTAGCCGTTTTAATGTTTTTATCAATCCATTCTACCTATCTTGGTCAGTTTCAATTGAGGGATTTTTGTATTTTCGGAAATAGCTTTTGGCTGTTACCTTTCAATGTTGTTAGATGGGGCCAGAACAACATTAGTCTGGGGCGAATTTTGCCCCACTATTGTGGCAAAGCCCCCCGATGCCTCATAAAATATGCCTGCCGCTCTGAATGTTGGGAACAGGAACGGGACCTGTGTTCCTTCTGGTTCCTTTGGATGGTGCTCTCTGGTCTCAGGTATTTTCCTCACCTGCATGCTGAAGACTCAAGGGGGAAGCTCAGCAGATAGCCAGAGCTTTCTTCTGGTGCAGCTTTCTTCTCTTTGGCACTCCTCCCTGTGAACTCTTGCCACCTTGACCTCCATCTCTTCAACTCGGGAAAACCACTGGTTCCACCTGGGTTTACTCTCAGCACTACGTAGGGCCTAGAAACCCTCTCTAGGAGGTAAGCAGGGACAATCATAGGGTTTACCTCGCTTGTCTTCTGTTTCTCAGGGATCACTGGTTTTAGTTGCTTGATATCCAATGTCTTAAAAATCACTGTTTCATATGTCTTGTCCAAATTTGTAGCTGCTTCGATTAGGGAGGTAAGTATAGTCCCTACTACATCTTGGCCCGAAGCCACAGTATATGCATAGGAAATTAATAGAGCCAGGGACTGCGGCTCCTGGGTGGCTTAGTCGGTTAAACGCTGCCTTTGGCTCAGGTCATGATCCCAGGGTCCCGGGATCGAGCCCCGCATCCGGCTCCTTGCTCAGTGGGGAGCCTGCTTATCCCCCTGCCAGCTGCTCCACCTGCTTGTGCTCTCTCTCTCTCTCTCACTCTCTCTCTCTGACAAATAAATAAATAAAATCTTTAAAAAAAAATAGAGCCAGGGGCTATGATTAGCACACAGGCATGCATATCATAGGACTTAAAAAGGTAATGTCTTATTGTGGTTCAGAGTATAGACTCTGGAACCAGACTGCCTGGGTACAAATTCTGTCTTACTACCTGTTATCCTGGGCCAATTATATAACCTTTCCAGGCCTCAATTTCCTCATCTTAAAATGGGGCCCGTAATGGTCATATTTCATTGGCATGAGATGGGGGTTAAATAGATTAAAACATGTAAAGATTTGAGCAGTGCTTGGGTCAAAACAAGTATTCAGTAGGTATTAGTTATTTATATACCTGTTAAAAGCAGCCAGCAAATTTGACTGTGAGTTTTCTAGTGGCCCTAGCAAAGTGGAAATATCAGTTACGTGATTCGGTGTCCATAAAATATATACAAATTGTTTGGACAGGAGAAGTACAGATTTCAGAATATCCCCCCCACAGGATTCCTCATAAAGAGAATACCGTATGTACCTGGAATAATATACCAGCCAGAGGGAGCTTGCTAGGATTTTATCTTTACCATCCCTCCAAATACCCGATAACTTCACACTAGAGCTCAGTATAGTAAAAGTGCATCCACTGTGACTGAAATCTCGCAATACCTTTAGTCTGGCTTAATCCAAAAATTTATAGCATCGAAATGAAACTACTCAACCACATGTCATTTGGGCGATTCTCCATAAATATAGGGGGGTGGTCAATTAGGAGACAGTTATAGCGGTTCGGGGAAGAGGCAACTAAAGCCTGAGCCAAGAACTAGCTAAGGATGAAAGGGGGTCGGCACAGAACCAACCCACTGTACTGTGAGAATCCACAAATTTTGGCAATGGACTCAGTGTGTAGCAATAGGGAAGAGGAACTTCCGAGGCCAAGAGTGTGTGTATGGAAAGATGAAAAGAAAAAGCTGGACTGTTGTGTTCTTTAAATCTTCTATAGCCTTACAAATGTTTCATCAGCTTACTCCACCAGCTACTGAGGGAGATACGTTAGAAACTCTCACTGTGTGGATTTGTCCATTTCTCCTCATACTCCTATGTATTTGGAGGCAGTGTTTCCAGTTGGTACAGAGAGGTTCTGGGTCATATCTTCCTGATGAACTGTTCCTTTTGTCACTAAAGTATATGACCGTGGGGCGCCTAGGTGGCTCAGTCCCTTAGGCGTCTGCCTTCATCTCAGGTCATGGTCTCAGGGTCCTGGGATCGAGCCCTGCATCCGGCTCCCTGCTCGGTGGGGAGTCTGCTTCTCCCTCTTCCTCTGAGTGCTCTCTCTCTTTCACTCTGTCTCTCAAATAAACAAAATCTTAATAAATAATAATTTAAAAAATTTTTTTTAAAAATAAATTTTTAAAAAAGAGATATGGCTATATCTCTAAGAATGCTTTTTGCCTTAAAATCTGTTATATTGCGTTACTTCACTTAGTGTTTACCCAGTGTATTTCCCCCCAGCCTTTAACATTCCTGGGTCGTTACCTTGTGAATGTATTCTTGTAATCAACATACGGCTGGATTAAAAAGAAATATCTGAGAATATTTTTCTTTTCTTAGTCATGTTTCTATTTCTTATTATGATGACATATTGGGAATTTTTTCCATTATTTTGTTTTGTCTGTTTACCATGTGTTTGCTTTATTCTTTTGTCTTGTATTTGGTTTAGTTGTCCTCTTCACTCCCTTTTTATTCTCACGAGTGGTTTGGAAGTTACACGTTCTAATTCGGTTCCTTCAGTGGATGTTCTTACATCATGAATGTGCATACTTGACCTACCTTTGTTAAGTTAATCACTATCTCTAGCTCATTGTGAAGATTTCGGGATCCTTAGAATTCTTCAGTTCTGATCTCCACCCCCTTCTATCTTCCAAGTAATTTAGGTTTTAGTTTTTTGCTTCCAACTTACTTTTAACCACCCCCCCCCATTAGATGATTTAACAGCCAGTATTTATTTAGATTTATAAGACTGCATATTAATTTCTTTGCCTACCTTTCTTTCTTCAGTCCCTTTTCTTTATTGAAATACAATTCATGGGGCACCTGGGTGGCACAGTTGGTTAAGCATCTGACTCTTGGTTTCAGCTCAGGTCTGACCTCAGGATCATGAGATCAAGCTCCACGTCCAGCTCTGTGCTCAGCGCAGTCAGCTTGAGTTTCTCTCTCTCTCTCCCTCTATCCCTACCCCACACCCCCCACTCTCTCTCTCTCTCTCTAAAATAAATAAATCTTAGGGGTACCTGGGTGCTCTGTCAGGTAAGCATCTGCCTTTGGCTCAGGTCATGATCCTGGGGTCCTGGGGTTGAGCCCCATGTTGGGCTCCCTGCTCAGCAAGGAGTCTTCTCCCTCTGCCCCTGCCCTCTCTCTCTCAAATAAATAAATAAAATCTTTAAAAAAAAGTTTAAAAATCTTAAAAATATGTATATAATTTACATACAATGAAATTCACCCTCTTTAAATGTACAATTCTATAGTTTTTAGTATATTCACAAAACTGTGTAACCATCACCACTAATTTTAGAACATTTTCATCATCCCCAAAAGAAATCCCATATCGGGGGCGCCTGGGTAGCGCAGTCGTTAAGCGTCTGCCTTCGGCTCAGGGCGTGATCCCGGCGTTATGGGATCGAGTCCCACATCGGGCTCCTCCACTATGAGCCTGCTTCTTCCTCTCCCATTCCCCTGCTGTGTTCCCTCTCGCTGGCTGTCTCTCTGTCACATAAATAAATAAAATCTAAAAAAAAAAAGAAAGAAAGAAATCCCATATCCATTACCAGTCACTTCCCCTTCCCTCCTCTCCCCAGCCCCTAGTAACCACTAAACTACTTTCTGTCTCTATGGATTTTCCTATTCTAGAAATGTCACATAAATTGAATCATGTAATGTATGGCTTTTCATTCTGGCATCTTTCAAGCCACGTGATGTTTGCAAGGTTCATCCATGTCGGGGCATGTATGGGTACTTCATTCTTTTTTATGCCTGAATATTATTCCATTGTATGGATAAACCACGTGTTATTTACTAGTCATTAGTTGATGGACATTTAAATTGTTTCCACCCTTTAGCTGTTATGTATAACGCTGCCATGAACTTTTGTGTACAAGTATTTTCGTGGATATATTCAGTTCTCTTCCATAGACACCTAGGAGTGGAAACTGTTATTTCTTGTCATCCGTGGTGTGCTGATATTTACAACCAGCTCTTATGTGGTAGGGGGTAAGGGAGCCCTGATTTGTAGCATTTGTTGATGTCTGGTTGTAAATACTCAAACTGCCAACGTGACGTCACTGAAATACAGAGATGGGAACAAATGCCCGGTAGCATACCGTTCTATATGACTTCTACCATATAGATATGGGAGAGAGGGATTACCTCGAGAGCACAGATAATAGCAACGTCGTAGTAAAATAATTAAGAAGTGATGCATTGTGAGGATTTTTTAACCTTGTTTTAAAAAAATAATTCACTTAATTGTAAGTTAATATAATTTAATGCTTAATAACGACCATGTTTAACAACCAGTTCTCGAAATTGCTGAAATTTTAGCAGCTGGCTCTCTGGGCTGATGGGAGCTGGCTGTGGCCCCAATCTCACTTGTAATCACATTCCTTGTAACTTCTTTCTGGACTGAATTTTCTCAGCGAAGTATGTCCACTCGTGCGCTTTTCAGCAAGTTTGTGTGAGGTAAGCTCATTGGCTTTGCTTGCCTGAAAATGTCCGAGAATCTGGCTCTCACTTATGAATTCAACTGTGTATAGAATTCTGTGTTGCGATTTATTCTCTTTCCACACTTTGAAAATATTACCCTCCTGTCTTTTGGTTTCCATTGTTGCTGATGAGAAGGCTGCCGTCGTTGTAGTTACCCCCCCTTTTGGTAATCTGTCCCTTTTCACTGAGAGCTTTCATTTTTTTTCTTGTTTTGCAATTTCACCCGGGTATGAATGCGCTAGGGGGTACCCCGATATTTGGCCAAATCTTATTCTGGGTGTGTCTCTGAGGGCGTTTGGGGATGACCCATAGCAGAATGTCCCCCCTCAGTGGGTGGCCCTCATCCGATCGGGTCTGATGAGAACAAAAAGGCTACTCTCCCTGCAGCCAACAGGTAAGAAAACCCTTCCTGCCTAGCCGTTTGTGTTGAGACATTGGCCCTTTCTGGCCTCCAGATTCAAACTGAAACATTGGCTTCTCCTGGGTCTCAAGCCTGTTGGCTTCCAGACTGGAACTTACACCACGGGCTCTCCTGGTTCTTGGGCCTTCAAACTGGAACTATATCACCAGGTCTCAGGGTCTCCAGCTTGCCGACTGCAAATCTTGGGACTTGTCAGCTGCCATAGTCGTGTAAGCCAATTCCTCAAAATGAATTTATGTGTGTGTGTGTGTGTGTGTGTGTGTGCATACGCATACAAACATACACATATACACACGCACACACGTTAGTTCTGTTTCTCTGGAGAACCCTTACTAATACAGCTATAATATTTTTAATAATGACTTTCTACCTTTCCCTCTATTAAATCTTTCTGGAACTCCTATTAGCCATATGCTTGACTTTCTCTTTTTATCCTTCATATCTCTTAAACTCTTACTCAGGTCTTCTAACCCTTTCTGTCTTTACTCCATTTTGGGTGATTTCCTCCATCTCTCTTCTAATTCCGTCTTCAGCTAGCTCTCATATGTAGTTCAACTCATCCTTTGAGTTTTTAATTTCAGGGGCTGTTTTTCATTTCTGGAAGTTCTACATGGGTCTTTTTCAAATCTCCCAACTCTCTCATACTATTCTGGGTTTTTTTTTTTTTTTAATGCCTCTATTCCTTCTCTCATCTCTATTTTAATCACCTGAATTCATAGTCTCTTTCAGATGGTTCTGTTTTTACCCTTTTTCCAGTTAGTTAGCCGTGTGTGTTGACGCTCCATTTTGGTCGTTTCTTTCCACATGTGGTTTCTTACGTTTTGTGAGCATCTCCAATAGGAGTTGTTTTTCCTCGTGGATTCCTCAAGCTCTGGCTTGTTAAGCATCCCTACGGGGCTGTTCTGAATACACCATCAGCTCTGACCTAAGAATTTTCATAGGTCTTACTTCAGCCCTAACCTAAGATTTTTAATGGTCTGGACCACTTTTTACGTTAATTTATCTCAGTAGGTGCCTGTGCATACACGCAAAATAAATTTAGACCTCCATATGCTTTTGGCAGAGGTTAGGGTTTTTATTTCTCATGAGTGTCATTGTTCCCCACGTAAGTCCTCTTCAGACGTCAAGCTTCCTTGCGACTTCACTAACGCTGGGGTACACTTTTCCCAGTCTCCTTTTCGTGGACGGGGGCGGAGCTTCCAATGTCAGGGCTTTATGCGGGGGGTGGGGAGGGTGGGGGGGGGCTCCGTTCCAGCTTCCTCACCTGGCTGGGACTGAAGCCCCATCTCGTACTCCTTGGCGTGCAGTGGAACCCTAGCCTGCAGCTCTCAGGGTCTGTAGCTAAGTGCGAAATCCCTGGGCTCTGCTAAGGCATGTCACCTGTACCCGGTTCTGGCTTTGCATTTTCATTTCTTTTTTATTTCCGACGTCTAGGGATTTCTCTTTACATTTTTCGAATTGGGCGGTAAAAATAAAACATTTCTGTTATAGTTCACCCAGCATCTTTATGTGTCCGTCGCAGGGAGTGGGATGGGAAACCTATCTATATTAGCAGACCTGGTCATGTTTCTGGAAGTTGCCAGATCAGAAACGATAATTCAGGTAGCCAGAGATGCTACCTGAGGCAGATGGAAAGGAGAAGAAACACCCCCACACGCCTACTCCCAGTCTCTGGCTCGTACCTCCCTTTGGCCAAACAGCTGGAAGCCAGATGTCTTAGAGCCTGGATTCACAGGCTAAATGGATCTGCCCGCCTGTGTTCCAGAACAGAACAGAGCAGGAGAGGGCTAGGGAATAGGTCTGAGGAAAACAGGCCCAGGACTGGCAGGAAGGAGGGAAGGAAGGAAGGAAGGAAGGAAGGAAGGAAGGAAGGAAGGAAGGGGAAAAGGAGAGGAGAGAAGACAAGCCTATATGTAACATATAAGCATTCTAGAATACACTTGATATATCCTTTTGCAATTGAGAAGAGTCTTCAGGATAAAAAGTTGCCTTCCTTGCAGAATTGTGAGGATCACATGAAAACGATGGATGTGAAAATCTTATGAAAATTGCCAAGTACTGCATAAATACGAGATGACCATCATCAGTATCATTAGCTCTTTAGAGGGAGGAATTGTATGTAAATAAGAGTGTAAGGAGAAACCCTTTATTGAGCATATATTATGTATGGACACTTTTTGTGGATGTGCCTTGGAATATTTCTAGCTGCAAGTCATGATGACGAGCAATGACTTGAACAAACAGGTAGTTATTTTCTGACATACCAAGAATCCTGAGAGGCTCCTTTGTCCTCTCCATCTTGATTACAAGATGACTGCCGTGCTCAGCTTTCACCTCCAAGTTCAAGGCAGGAAGCGGTGGGGGTGAGTGGCAGTTCAGACTCCGCAGTCCTGTTTCATCAGGAAAGCAAAAGCTCCCCCAGTAACTCCCAGCAGAGTGCTACCTAAATCTCATTGGCCAGAGCTGGGCCGCACGACCACCCCAACAACAAGGGAGAGGTGGTGGGAGGTAGCATAGGAGAAATGGCTTCTGGATGGCCAACTCCGTATAAAACATGGTACTCAGGGGCGCCTGGGTGGCGCAGTCGCTAAGCGTCTGCCTTAGGCTCAGGGCGTGATCCCAGCATTCTGGGATCGAGCCCCACATCAGGCTCCTTCCTAGGACCCTGCTTCTTCCTCTCCCACTCCCCCTGCTTGTGTTCCCTCTCTCGCTGGCTGTCTCTGTCAAATAAATAAATAAAATCTTTAACAAACAAACAAACAAAAAACATGGTACTTAGCAAGACTTGACAGAAGAAAAGTGCTCAATACATGTTTTATGCATCTGTGTGTGTGTCTGTCTGTCTGTCTGCCTGCCTACCCGTGTCTGCGTGTGGTTATATGCGTTCTCCATTTCTCCGTAACAATCCTGTGAAATAAGATCTTTTACAAATGAGACCTAACACAGCTGGTAATAGGCAGAGCCAGGCCTCAGACCCAGTTCTTTCCGACCGCATTCTGAGGGCTCTTTCCATTGCCACGCCATGCACTCCCTCTCCACTAAACTGGCCCTTAAGCTCTGGGTCTTGGAGACATATCGGGCCCAAGCGGGCTTGACAAAGAGAGAAGGTGGAAAGGGATCAGCTCTAAAATAAGTTGGTGCCTAACGCCGGGGCTGTACACGGAGTAACCGTGACGTCATGAGAAGAGGTTCCATAACTTCCATGTGCTCGCCCCATGCCTCCACCTGAGTGATGCCGCCACTGCCCGGCACTCCAGTGAGACACCCCTTTGCAGGTCATGAAAAGACCTCAGTCATTACTGTCAAATTATACCTCATTTTCAGCCCTACCTCCAGGGGCAGCTCGTCATCTCATTTGCTGTGAGTTCCAAATGCCTTCTGACCGTTGCCAAAAGTAAGAAAAAATCATTCTCCAAAGACAGAATTGTACAATTTAGATACGAAAGCCCAGGTTGTCTGCTTCCCAGGCAATTTTCAAAGCAAAGAACAGAAATGTTTAAAGTAGCTGAGTCACTGTTGCGATAAATATACCCTCCCAGGTTGAAATATTGGAAGAAGACTGAGTTTGGCTGTATACTTTCTGCTGTGTTTAAGAAAAAATACTCACCTTGAGGGGCATGGTGAGAAGACCACTGGACTTGGTAAAGATACCAGTGGGATAATGCCTAATGCAGGTCAGAGCACTGGGCCATGGGCCCACTCATGTTTTGGTGAAATTATAAATGCTATCACTTTCTCAGAGCAATTTGGCATGAAGTGTTGATAACCTTTAAAGAGTTGAAACCAGTTGACCTAGAAATTCCCTTTCTAGGTATCTTTCTTAGGGAAATGGTCAAAGACGGAGACAAAGATTTACGTATGCAGCTATTCATTTTATTGCAAAATAGTAAAAAGAAGCAGCTAACCCGAATGTCCCACAGTGGGGGAAATTGTCGGGTAAATTGTGGTATATTCATTAAATGAAATAATGCAGTCATTTAAAATGATGATTTTGAAAAATCATCAATGATGTTTAAAGACGTTCGTAATAGAATAGGTGATAAATAGGATGTAAAACTACGTGCATTATATAAACCCAGATTGACTTTCTGTATGCTAAAAAAAAGGCTCAAGATATACTTAAAATGTGTATCAGTGCTGGAGCGCCTGGGCGGCTCAGTCAGTTGAGCATCTGACCGTTGATCTCAGTTCAGGTCTTAATCTCAGGATCGTGAGCTCAAGCCCCACACTGGGCTCCACGCTGGGTGTGGAGCCTCCTTAAAAAAAAAAAAGAAAGAAAAAATTTAATGTCACCTATAGGGGCACCTGGATGGCTTAGTCCTTAAGCGTCTGCCTTCGGCTCAGGGCCTGATCCCAGGGTCCTGGGATCGAGCCCCGCATCGGGTTCCCTGCTCTGCTGGGAGCCTGCTTCTTCCTCTCCCTCTCCCCCTGCTTGTGTTCCTTCTCTTGCTGGCTGTCTCTCTCTCTGTCAAATAAATAAATAAATAAATAAATAAATAAATAAATAAAAATTAAAAAACAAAGTCACCTATAATTTCATCACCCAGATAAAGACACTGATAACATTTTTTTTTAAAGTAGGTTCCACACCCAGCGTGGAGCCCAACATGGGGCTTGAACTCAAGACCCTGATATCAACACCAGAGCCGAGATCAGGATGGGACCCCCAACCAACTGGGCCACCCAGGCGCCCTTAAATTTTCTTCATTATACTTTTATATATGCAATTTTTGATCATTGTAACTATAAGTATTAATTTTATAATTAGAAAAATATGTATCATGAAAATAACTTTTTATGAAAGAAAGAAATGGGTTTTACTAGGAGAGAAGAGATCTGCCCCTGAGGAGCTGATGGTTTAATGGAGGAAATGAGACATGTACACAAATAAATTTATTACAAGGTAGTTAGGGGTATAATGGAGGTTTTACAAAGTGTGGAGGGAAGGATTAGCTCTGCCTGGGAGAGTTGAAGGTTGGTGAAAAGCGGTAACATTTGCACAGGGTCTTGAAGGATGAATAGGAGTTCTCTAGGGCTTTGTAAATTGTTAAGCACTATGTAAGCGTAAGTTAGTTTGGGGCCGTTATTATTACTGTCAAAGCTCACCTCATATAAAGCTCTCTTTCTTGTCTCTTTCCCATGCTCCCTGAAGCCCAGGATCCCCGGGCCAGGGAGCAGCAGCAGTTAAACAGTCACACGTCAGTGCTCCAGCAAGTGAACCGAGGTGCATCCAGCTACGGGGCAGATTCAGGACCTGAGGACATAAAATTATCTGGAGCAGGGCCAGGAAGGTGCTGGTGGGTAAACAGTTCCCCTTATTTGCCACCCTGTGGAAAGGCTGGCTTCGCCTGGGGCCTCCACCCTGAGTTATGGGACCATCTCCACCTGGGGGATGGTAAAAACCAAGAATGAGCATCACACATCAGCCCATGATTTACATTGGCAGGAAATGGTGTGTCAGATGCCCTTACAGCCTCCAGACAGGGTGGAGTGGAAAGGAGGGATAGGGGTGAGGGCACCAGGAAAGGTAGCAAGAGACGAGTTGTTTGCGATACATCCCTAGAGGCTCAAGGTTGGAAAGGATTTGTAAATTATCTCATTTCATCCTGCCAATCCCTTCCCCAACATTCCCACCCATTGTCATCCTTCTCTGCCTTCGCGGCAAAGCTCGGAGGCCACCTCTTCGATTACCTGCCACCTCGATTCCTCTGGGCTATGCTTCAAGCGTAACTCGTTGTTCAACTTTATGAGAAAAAAAGTCAATGCCCACTGTGCGCCACACGCGGTGGTCGTAGTCCCTTGATTTCAGTGTGCCCTCCCGTGCTTCCTATTGTTTTTTATTCATGCAACTAACACGCATTCAACACCGACACTGTGCCAGGCAATGTTCTTTTTTTTTTTTTTTAAGATTTTATTTATTCATTCAACAGAGATAGAGACAGCCAGCGAGAGAGGGAACACAAGCAGGGGGAGTGGGAGAGGAAGAAGCAGGCTCATAGCGGAGGAGCCTGACGTGGGGCTCGATCCCATAACGCCGGGATCACGCCCTGAGCCGAAGGCAGACGCTTAACCGCTGTGCCACCCAGGCGCCCCCAGGCAATGTTCTATATGTTGTAATAGAGTGGAGAAAAAGCCAGCCCAGATCTCATGTTCTCATGGACCTGTCATTCTAGTGGGGGACACATACAATAAACAAAGGAACAAATTAGAAAATATCAGGTCAAGAAGGAGGCAGCTTTGGGAATATCTAAGGGAAGAACTTTCCATACAAAGAAAGCAGCTGATTCCAAGATCAAGGGGTGAGGAGCAAAAAAGACAGAAACTGGCATTGTGTATAAAATGCTTTCTCTTGCACTTTCTTGCATTTATCTGCAAGTGAAAATCCTTTTGTCTTTAGGACGTGGCTCAAGCATCACCTGTTTAGGCAAATGTATCCGGACTTCCCCAGGTCGAAGTGACTGTCTCCTTTCCTCCGCACTGTCACTGAGCACACTTCTGTCAGCACACCTGTAACAACTTGCAATCCCTTCCATACTATAACATGGCTACTATGGAGCTCAGTCTCATCCAGGGCAGAGCTTCCTGTCTAAACTCCTAATGCCCAGCACGGAGCCTGGCACAGAGGCTGTGATTGGGAAACATTTGTTTGCTCCTCGAATAAACGAGCTGTCACATGGTCCTCTATCAGAACCTCTCTAGTGACAGTAAGAATTAGCAACCACTTACTGATCAGTGCCAGGCCCTGTGCTGGGGACTTTCAGCTCTGCTCTCACAAGCCTCATGATCGCCGTGTGCTGTGTTATTATCCTATTTTGTGGTTAAAACTCAGAGAATCAAAGTGACTTCTTAAAAAAAAGAAAAGATTCTATTTATTTATTCGAGAAAGAGAGAGCGCAAGCAGGAGGAGCTGCAGGCAGAGGGAGAGGGAGAAGCAGGCTCCCCGCCAAGCAGGGAGCCCGATGCAGGCTTGATCTCAGGACCCCAAGATTTCGACCTGAGTCGCAGGCAGATGCTTAACCAACTGAGCCACCCAGGCGCCCCCCAAAGTGACTTCTGCGGTGGCTCAGTCATACGATTCAGAGCTAGGAGTCAAACCAAGTCCTCTTGGTGCCAAATCCCAAAGCTTCACCTTTTATGTGATGTGCTCACCACGCATGAGTTCGTCTGTGGACCAGTCCTCTCTTTTCTTCTAGATAACCACGTGCTCGACAGAGGGGTCTGTGCGTCACTGCCTCCTACATTCCTCCGGACACCAACACAGTGTTTGCATTTCATGCCTACTCAGTCCATGTGTCTTAAATCTCCAAGAGGTGGAAAAGAAAGAATGAACGTATGAATGAACCTTTCACCCAAAGTGAATCAGCCTCTAATATCACTTTCACGGGATGGTAATGGGCTGGAGGGAGAGACGTTTCCGAGGGGAGGCGCCTTCCCAGATCACCTCTGCGCCCACCTGGGAAAGCTGAGTATACCGTCTCTGTACGAGGGCACTCATTTCGTAGAAATCACACCTTTTGGTCAGTTATACATCTCAGCAGGCAAGCAGGGGTGCAGAGAGGAACATGCCTGGCTTCCAATGAGTTGGGAAAATGAGGTTAGGTTTCGATTCAGATAGTTATTTGTGTTTTCTGGGTCTGCACGGTCAATAAATTTTCAACGAGCAGTGATTCTGTTCCTCATCTTTCACGGCTTTATGGGACTTCAGGGAATGAAAGCATAACATCCTGCTTTCCCATAAGTTCTCTGGCTGCTACCCTGGCACCAATTAAAGACATGTCTATGCAATTAATCAAAACCAATTTGGAAGCGCTCTGGCATTGCTCCTGCGCCGCACACACCGTAGTTCCGTGGCTGTGCCCGTGGAGCCAGGCACACAGGAGCTTTTGATGAACTGGCTGGGCCGGCCCCGAGCGTTAACTATGTCATCTGTCATGACTCATGAGGCTCCCGACTTGATCCGTGTGAGCGGAGCAGCCCCGCTGTCTGGAGGAGGCTCCGTTTCCACAGCCAGCCTGGGAAGAGGCCGCGCCGTGCAGGGGACACACTCCGGCTTGTCAGCTGGAGTCCTGGAGGCCTCTAGTGTTGGAGCTGGGAGTCGGCCGCGGGGAAGGTGGTGGGTGCTGGTGGGAATGGGACCCAATTTAAACTTCCAGCTCAGCCTCCTCATTTTACAGACACGGAAACCAAGACCCAGCAAAAGTGTGGGGTTTGCCAAAGACCTGAGGCTTTGGGGGCACAAAATAAAGGAATAGGACCGGTCCTTCCCCTTGAGGGGCTAAACCCCTAGATAAGCAGATAAACATGCATGAGAGGAACAACTGGGGCCTGATCCCCATGCACCTTACCGGGGCTTAAGCCGTGGGCGCCCTTCTGCAAATGTTTATCAAAAGAAGGAGAGACCGTGTCCTTGTCACCTCTACAATGTCAAGAGCGTGGGATTTGGAGTCAACAGATCTGGGTTTGAGTCCCAGCTCTACTTTGAGTTGATGGAATCTTGAGCAAATCACTTCCGAGCCTTGGTTTTCTCGACTGTAACATTGGGACAAGCCACGTGCTACCACCCAGCCTACTTCCTAGAGTCCTGGTGAGACCCAGCAGAGTTAACGGGTGTGAAAGTGTAAATAAGTAAGAGTCTCTGCACATGGTAGCTATTATATATATTATTACCCCCCGCTCAGGATCCTTGGCTGAAACCTCTGGAATATGGATCCACAGATAGCTTTAACTCTCTTCCTCTTCCCGCCCCTTTCAAAATGCACGGGGAAGAAAGGGATGTCAAACCAATTGGTCATCTGTCTACCATCTCAACAGCTTTCCCAGATAGTCCATGACATAGAAAGTAGAAGAACTCAGCCATTGTAATTTAACATCACTCCACCCATCGACTGAACACCCGCCATATGCCAGCGGTCGGCCACACTGTGTGAGGAGTCAGAGTTGGATAAGACAAGTTCCTTGGCCACCTTGAGAGGCTCACCAGGTAGTGGGAGACAGACATGGACATGACTAATTATAACACGCTACAGAAAAACACAATTGCCATAGGAAAGATACAAATCAAGCGCTGTGGGAGCCAGAGGAGGGAACGATTCATTACCCAAAAGGAAATTGGGGAAAGTTTTATCAAGGAAGTGGTATGAAAGGACGGGCAGGGTTTAGCTCGGTCAGGAAGCATAAGAAAGGGCACTCCAGACCAAGAGAACGGCACAGGCAAATGCATGAAATTGTCAGAGGAATGGTGGTCTAGAGGTCACAGTGAGATCAAGTGAGGGATGGGGTGTGAGCAGGAACCAAGGAAAAATCACTAGGTCCCAGCTCTGACCCAGTCATGGATGTTGCTGCCTCATTGCTCTTTTTGCTGGCTGGGGTCACCGTGGCCTCCGTCCCTCAGTCAGGGAGAATCTCATGCTAGCCCTTCCTCCAGCAAGGTGGGACCTAACCCCCAGCCAGGAGAGCCCACCGCGAAGGAACAGGGAACCGCAACCACCAGAGGCAAAGAGGCTGGGGCTGGGGAGCAGTGGTCATAGCCACCCTTCCCAGCTCTGGGATGTAGCAATGACACCATCTAGAACATGATGGCAAAGACCCGAAGCCCCTTGGCATGGGTCACACACTAAGTTGCTCTCCTTCCCTCCTTTGTCCAGAAGAAGCCAGCTCCTTCTTTTAGGAGTGATGCAAAATGGTCCATTTTGGACCTTCTCCCCTCCCCTGGGCCCAGCAGCCCTCCTGGGCTGGCCCATCTAAATCCCGACACACCAAGTCTGCCTATTTCTTATTCATCGGGTGAATGTACCATCTTTTACTTAAGTATTCTCCTTTGAGGGAAACATTGATTGTTTTCCAATTTTTCACTATTTCCAATAATGATGCAATAAATATCTTAATGAATATTGCTCATTTCATCCTTTATCCTTGATCCTTTAAAAAGTAATCTCTTAGGAACAATCTCCAGGAATCAAGATCGCTAGGTCAGAGATTAGAATCATTTTAATGGCTTCTGATATATATATTTCCAAATTAATGTTCAGAAGCTTTGTGCCTTTTACTCTGTCACCAGCTCAAGGGAGAGGACCAGTTGGACTACACTATAGGCTCTTGGGCTCTTCACAAACTGTTGGTCCTGCTTTATTTCCCACTATTTTCTCCCCCAACATGCCACCCATACTGCAGCCACAAGGGATGACTCACCCTCCCCAAATTATTCTCCCATGCTTTTGTGCCTTTGTATTTCCTATTGTCCACCGCCATCCTTGCCTGAGAATATCCTTCCCTTAACATGCCTTCTCACCATATAGCTCTGCTTTGTGATTTTTAAGTTCAGACTTTACCTACCAACTTTGAGCAATGGAAGATTTCTCTAACGCCGTTTCCCTGCCCCATCTTCTGATATAATTGTATCATGAATTTTAGTTAAATCATCATATAATACTTACATATTATAACCGGAAGTATCATTTTTAAATTTCATTTATTTGAGAGAGGGAGCACAGCAGGGGGAGTGGCAGGCAGAGGGAGAAACAGGCTCCCTGCTGAGCAAGGAGCCCTATGTGGGACTCGATCCCAGGACCCTGAGATCATGACCCGAGCTGAAGGCAGACGGTCAACCGACTGAGCCACCAAGGCATCCCTGATGAGAAGTATCATTAAAAATATTTGCCCTCTGAGATGCCCACATTCCCTCCAGGACTGTCGCCTCTCCTAGAAAGGTCAGAGCCTGTTGAGGGAAGGCAGAACACTCAGGGACAGGGGCTGATGTGTGGGAGGTGGGCAGGCCAGCCATTGGCTGGCAGCCTGGTGTCTCTGGATGGTTCCCATGTAGGGCTGGCTCCCTGGGCCCAAGCAAGCAGGGCTGAGGTAAACCTTCTGGGGAAACAAAGGGAGTACCCAGAAGGGACTGGAGGCTACGTATTGGCACAAACACTGACTGAGCCATAGAGATGCTGGCCTTTCCAGCAGGTTTCTAGAGCCCCTGGCTATGTTAGGTATTGTCTCTTTAGTTGCTGGATTCTAGGAAGGTTCAGGGAATTCTAAGACAGGGAGCTAGGGCAATTGGAACTATAGCAGTGGGGTACTCTGGGAACTTGGGATAGTTATTATTTACTAACCAGTATAGAAAAATGTCAACAACTCATAAAGTCTAAAATCACTAATATGCCCTGTTGGTCCTGATTATGACTATGTAAATATTATTCACAGCCAAGCCATGTAGGGCTTTGTGATTATATTTCCACTTTTGTTAACACTTTAGTTTTTCCTAGAGTTAATAATTGCCTTGTTGTTTTCTTTTGCTTAGTTTCAATATACTTATTACTAAACCATCTCCCAAACTCTTTGACAGAATAATACAATGACCAAATCCGTCAAGTAATTTCTTGCTTCCAGCTCTATCCCAGGCACTGTGCTAAGTGCTGGGGATTCAACTGGGAACAAGACAGACATGGTCCCTACTTTCACTGAGTTTATAGTCTAGCAAGGGATAAGATATAAGTAATTATACTTGTTTTTTTAAGTGTCAGAATGGGAGAAGAGTGGGTTCTATGGGAACACATACCAGATAAACCTCACCCAGCTAAACCTGAAAATGGATGGAAACTATTCGTTCAGACAGCATACATTTACTGAATTTCTCTTACATAACCGGGACGTGTTCTAAATGCTGAGAACACAGCACCGAACGACACAGACAAGGCCCCTGCCTTCATTGAGCTTACATTCTAGTGAGACAAGACAGATAACAAACACAGATAATTTTCAATGGAAACAAGAACTATAAAATAAACAAGGTGGCTTGATGGGGAATGACTGCGGCATCAGGAATGTCAGGAAGATTAGGCTATTTTAGGCAGATTGGCAGGGTCATGGAAAGTCTCTCTGAGGAAGTAACAACTGACCTGATATTTGAAGGATGAAAATAGCCACCTATGCAAAGAGTAAGGAAAGGCGTGTTCTAGGCAGAGGGAACACTATCTGCAAGATTGGAGGAGGAGCAAGAGCATAAGGTTTTGGAACATATTTGAAATTAGTTCCATATGGCTGGGACATACAGGGCAGGGGGAAGTTGCTAGAGAAAA
Organism: Ursus maritimus; assembly: GCF_017311325.1. NCBI lineage: Eukaryota > Metazoa > Chordata > Mammalia > Carnivora > Ursidae > Ursus > Ursus maritimus. The sequence goes on from NW_024424008.1 coordinate 10,937,878, forward strand.
GAGAATGGATGTGAGCTATAGGGTGGGAGCCCTGCCACCCTTAATAATATCATTATTGATAAAAATCCCTTCTTTGCAGTTATTTGTCTGTCTAAAGATACATTCCCACCCTCTTTGCTCTCTGTAGTATTATAAGACGTATGGACACTTGCAAATTACATTTTTTTTAGACTCTCTTGCCAGATGGAAGGTGTTGGCAGGAGACTGAAGGGTGTGTGGAAGGAAGAAGCCATTGTTTTGTCCCGCTTTTTTATGGTGTCTCCAGGAGCAGCAGCACCAAGTACAGGCTCTTGGGTTCCTTCTCAGCAGCAGTACCCCTAATAGATCAGGACCTCCTGTGGGCCAGCCTTTACCTAGGGTGGCAGCAGCACCTTTGTAATCTCCTTTTCTCTCTTCTAACTCCTCTGAGCCCTGCCTTCCTTGGACTCCTCCATGCGCCTAACATTTCTGTAAACAATTGCCTGCTTTAAATCCCTTTCTGCTTCAAATAATCTAGAGTAGTACTGTCCTATAGAATGTTCTGTGATGACAGAAATGTCCTAATATGCTGGCCAATACAGTATCTACTAACCAGGAACTGACTTTTTAATTACATTTAATTTTCATAATTTAATGTAAAAAGCCAAGTATGGTTAATGGCTACCATACTGGACAGCACAGATCTAGAACGACTTGTTTTTCATCTCATGGGACACTGGTGATATAGTAGTTGATATGGAAAGTGGTTGTGGGAAACTGACCCTCAAAGAGAGAACCCTGAGATTGTTATATGACCTGACTGGACGTGAATTCAGCAATGACCTCATTGCCAGTAGAAAACAGGATACTGGGGCACCTGGGTGGCTCAGTTGGTTAAGCATCTGTCTTCAGCTTAGGTCAGGATCCCGGGGTCCTGAGATCAAGCCCTGTATCGGGCTCTCTGCTCAGCGGGGAGTCTGCTTCTCCCTCTCCCTCTGCCTGCTGCTCTGCCTACTTGTGCTCTCTCTCTCTGTCTATCAAGTAAATAAATAAAATCTTAAAAAGAAAAAAAAAGAAAGGAAAAAGAAAACAGGATGTCGTCTCAGGGAAAAGCCCCCACCTCATGGAAGATGGCAAGGAGTAACAGGACTCTAGGTTGGCTTGCCACACTCTGTAGGTGCTGAAGGTAAGAAAACGAGATTCAGCAGATTGGAGAAAGACAGTCTATTTCACAGCACTGCCAACAGCAGGGGCAACAGCATGGTACGGCTGGTCTCCTTGCCCCCAAGTCCCATGGGCAATGCAGTGGGCCCAGATGGCAGCCACTCATACAATGCAGTTGAGGAACCCTGGGACAAGGGCTCAGAACCTTTTATAACAGGCAACCAACAAGCCAGTCTCCTTCCCCTGGGGAGGGAAGGGTTGTACAGTAGCCATGTTATGATCACCTTGACCTAATTGCCTTAATTGCCTTTGAAACTAGTTATAGAAATGACTCAGGAACAGAGCATGGTTAGGTCTTCCAGTTTGGCACACTCAACAAGGATGTACGGGGACACTTGGGATCCCTGGTGGACTGCCTTCTCCAATAACTAGTAATCGATGGCATGCAATGGCAAAAGAGTTACTTAGAAACTATACCTGTGAATTCCTGGGATGATATGCTATGGAAAAGCAAGTCTCTGGTAGATCAAGTTGCTGCTGAAATGGACTGTTACGGTAGGAATTGTGACTACAAGGATTTTGAGATGGGTTGGCTGCTTCTGACTACACTGGAGGGCTTACTGGAAGAAAATTACAAGCTCAGAATTCTAAACTCTCAGTTCTATGCACATTCTGAGAACCTAAGAACTTCTACTATGGCTCTAAGATAATTTATGTATTATAGCTTCAGGACGAATATAATTGAAAATCACACCCAAGCTTTGATACTGTGGCTATAGAGTTATAATGTTAGAATTCACAAGTTCCCAAGTTTCTTAGATGAACGTTAAGGCATGAATGGGGAGGAATGGGACCCTGGGACTTAGAATGGAGACATTCGGTTTGATGCAGACAAATAGAATCTGAATACCTAAATCCTTGAGATCCAGAGAAATAGAAAAGAAGTTTATGGGGTTTTTTTTCTTTCTATCTAATTTCTTGGGGAAGCATGGAAGTATGATCAAGTTTTTTAGAAAAATCCTTACATACAGAAGTATGTGTATGAGTGTGTGTGTGAGTGCGTATGTGTGGTGAGAGAGAAAGAGAGGGAGAGCAGGGAGCACACTTCTGCATAAAGGCATCTATACGCCACTAAGCCCATTCAGCACCCCTATGTTTGAAGACGGAACATAAAAATTCAAAGCTCTTTCCAAGTCAAATGAATCTAGGGCTCCTACATCCTCCAACTCACTTTAACTCTATGTCCAGCCCTGCCTGTTAGCATACTAAATGCAGGGAAGGTCCATATGGAAACGCAAAATTCCCAGTCATAAATCTGTCAGCTTTGGGAGCATTCGTAGCCTCTTGCCAAGTCCAACTCCAATCTTCCTCTTGGGAGCCCACATTTCCCTCTCCCATTTGTCCCCTACTTTTATTGTTTGTTTATTGAAATGCTCCACTTGCTGGCAGTCTCCCAAGAAAGTAAGTCATCATGCTATTTTGTTGTGATTGGGATTCTGGGGGTGCAGAGGGGGGGAGGGTGAATGATTCTGTGGTGCCACTGGGGCCCCACACAACATCAATGGCAACTTCATTGGAAATTGCAGAACTCCCCTTCATTGATAAGACTTCAGTGTAGTGGTAACACTGTAACACTCTACTCACCTGAAGGTAGACTGATGAATAAATTGGGGGACCCAACCCTCCACTCATGGTCTTATAATCTAGTGGCAAAGATAAAGTAAAACACAGTTACAAACCAGCCATTATAGAAATGCAATGGAAGAAATAAGTACCAAATGCTTCAAGATCATTTGAGCTGTGGGTAGGAGGTGGAGAAAACGGAGATGTTTTCCTGAACCCCATCCTAAAGGATGAGGAGGGGTTTCCAGGCAAGCATGGAAGTGGGGCCGGCATTGATCCTGGCAGAGGAAGTAGCAAGAGCAAAGGCTTGGGGAGGACAGACAGTGTGGTCTTTGCAGGAACAGCAGATCATTCCAAGTGACCCGTGACCAGAATTTTAAGGGAAAGTGATGAAAGATGAGGCTGCATAGGAGCGAGGGCCACCTGTTCTGAAAGAGGTTTAAGTGCATGAGTGACATGGTCAGCTTTCTCTATCAGAAATGGCATTCTGGAGGGTGACTTTGGGACACAGAGACTAGTCAGGAGGCTGCTGCATTACTCCAAGAGATGCTGAGGGTCTAAATCAGGGTGGTGATAGCAGGAAGAGCAGAATATGCAGCAATTTCAGGGTTATTGGAAAGGTTGAATTGACAAACGTTATTAACCTCTTAGATATGAGGAATGAGGGAGAGGGCAGAGTCAAGGGTGAGCTCAGGCTTACGGCCTGGCTAGCTGGGTATACTCCTAAGTGTGAACCAATGGGAGGTTCGAGCCAGTGCCCTAGGGGCTCAGAGGCTGGAGACACCACTGTGGGGAGGGATGTGGCGGTGTGATCAGTAAGGGCCTCTGACTTCAGAGAGGGGATTACATGAATAGATTAAGAGAGAAAGACGGGCCAGTGGAAGAGCATGGGGCTTCGGAGCCAGAGATACATGGGTTCAAATCCCTGCTCCGTCACTAACTTACTGTGTAAATTGGACCAGGTTCTTTTTCTCTGAACCTCAGTACCATCATGTGTAAAAATTCGGATAAGGCTAAGTTCGACCTCTACTTGGAAAACTTAATTTGTAAAAGTGTAAACCTTTGGTAATCCTTACCACAACTCTATGAAATAGATAGGGTATTATCATCCCTATTTTACAGGTGAGGAAAATGATATTCACAGAGAGAGAAAGAGCTTCGCCTGAGGTCACACGGCTAGTAAATGGTAGAGCTGGGGTGGGAACGTGGATCTGAGAAAGCTATAGTCCTTGGTGCGAGGAGATGCGAAGGAGAGTATAGGGGGTTCTTGCCCATCAATCTCCCATCCGAAGTGGAGGACTCAAAGGCCAAGAAGTGACATCTACTTTTGAATGAGTTGTTGGTCTTAGGCCATCCAATCCCTGCTGTAGGGGAGGCAGGATTGTGTCTACTGCCCTCTAGGGGCAAGAGCACCAGGAGAGTGGGACCTTTAGCAGGAATCCGTCTTTCAGGATCTCCTGAAACCAAGGAACTGGGGGGGGGGGGGGGGGGAGGTCTGGCAACCACAGAACATTAAGTATGAACTGCTCCTAGTACTCATGCTTTTGACCTTTCCAGGCTGAGGTTAACCCTAGGAACCCCTGGTCTTTGTTGGAGACCTCAGCCTACTGCCCAGTACTCTGGCAATAATTATATACAATTATAATAAATAGTCATTATTTGCTAAGCACCTAAGACTTTACATATATCATCTCATTTAATTGTATAAGCATCCAACAAATTAGATAATCCTATTCCCATTTTACAGATGAGGACATTGGGGCTCTAGGAGATAGGTGACGTGAGTAAGTTCACACAGCTAGTCAGTTAATAACAATAACTAATGCATATTTAACATTTATCATCTGCCAGATTCCAAGTTGCAGCACACTCTATTGGTTACCCACCCAACAACCATCCCATCTTTCTGCTCACAGAATCCTAATTTTGTTCAGATATCCATCCCTCAGGAAAAGGGATTCTATCTCCAATATGACTTCCCAAGCCAATCCTTGTGATCTATTCCCTTTCGTCTGTGATAGGATTAAATCACTTGAGACCCAGCTCCAGCCAAAGGTATGGGAGGGCCATCAGTGAGGAAGTAACATATGTAAAGACTTGGAGGGGAGAGACAGGGAAATGCTTTCTCACTCTTTTTTTTTTTTTTAAGATTTTATTAATTTATTTGACAGAGATAGAGACAGCCAGTGAGAGAGGGAACACAAGCAGGGGGAGTGGGAGAGGAAGAAGCAGGCTCCCAGCGGAGGAGTCCGATGTGAGGCTCGATCCCATCACGCCGGGATCACGCCCTGAGTCAAAGGCAGACGCTTAACGACTGCACCACCCAGGCGCCCCCTTTCTCACTCTTAATAAAACGCAAAAGATGCCTGGGTGGCCCAGTCAGTTAAATGACCAACTCTGGATCTCAGCTCAGGTCTCAGTCTCAGGGTTGCGAGTTCAAGCTCTGCATTGGGCTCCTCACTGGGCGTGGAGCCTACTTAAAAAAAAAAACAAAAACCCAAACACAAAAGAAAGAGATGACCCTCTTCTGTTGCATATTGCAGTGTCTGGATGTGATGGCTGGAACTGCGGCAGTCATCTTTTGATCACAAGGAAAGTCAGCCTAGGAGAGTATCATTCTGGCTGGAGTATTTGGTGTTTATAAGGGGAGACGGGCCTAGAAAAGCCTTTGGGGTCTTTCTGGGAAAGGCCCAAAATGCCAGGGCAGGTGACTTGGTTTGAATTTGGTAGAAAATGAGGCGCCAATGAAAGCTTTTCAGCAGAAGTATAACACATTTAGCATCGTGCTTTAATGTGCATTAATTCAGCAGGTACAAGCAGAACTGATGTGGGAAAAGACGGGGAGGGGGAGTTCAATTTTAAGACTTTGGGGGTCCCTTCTCCCTGACCACCTCACGAAGGCACCGCTCGCTGACGAGCAGAGCCCGAATGTCTGGCATCCCGCAGAAAGGCTTCAATGGCTCGTGAGCACACTCACACCTCACTCTGTGGGTTCCTGGCTGGCTCGAGACTCGCGCATGTCCTGGTGCACGCAGCAGAGGCGCTGACAGCGCCGGAGGACTGGGATCAGTTACACGGGGAGAGGAGGTAAGACTGCCAGCACTGCGCTGCGGAGAATCAGCACTGAAAACAAGAGGCCCCAAAGGAGCCCAAGGCAGTCTCTCCTCACTCAGCCAGCTGCAAGGAGCTCAGAGCTCAGAGCAGGAGTTCCAGGCTCTCGGAAGGCTGGAAGCCTTCGCTGCACGGGAATGCAGTGCGGCTACATGGGATTTGAGGACCAAGGGGGGTTCTAACGTCACCCTCTTACTAAGAAGCTGGGCCGGTTCTGCATGATTATTGGGAGCACCTTGGTCTTCTGGCTCTGGCTCTGGAAGTGAGGGTTACACTACACTTCCTCCATGTTGTCACTGGCTGCGGAGAACTCCTGCCATTAGCTGCTTTTGGGCCATCGACAAGCTGTTTTCTGAGCCGCCTCAATTACTTTCTACTTGATTCATCACCTATTTGAGGCTCTGAGAGTCAGCACTGGCGTCTCTTTGACAAGCTCTAGACGGACATGTACGTGTCTCCTACACCTTCTTTAAGATTAAGTTCTTGGCGCATTCTTTCTTGATGGTCTGTGAACATTGCAAGGTTTTATGAAAAGTAAAGTGGCCCCATGAAGTCATCACTCTATGTAACAAACCTGGCAGGTAACATAAATGAGTGAAGGGGACGGAGTTTAAGTGAAAGTTGCAGTCCTCCAGCGGACACATTTGTTTCTGCACTTCCACAAGAAACATGCTATTCCCAACTTTTGGAATGCCTAGCTCTTGGGTCTAAACTCCACTTCCCTACTTATCTTTTTTTTTTTTTTAAGATTTTATTTATTTATTTGACAGAGAGAGAGACAGCCAGCGAGAGAGGGAACACAAGCAGGGGGAGTGGGAGAGAAAGAAGCAGGCTCCCAGTGGAGCAGGAAGCCTGATGCGGGGCTCGATCCCAGAACTCCGGGATCACGCCGTGAGCCGAAGGCAGATGCCTAACGACTGAGCTACCCAGGCGCCCCTCCACTTCCCCACTTTTCACAGAGACCCAGGTATTAAGAAATATTTCTCTCCTTAAAGAAAAACAAGAGTGCAAGTATCATGACAAAATAGTGTGGTGGAGACAAGAGAGTTACAAAGGAGATACAGTGGGGCCCCTGGCTGGCTCAGTTGGTAGCGCATGCGACTCTTGATCTCAGGGTTGTGAGTTCAAGCCCCACGTTGGGCCTAGAGCTTACTTAAAAACTAAATAAATAAAAATAAAAGATCCATTCGTGTTTTCTTGAAGATTTTATTTTTTTAAGCAATCTGTACACCGAACGTGAGGCTCGAACCTACAACCCCAAGATCAAAAGTCCCACACTGCACCAACTGAGCCAACCAGGTGCCCCTAAAAGATCCACTCTTTAAAAAAAACAGCAACAGCAAAAAACAAAAGTGCCTATGGCATCTAACAAGGATGCACAACTCTCAGCTCACATGAGAGTGAGAGCCCAGTATGGCCAGATCTTCTGCTTTTAAAACAGAAACTGGAGATCCAGAATCTCATGTGAAATCTACCAATTTTACAATGTTGGCTCATTTTCCTCCACTTCCCAACTGTGCTTGCATGCTCTTCCCACCACAGCAATGCACCTGCAGCCTCCCAGACCCTGTCTTTCCCGTCTGCACACTTCTGCATTTCTGGGCTCCTACAACACATGTCCTCCTTTTCTCTGCCTGGGAATCTCTTAAGCAATTTCTCAAGGGCTCAGATCAATGTACACTTCCTTCTCCTTGTAAGATTAGGTGCTCTTTATTCTTTCTATGCTCCCACCGTACCCTGAACATACCTCAACAGACCTCTTACCACATTGTCCTGGAACTGCTGGTTTCCTTGTCTGTTTTTCACCAGCCCGAGAACTCCCCGAGGGCAGGGACTTTCATGGTCTCTGACCTGAGAACCTTGGGTAGGATGGTGGGAAATACGCCAAGAAAGGGAAAATAGTTTACTCAAAGGGGAAAAGAAAAGTTCAAACAAGATAGAGAGCCAGGGACTTGAGCATTTAAAGTAATGGGTCCGAGAGGTGATGGCAGGTGATAAACGGAAGACAAGCCCAAGAGCCAGGAATCAGGATGATTGAAACAGGTCAGGAAGTGGAATGGTTCAAGATAGAAGCTGTGGATGAGGTAAGGGTGTCCGGAGCCTGTTTTTACAGAGGGTACCGAATGTGATAGGGACAGAGGTGGGTCTCACCGCCTTAAAGTCTTAGTATTGGGCTCCACTGTTGTTAGCTCGATAGTCTGGTGGGTTTCTCTTCTCCATTCCAAGGATTCACCGTCAGCCAGCATTTACTGAGCATTTTATTCTGTGTCGGGCACTGTTAGGCACCGTAACTACAGAGCAGAATCAGATATGATCCCTGCGCTCAAGCTTGTGGTCTGGCGCACGAAACGGACACATAAATAGATAATGACAAGAAAACGAAGTAAATGCTACAATCGAGAGAAGCACAGGGGACTACAGTAGCGCAGAGGAAGGATCCCTGATCCATTAAGGTCCGGAAATGGTCATTTACCTGAGGTCATACAGCTGGGAGTGGAGGGGTGGAAGACCCAGGATTAGAACCCAGGCCTGTCAGACTTAAAAGCCCACTCTTTTTCATTGAAGAAATTGGGAAAAGACAGAAACGACTTTATGGCGGTGGGGGAAATTTAGGTGTGCCGGCTCGGTTAAGCGGCAAACTGCGTGACTCTACGTTAAAGTTGGCTTAAAAAGATAGTTGTTTGAGGGGTAGGTGGGTGGCTCAGTTGGTTAAGTGGCTGCTTGCAGCTCAGATCATGATCTCAGGGTCCTGGGATCGAGCCCCGTGTCTGGCTCCCTGCTGGGTGAGGAGTCGGCTTCTCCCTCTCCCTCTCTCCACTGCTCATGCTCTCTCTCTTTCTCTCAAATAAATAAATAAATAAATAAATAAATAAATGTCTTTAAAAAAAAAGGTAGTTGTTTGAGATTTGGGAAGCAGAAGTGAATCAGCAGCCATTGATCACTGAAGTCATGGACAGATGTGGAGGTCCCAGAAGGTTCCAGCTTGTCTTCACTCTCCTCCACTTCACACCCTGCTCTTCCTAACTGCCGACTCTGCTGGTCAATAGAAGCTCCAAGCCCACCACCAGACCCCTGGCTGTGGACCCACGGGCTTCTCCTGTAGACTTCTCTATCAGCTTTCACAGCCCCCTGTCAGCTGGATGTGCTTGACTTCTGGAACTGACTGGTTGGTGACTCCCCTGATCAGCCCCCTTTCAGAGCTGCACTGCCCCAGCCCCTCCTCCCACAACTGATTAAGTTCTAATTTCTGGGGGCACCTGGGTGGCTCAGTCTTTAAGCGTCTGTCTCTGGCTCAGGGCGTGGTCCCAGAGTCCTGGGATCAAGCCCCGCGTCAGGCTCCCTGCTCCACTATGAGCCTGCTTCTTCCTCTCCCACTCCCCCTGCTTGTGTTCCCTCTCTCACTGGCTGTCTCTCTGTCAAATAAATAAATAAAATCTTAAAAAAAAAGTTTTAATTTCTGTAATAAATCCCTTATCCCACAACTCATAGTGATTCTCCTTCCTTAGCTGAATGCCGACTGAAATACTGTGCTTTCCCCAAAGATGAAAATAATTGAGCCGAGAGAAGAACAGCCTAAGTTTAGAAGTCCAGCTTCACCAGTATCTCCATAACTCCAGTGCCCCTGTACTTCATAGTTCAGTAAATATTTGTTGAATTGAATTTTTAGGTTGCTTCTGGTTCTTCATTGGTACAAATATCATTGCACGGAATAGTTTCTGGGGAAGAGATTTTGTTTTTGTTTTGTTTTGTTTTTTCTTCTTTTAATTCTTTTCTCAAGATCAATGCGGGGGCATGGAGTCATTTATGGCTCAGGCTCTGAAATTCTGACCCAGGACAATATCTGTTGTGCTGGCTACATGTGTTCTTCATCTCCTGGGGTACAATAGATTTTCCTCTGGCTTCAATTTCCCTCTCTCTCCCTCACCTTCTGTCCCTTGCAAAAACAGAGAAAAACCTCACTCTTGTGTATTTTCTCCAAAGAAAGTATTTCACACTCTAATCAAATCAGCCCCAAAAGATATATTGGGTTACCCTTATGGGAATGCTCTTCTGGCTTGGCTGAGTTGGAAGTGGGAGAAACAAAGACATCTGGAAGTGGAGGACAGACAGCAATCAACTTTGAACCACTTAATTGCAGGGGAATTTCCTCCTTGCTACTTACACCATTCAGCACTTGTTGGGAGAAGACATGTTACATGCTCACTTTGCCTCCTGGAAAGCTGGGTTAAATGCTGTTCCAATTAATCAACCATTTATGGAATGTCTGTCCTAAACCAGTCCCTACACCGGTTGTTGGAGATACTGCTCTTGAGGTGTTTTCAGCCAAAGTGGGAGGGAAACACGATGAGTTATAGCTCAGCCAGCCTATAATAAGTGCTAGAAAAGAGGCATAAGCAAAGCACTCTGGAACAGAGGAGGCAGCAATCATATCTGACGATATCATTGGCAATGGGAAGGGAGAAAAGTGTTAAAGAATGTATAGGGAGAGCGAGGCAACCTTTTTAAAAAATTTTATTTATTTTAGAGAGAGATAGAGAGGGCGAGAGAGAGTGTGGAGAGGGGCAGAGGGGCAGGGAGAAGGATAAGCTGACTCCACGCAAAGCGCTCTCGATGTGGGGCTGGATCCCGTGACGCTGAGATCATGACCTGAGCTAAAACCAAGAGTTGGCTGCCCAACCAACTGAGCCACCTAGGTGCCCCAGGAGGCAACATATTTTAAGCACAGACCTGGGTTTCACAGAAGAAGGTGAGCAAGGGGAGAGGGCAAACAGTCACTGATTATCTACCCTGTGCTTCTTGCTGAGCTAAGACTGTACTTGTGTTATCACATTAACCTTTCCCAAAACCCATCTGGAGGAAACTGAGGCACAAAGAACGGAGGTAATTTGCTCAAGAACTTGAAAGAGGTAGAATTGGGATTCAAACCCATATCTGTTTGACTTCCAAGAACACGCCCTGCTCCCATCCGTGCATGGAGAATTATTTTCAAAAGACATTTGAGATGGACTATAAAGAATGAAGATTTTAATACACTTCAAAAGGCCAGAGGGTGCAAGAAGGGATGGCATCAAAGGATTCCAGATGAAGAATGGGAGGAGAACAGCCCCAGGGTTTGTCTCAAGAAGCTCAGGCAGTCTGGAGTGACTGTGGGGAGACACTGCCACATGACCATATCACTGTCTTCTCGGGTTCCACATGTCATTCGGTAATTTACTCAACAGTGCTGGGCATTCAGAACTCAACCTCTGTTCTTAAAGTCTCTAATCAGTCTGGTGAGATTAATTGCTGTCACCATAGACTGCCTTGTACGCTTCAGCTTAGGGTGTGTGTGTGTGTGTGGGTGGGTGTGGGTGTGTGTGTGTGTGCGTGAGCACATACTCATACAAGCGTTATTTGGACCATTTCCTTCCCACAATCATTTCTCAACAAATAGATTCCCCAGGCTCTCCAAAGGTATGCATTCCTTATTTCCTCTGCCTTCAGCAGGGCGTGGATTTGACCTGCTGGCCTTGACGTGATAAGTTTAGAGCTCACAGCATCTTAGCAAGTGCCCTTTCAATCCAAGAGAGACCTGATCTGGTCTTCCACGAGCACACTTAGAAAATAATGATCAATCCTAGGGTTGCAGGGAAAAGATCTTCACTGGAACTGACAAGGAAGCGGACACCCTGTACCATTTCTCTGCAGACTTTGCAAGTGCTCAACACTTCTTGAAAGAGAATATGGTTCCCAAGCCTTTCGCTCAGCCGGCTGGAGCCTAGTTTAAAAAAATGCATTTCATCTCTGGCAAATCACAGCAAAACGTCATAAACAGCTGGAAACTCTCTGAGGTGAAGACAAGTGGGATATTATGTTTGGATTTATTGCTCCCTCCCCCGTGATAGCTGATTTCCATTTCCGACAGGGTTATTATTTCCATCTTTATGAAATATCTTGGATCTCACCTTGGATAATTACTGATTATCATCAGCTCCTCACCTGAGGCGTTTTAGCATTTGGGTGAACCTGAAAAATATTTTTTTTTCCAAAATATGTACTAAGGAAAACTCAATGTGTGAGATTATGTCTTTATTTCTATTTTCATTTGCAATTCCCTTTGGTTTTCTGATGATCAAGTCATTAATCAGTGTCAAATCACCATCCAGAGCACAGACAGTGTATTTACCACTTGGCTTCCAATGTGGATTAAATGGCAATAACTTGTGTTACTCAGTCTGGTGCTCTCTCATTACCGTGGTAATCACAGACCCAAGAAACCTTGAGGGTATTCACAAGATCTCAGTAGCCATCTAAGGTTTTTAGCCAAAGGTGTACATTACAATCTTCTGAAATTTGATAGAGCTCCCTAAGTTAGTCCAACAAGTACTCCCAGTTGAGGACGACTAAGAGTCCAACATCCTTCATTTCACTCCTTGACGTTGCCATTCTATGTGTCCCTCCATACTTCCAACCTTTGCTTCTTATTCTTCTGCTGTGATACCTTTGATAACCCCCTCCCCCACTTCTCTGCCTGGTAAAATCCTGTTCACTCAAGAGGCCCAACCCAAATGCTACCTCTGCTATGAAGCTTTCTGTGATGAAAATCTTTTTCTCCCCGATCCTACAGCACTTCTGAAACATCTTTATGAACATTCTGTGTTATCACGTTCTTCTATGGTACATAGAGCCATCTGCATGTGTCTAACCTCCCCACTCAACCGTGAGCTCCAGAATAACGGTGGTAACTTATTCATCTTCATATCTCCAAGGGCTGGCATGGGGCCTAACACTCATTCACCGAATGAATGAGGAGGTTGATACTCAAAAGTAGACCGTGCATTGGCCCATTTAGTTTAGTCAGATCTGGGTTTCCTCAGCATTTCTTGACTGAGTTGCTTACAAAAAGAGATGTGCGAGGATGTTCTAGGCAAGCACCTAAAGGGCCATATTCGTTTTTAATATCCTTTTAAAAACATCACTTTCCCAACGAAAGTGATAATAGCTCCTTTAATTTGAATTAGTAATGAACGGCTGGATAGCAACTTGAACTTGAGGATTTGTTTTCAGGAAAGCAGACAATCTCACGAAAATCCAAATCTAAATTGATTGGTTCAGTCAGTGTAGGAAATGTTAGCCTGAAAAATCAGGAGACCTGCCCGTGGTTCCTGTGTGACTTTGTGTAAGTTACTTCTTCCCTCTGGGTCTCTTCTGTAAAATGGGGCATTAAACCGAATACCTCTGAGGTTTCTGCTAACTCCAAAGTTCTATGACCTTAACCAGAATCACCAGTAAACTGATGTAGCAGTTCCTTTATTTTGGTTCTACTCCATAGTACTGAGGGGAATGGAGTAGTCTTATTAAGATGCTAAGGAGTTTTACAAAATGCATTAATACATCATAACAATGACATAAATCATAACGATCACACCTGTGAAGAACCTTGCAAAAGAAAGGAAAGAATCATCCATGGTGCTACCACTCTAATAAGTGACTGTTTTGGTATGTGTTCCTCCATTCTTCTCATATGTATATGTGTCCTCTTATATATGCATATATATATATGTACGTACATGCTTTTTCACATATCGTAAGCATATTCCTTGATGTTAACTATTTGTAATTTTCATTTTAAATGACTACATACTGAGTAAATAGGTAGGACATGCAAATACTCTTCTATTGCAAGATAATTATGTTGTCAATTTTTTGATAGCATTGAAATTAAAATCTCTATAAATATAACTTTATGGATTATTTTGGATAATAATAATAATACATATTTTGGATTATTCCCACAAATGGGAATCCTCTATGAAAGGATATGAACATTTTCATGACTCGCACAGTACCCTGCCTTATTTTAATAAGCATCTGTGATTTTGCTGTGTAGTACCCTATTTTTCCTAAGGGAAGCCAAGCCCACCCCCACCCTACTACCACATGCTTTGGAATAACTGACTTTGCCACTCAGCCCCCTCCTTTCCAAAGAGTAACATGTGGATAAGGCCTGACAAATCAGGGTATTACATTCCCCTGGCCACAGTTTAGGGATAGGCATGTGACCCAGATGGAGCCAGCAACAACACAGCAAGACTTTAAATAAGACTGTTGGAAGAGATGGCATGTGCTTTTCTGCTGAGGCTATCAGCAGGGAGGATGGTAGAAGCCTGCAACTGCTGGGAGTCAACACATGGAGCCTGCGAATGAAGCCAACACAGGAGAAGACAGAGCTGAGGGATGGGAATCCTCTAGATTCAGTAATGCCTGTAGCCAGAACTATTCTAGGACTTACTTTGCAGTGAAGTGAACCAAAAAGTTTCACTGTTCCTTAAACCATTTCCTCCACACATTCATTCCTTCACTGACACACAGATACACTCCTAACTGGTATGAATAGAGTTGTTTTAAAAAAAGAAATCCTTTTTACTTATCTTTTTTAAGTAATAAGCTTTGCTTTTTAGAGCACTTTCAGGTTCACAGTGAAACTGTGTAAAAAGGTCCCACGTACCTCCAGTCCTACCCAGCCCCTCCACCTGCCCCCCCCGACATACAATCTCCCTCTCGACACCCCATGGCAGAGTAGTACATTTGTTACAACTGATGACCCTACACTGAGGTGTCATTACCACCCGAAGTCCATAGGTCACCTAAGTGTCCACTCCTGCTGGTGTACATTCTATAGGTTTTGACAGATGTGATTTTACTTTTAAGTAGAACTACATAAAGGATATAATCTCACATGTACAGCTTGATAAGCTTTTACCTAGGCAGATCTATTCATATAACCCCTACCCAGATCAAGATCTAGAACATTCACAGTTCCGTGGTTCCTATGTGCTCCATCCATGTAGTTACTCCTCTAAAGTTATTTACTATTCAGGCTTCTTTCACAAAAATTATTTTTGCTGCTTTTGAACTTTATATAAATGGAATCTCACAGTGTGACTGCAACCTCTTAGCCTCTTAACAGCTCAATCCTGCTGTCACAGGGGGAAGAGACTGGGTGGCTGAGGATATGAGGATATGTTGCGAACAGAGGGGAGATTATGGCAGATGATGTTTTTCAAAAATGGCCACAGCAGTATTTCTGGTTCCAGGTATTCTTTCAGAATTCTACCACTCTTCCATTAGCAAATGGAATCTATTTCCCTTCCCGTTGAACCTGGGTGGGCTTGACTGTTCTAACCAAGAGTATGGCACAAATAATGACATGACTTCCATAGTTTGGTCATAAAAACTTCCATAGTTTTGTCTCTTTCTCTCCAGACACTTCCCCTTAGAATTTGGCCACATGTTGCAAGGAAGCCTAGGCCACATGGAGATGCTACGTATGGATGTGTCTGCTGATAATCCCAACAAAGATTCCAGGCAACATCAGTTGCTGATCATATGAATGAATGAGACCTCAGATGATTCTAGATCCTAGGTGCCAAGCTGCCGCAGCGGACACCAGAGGAGGAGCGATGAACTGCCTCCACTAAGCCCTACCAAAAAGAAGATGCGAGTGAACTAAATTGTTTAAGTGCTACAGCACTGATTTGCTACGCAACCACAGATAACCAGAATTCTATAATATCCGTGTTCTTGCGAAGAGTCTTCTGGTGATATCTGACGATCACAAATTACTCTTCTCTCTAGGTCCTGGTTTCCTCAGCTATGAAATGGACAATGATTACTATGCCATGGGAATGTTGTGAGGTGTAAATGAAGTAACGCACACGCGGTGCTCTTTTTATAATTGGACTTCAAGAAATGCTACTGAATATTTTTTCACCTTACTTCCATCAAGTTGTTCTAGATTTGCTGCTTCGTACAAATGCCTACCACCTGATTTTGTCCACACACAAATGGGCGGGCACATTGCAATGGGGTCGCTTCCATGCTGCTCTAACCCCTCACTCGCTCTAGGGGGAGCCAGCCACCATGTTGTGAGGATGCTCAAGCAGCCTTACAGGGAGGTCCACAGAGCGAGAAACAGACCTCTTCCCTTGCTCAAGTGCCAACCACGGGAAGGAGCTACCTGGGAAGCCGACCCTTTGGCCCCCGTCAGTCTTCAGATAGAGATCCCAAGCCAGAATCACTCAGCTAATTTAATTCCCATAGAAACTGTGAAACCTGTACGAAATGAAACGGAAAAACCAAAAAAAGCCCCTTATTATTGTTTTAAGTCAAGGTTTGGGATAATTTATTATGCACCGATAGTTAGCTAATAGCTACAGCAACATGGGAAGGGATGTAGGCGAGGAACTGATCCAAGGTTGAGGGCTGTTTTAGGGTTTATGTGGAAGGACAGAAACGGCTGAATGAACTTGAAAGTGCCAATGAGACGGAGTTTGAAGTAAATGATCACAGGGCCCAGCTTAGAAAGGGAAGAAAGTAAAGCTGGAGGAGGGGAACAAACTTGGAACGGGTAGACTATAAACTACAGATTTCACTGAAGCTGAAGAACAGGTTTGGTGAGGGTAAAGAGTAAAAAAATCTGGAATAAAAGAAGGTCTTGTTTAGAAGGTGGAATCCCTTGGTTACTGATTTCAGAAGTGGAACAGTTCTGGAGAACAAAGTACAGGATATGATCAAAGAAATGGGTGGTTTAAGGGCAGTGCTGGGAAAGCTTGTTTTTTTGTTGTTGTTGTTGTTTTTTTTTTTTTTTTTAAATCTTTCTGGTGAGGACAAGGGCAGAGGGGACAATGGGGCAACATAAACTAATGATAGCAAGCTGTTAAAAAGTTTCTAAGATCCCATCATCCCTAGAGAGATGGAATGAAGATGGAATGGGAGTTTGCATACCTTGATAGTAAACGCCTCAATGCAGGGGTAGCTGGTCTGGAAGTTGTAGTTACAAGGTGAGGAGAATGCCAGCTTTTACTCCTGGTTCAAGATACTAAAGATGGGGACAGAAGAACTCCATTTGAAAGGGCTTTAAGAGAAGCACTTAACTTTAGGACAATATCAGATTTTAGGCAAGATAAAGAAGTGATGGCAGTGTTCTAGGAAAATGTTAGATATGCAAGGAAATTTCTTTGCATTGACATGGGTTTGCCTGTAAAAAAGCTGGAACTTTATTCTGTTGGCAACTGGAAACCACTGGAAAGTTTTATACAGGTGACTGACATGGTGAACTTTGAATTTTAGAAAGCCCACCCTGACAGCAGTGGCAGTATGATAGATGTACTAGGCAAGGAGTGTAGAGAGGTTCTTTTGCAGGAAGACGGTTGGGAAAAAAGGTCCAATCCACACAGGTGATGAGGCCTCATCATCAGCCCACTGAAACAATGGGACCAGCTATTTACGAAGTAGAGACTACAGAATTTAGTGGGCAGTAAGGGAGAGGGGTTAAGGCAGTTGACAGGGCAGGGTTCAGGTCTTTCACCTCGTTTCTGAAGCTGTTTTAGATTGTTCAAAGCATTTGATCTTCCATGAAACCTAGGTATGTAACTGCTGTTCCCCCCCTTTACTTTTCCTTTTTTGTCCCTCAAATCTACTTATCTTGATCTGTATTTTATATTCCACTAATATAATTTATTACTAATTTATTTTTAAATATAATTTATTTTTTTGGTTTTGCTATTCTCATTTTTAGTATACACGTTGGCTATACCATTGTGGTAATAAAGCTTTCCAAAGGTAAGAATCTAAGGGCAGTGTGGTACAGTGGAAAGACAAGCCGCCTGTAAGTCAAAAGGGCTGGTTTCCGGTCCCAGTCCTGCCATGAAGTTCCTGTATGACGCTGGTTAACTCAACTGATGTCTTTGGACCTGTCTTTTCATTTTTGAAAATGAATAAAGTCTTATCCATTGCGACTTGCCTACCTATATAATATAGGGAACACAACAGATATTTTTATGATAATTGTGAATACCTTCTCCAATATAGCACTACAAAATTAGAATAGTGGATGGTAAGCCTCTTGAAGTCTATTTCAAGAAAGCTGCTTAACCTGGTTGGTCAATAGAGAAATAAAGTTTGAGACAAATATTGTACTCCAATACATTTTCCCAGACTAGAGGTAGTTATACTCGTGTCTAGTAGGACAATAAGTCTTGACTTTTCTTTTTTGAAAGTGGAGGACGGCTCTCATTCATCATATACTTCCTAGACCTAAAGTGCCTTAACTTGAAATCATGGCTCTGCTACTTGTACTAGCTTGTCACCTTAGGTAAACTACTTATTCTCTCTGTGCCTCCGTTTCTTCATCCATAAAATGGGAATACTGTATCTCAAAAGGCTATTGTAGAGATTAAACAGGTTAATGTATAAAGCAGCATCTGGAACAGAGAAAACCCTAGATAAACATTAGCTATTATTTTTATGTGCCAGACACTGGAGTGCAAAGACCTTCCCTTGAAGAGCTCATTCTCTAGTCAGGAAGATTTTTTGAACAAACGACCATAACTTAAATGTTCTGAATCCTGTAATAAGATGTGTAGAAACAGAGGAAGGAATGCCGGTCTTATCCTAGAGGCAAAGTCAAGGGCAGGATAAGTTTCTTGAGGGTAAAGTTTGACTTTGACCCGTAAGGAAAAGAATTTAATATTAGGAATATTTAGGAACATGGAGCAATCAGAGGCAGAATGGGGAAGGCAGACTCTAGCCACAAAATACAAATATATATAGTTAGGAGGAAAAGGGAGGATATGTGGTAGATTGAGAGCTTGTTAGAAATATAGAATCTTGGGGCGCCTGGGTGGCACAGCGGTTAAGCGTCTGCCTTCAGCTCAGGGCGTGATCCCGGCGTTCTGGGATCGAGCCCCACATCAGGCTCCTCTGCTATGAGCCTGCTTCTTCCTCTCCCACTCCCCCTGCTTGTGTTCCCTCTCTCGCTGGCTGTCTCGATCTCTGTCGTATAAATAAATAAAATCTTTAAAAAAAAAAAAAAAGAAATATAGAATCTTAGCCCCTACCCAGACATAACTCAATCAAAATTTGCATTTTTAACAAGATCCTCAGGTGGTTCCTACTGAACATGAAAGTTTGAGAACCACTGGTCTTGAGGACACTGGAGTCAAGCTGCTTAGGTTTAAGTCTTGGCTTTACCATTTACTTATAATGCATGACTCTAGGCAAGCTATTTAACCTCCTTCCTTTGCCTAGGTTTTCTCATTTGTAATTAGACATAATAGTTTCTACCTCATAAAATTTTAAGGACTAAATAAATTATATGTGAGATGCTAATAATACTTGGCACCAGGTAAGCACAAGAGTAAGCTACAATTCTTGACTTACATGCTACTTATTATGGTCAGAGTCAGTTTTATAAGCAGCTTGTCTTTCCATTTCTACTCCATTACTGTCACCTTGACATTTGTTGTAGAGGAAGACACTTGGAAGTCAGAAGACCTGGGGTTATAAAGTCCAGCTCCCTTCAATTCCTAGCTTTGTGAAATTGGGTGAGTTCTTCAATTTCTGTGTTTTCCTCATTCATACTGTTTGTGGGGGTGGGGGGAAGATCTAAATTACACCTACCTCACTGAGATGCTGTGCGGCTCAAAGAATAGAGTTAAACTACAAAATCTATTAAGGTTTCTTTTACCATCTTTCCAAAAGTTAAGTAATTGACCTGAAAACAGGTGGGAAATAGATGGAAGAGAATGCACTGTAAGATCAAGGAGGGAGAGAGGGGCCTGGGTATTATCTGTCCCACTTCATGACTTTCTGGAGCAGCAGGCTTGGGTTTCAACAGTAACAATTTTCTGGGCACTCAGAGAGTATTTTTAGCTAATGGGTAAATAGTAATAAGAAACTTAAATGCTGTTTATTTTCTCTTTTTAATCTATAGCTCCATTCAAGAATATGACCAGTCTCACACGTTTGCACAGTGATCCACAACTTACAAATAACTTTTTCTACGTTGTCTATCACAACATCCCCATTGGGTAGGATTAACCCCATTTTACATGAACACTTTGTTAATGTCAGAAAATATATTAAGAACCCCCTTTGACTTGGGCATTTTTACCAGATCCTATGTTTCCAAAAGTACACAATTTAAGAGGAAGGACAATCACAAAACTTGGATTCAATCTTCCACAATACCAAGCACTGGCTTCAATTTCATGGCCGCGAGTAACTACACACTGGACCCCTTTTCTCCTATGTAAAATAGGGGCAACAATACCTTCTTCACACAATTGTTCTGTGATTAAATAAGAACAAAGGCTGAAGGGTGAACCTACCACATCGTAAGGCCTCTAATAAATACCTTCTCCTTCTTCCCTTTGACAGCTAAAGCACGAGATACCACTATCATTCCCACTTCACACGTGGAGGACCCCGAAGTGGAGAACGTTCGGGTCCCCCTTCTCCACTGGCAACTCCGCAACCCCCAGATTGGGTTCGAACAATTGCGACGTCCGTTATGTAGTTTCTTGTAGCGCTGATTCTCTCTCCTTGAATTGCGTCTGGTGGGGGCTGGAGGCCGCTGATAATTGCTCCCATGACTCTGAGGAATCCGATCCCAATGCTCAACGGCGCTTCAGGGACAAAGCTGCTTTCCTACCGTCCCTAACCTCGCCTAGAGTAAAGGTCGCGGCAAAGCCTCAGCTCCAGCTACCGACGCCATTTTGGCCCCTACGTGTGACGCCACACGTAGCAGAGAGCGCAGCCCATTGGTTGGGAGACGGCAGCCAGAGGAGAGGCGCGCGAAGCCGGAGAGGAGGGTATGAAGGAGAAGCCAAGGAAACTACAATCCCGGCCTTCCTTGCGCCTGCGACAGCATACCGAGAGCGAAAGAGAAGGGAGCTTGGGTTCGGACCACAACTCCCGGCACCTCCCGCGATGTCTCCTCTTTCCTTTCAAAACGCGGAGAAAAAGAGGGACTGGGAGAATGGAGGCCTTCTGGAGTCTGTTCTCCGAAAGGCGGGAAAGGCGAACTACACCTCCCGACTGGCAGCGCGCGGCTGCGCCTGCGCCCTGATGCCTGTCGCCATCTTGCCCCTTCTGAGGCACCGCAAACAAACCCAATTCCTGGTGTTCCCTAGTCTTGGCGGAGGAGCCTTTTAGATGAGCCCCGAAAGGCCGGGCAGGTGGGTGACTCTCAGACAGGGTGATGGGAAGAGCTGGCAGGTTAGCCAGGCTGGAGGAGCGCCGGGCCAAGAATTTGGTCCCCGGCTTGGGGCGCCCAGCCCCATCCTCCGTTGTCTCCTAACGGGATCGTGGGGCTCCCCGAGGTGGACTGAGGGGGACTTTGGCAGGCCTGGTGCTGGGATCCTGGGGGTCCAGCTCTGGGAGCCTCCTGGTGAGTCTCGGTCGTCTGCCTGGCTGTCCGCGCGCCTACTCTCTCTCCGTTGTCCTCTCCGCTGAGGAGGGAGCGAGGCGCTGATGCCAGCCGGGGCCCCTGACACCCGCTACTGGTCCTGAAGGGCTTGGCTAGTGGGCTTGACATTGGGGTTGGCGCTGAGCGGCACGGGTGAGGAGGGTGGGCGGGCTGCTCTTGTTGTGGTGCTGCGAGAGAGTGCGTGTTTGGGGAGGGGGCGGGGCGGGCTTGCCTCCTTGACACTTGAGTGGGGGAAGGATTACAGGAGATCCCGGCTCCGGAGCGGGCTCCCGCTACTGCTGCCCAGATTTCCAGTGCGCTGCGGCCCCGCGGTGGGGTGCGCTGGCGGGGACGCGTCGGGATGCCGTGACGTGGTGCTTGATTCGGGCGGTCGCCGGCCGCCTCCAAGATCCTGTCGGGGGGCGGGGACTGGCTTGTGGAGGGAGCGGATTCCTTTGGCTCTGCCCCTTCTTCCTCCTCCCCACCCCTTTTCTTTATGTCATCCTGCCGGCTGGGGCGCGCAGTCCAGTTCTCCTTGCTCTGGGTTGGTTCGTAGCTGAGAGGACTATGGGAAGTCGGAGGAAGGGGGGGATCAACTCCGGGCGCAGAGTTGGAGTTAGCAGCCCCAGTGCCTGGAACGGGATATAGCAGTTATTACAGTTCGGTGCCTGACTCCTCGGCTAGACCTTGAGCTCGCTCATTCACTCACTCACTCACTCACTCACTCACTCATTCATTCATTCATTTTACCCACTCTTCTCTATCTTCATTCATCTACTTAACAAATATTTACAGTGGATCTACCGTGTGCTAAGCAGGTATTGTGCAAGCGCCCAGCGCTGTTGTCTTTTTATCCTCTAGACCAGGCAATTCCCAGTATGAAGTAAGTTCCTGACATCTAAACTTTTGGTAAATGATTGTTTAATGACTACAGGGTGTAAATTCATCCTTCATTGTTAAGACTTGAGAGGAAAGTTTTTTGTTAAGTTCCATTAGCCCATGTAACTTGCTAGGAGGTTTATATATTTTATCTTTTATAACTCAGAAGTGAGAAAGCCGATGCAAATCAGGTAGCCTGCGCAGGGTTACACAGGTAGTAGCCCCTATTGATTGAACAACACGCCAGCCACTATCATAACTTCACATACTGTTCTTTAATCCTTATGACAAATTGGATGATAGTACCTCTGTTTTACAGATGTGGAAAACTTTTGCTCAGATAGTCCGCTTTACCCAGGATCACCCAGTCAGTGAGTTGAAAGCTGGAACTAGAAACTGGAGGTGTCTGACTCTAAAGCCTGTGCTCTTCCCACTGTCCTCTGCGGGAATAATAAGCTGCAGAATGGTTGTTTCGTTCTTCATTTATCAGAAGTTGAAAAGTGTGGTGGTGAAATAGGATTGTGAGATGTTCTTACTGGTTTTACTTCTTAGTGTGTAGATCTCCAGGTAAGTGGCCTTTTGACTTCACTTTGGTGACTTGATTTTTGTTTCATTTTGTTTTGGTAGGGAAGACAAGCTCTTTGGGGCTACCAAAAAGAAGCAGCAATGCCTGTTGTGTGGCCAACCCTTTTGGATCTCAGCAGGGATGAATGCAAAAGGATTCTTAGAAAATTGGGTACGATTTTCATTTTTGATGTTTATGCCTTCTATGATACTTTTCCCTTTCTGTTTTTGTCATGGCTGTTTGCCTGGATGTCATATCTCATGCTGCATTAGAAATTCTTTGGAGGTATACTTTTCATCTTACTCATTGTTATTTCCCCAGTGCCTAGCATAGTGCTTTGTACCTAGTAGGTGCATGGACCATAATAATAAAAATAGTAGCTAAGAGTTCTTGAGGGGTACTGGGCTATTCTGAGTTCTTTACGTTCAATATCTTATTTAATCCTCACTCATTGGGAAAGGTGGGTATTTGTGTGTGTGTGTGTGTGTGTGTGTGTGTGTTTCCATATTACAGATGACAAAACTGAAGCTTAGAACCCAAGGCGGTGCTGATAGTTAAGTCATGGAGTCAGGATTGTAACCCAGGGAATATGATTCCAGTCATGAATGTATGTGTGAATTATAAACTGTTTCTGAATTCTAAGTAAATGTTAGCTATGCTGACTTTCCTAAGTTATGTTTACTATCAGTAATAAAACACGCTTTATGTTTATAATTAATTATTTTGAGCTTCTTTTCCTTTAGAGCAGCCTTTCTCAACTAGCATTTTAGGGAGAGAATTAAGCACTAATGCTAATAAGCCTAATCCATTGTGTGTAATGAACTAACTTCTTTTTATGCATTTGGAATGGTAATAGTTTTGTACTATTCTTGGAAAAATAAGAGACTTACTCAAGTCATTTTTTATATTCTGTGATTCAAATGAGGATCCTTGGTTGAGAACTAATACTTTAGACTCTAAGGTCCAAGAACGACCTTGTTGTTTTCTTTACCACTGCAGTCCCAGACTAGCTCATAGTGGGTGCTCAGTAAATGAAAAAAACATTAAATGTTTTGTAAGTGGATATGAATTAATTGTTTAATCTATGAGTTTGAGGGGGTAAGTGTGGGCCTTGAATTCAGAGGGACCTGGGGTCTTGGTCTTGTCACTAATGACCCACAAGATAAGGACAGTTTATATAATCTCTTTAAATCTGTTGACACTTTTGTAAAAGAAGCATAATAATATCTGCCTCGTAAGTTATGTGGATTAATTGTATATAAAAGGGGCCTACACAGTGCTGACATCTGAGGGTATAGCGTTTTAGAGCAGTTGCTTTCAGACATTAATTTATTTATTTGCAGGTGAATCTTCAAAGGAAATCTTTGTTGGGAATTCTTTTGTGTAAATCTGAATCATAGCTGCCCTGGTCCTGTCTGCTAGTAATATTTACCCTTTCTATTTCCCTTCAGGTCAGGCTACTGGGAGGATTTCTCTTGTTTTATAAACTATTTCTTAGCATTGTATTTTAGCATGTTTAGAGAGCTTTTTTGGGCAGTCATCCCATTATCATTTTTTTCCTTCAACCTTATATCCAAACTTTTAGTACTAATTCAAGGTTGATTTTCTACACACTTGCATGCAATTGCCATAGCTTCTTAGCTACCATTTATAAAATTGGACTGGTGTTTATTTCATAGCTAAAATAATTGCAGATGAACAGATCCCAACTACAGTAGATTGGATTAGAGTTTCTGGGCTTTTGGGGCTTTGAGTCAAGAGATTATGTTTAAATATAAAAATGGTAACCTTTAAGTCTAAATTTATCCTTAACTTTAGCCAGAGCTGTGTGGGTAATGTTGCTGGAGAGCTGTTTCTATACAAAAGAAAACAGCCTTCCTGCAGAGTAATGTCATCTTCAATGACCCTTCACTTTGGGAGGTGAGCCTCGATAGTGATTTGCAGAAAGACTTCCTCCCCACCCGTTGGCTCATTATCATAACAATGAAACTTTTGAATTGCCTTCAAACACTAGCTCTAGGTCCAAAGTTTAGAGAAAGTACTGTATTTAAGAATTAACTTAAAATATTTTAAGAATTAAGTTTGTTCTTTTAAAAATAGTTATAAATAACGTAAAATGCTAAACATTTAAATTTTACTTAAATATAAAAACTCTGGGATCGAGAATTTTTTTAATAATATACTGAACATACCAGTGATAGATAAATGCTTCCCTCCTCTTATCCTGCCTTTCCCTGGCCTTATTTTTAAAAAACCATTCCTGAGTTACAACTCCAACATGGGGCTTCACGGACTATAGTATAATCGAATGGGTGATTTGTTTAAATGGAATGTTGAGGACTTTATCAAGTGGTTTGGCAAATCTTTTTGTTTTCCGTGGTGTTTGCACATATCTCTTACTATATTTATGTGTCATTAGAGTTAGCACTACAGTAGAACGGCACCAAAAATACCAGAAATTCAACTAAGTTTGATATTTGTCAGGATCTGAGGATACCCATCAAAATGGAAATCAAATGTCAAGGAGGTTGGGAAGCTAGTAAAGAGAGGTTCTTTACACTGAGTGAATTTCTGGAGAATGGACGAAGTGCCTCAGATTGTGTGACCCTTAACTGTGGTCTGAGTTCCAGTTTTGTGTGAGGTTACCACCTCGTACATTTGTCCATGACTTTTTAGTTAGACTTGGAATGAGACTTGAAATGTCAAAAACCATTGCCCCATTTCTTTGGTTAATTTCACTCTTTTTGAAGTAGTTTCTTGATCACTATAAATTGCATAGCCAAAAGTGTACTTCTTTTTCTTTTTCCTCATGCCATTTTCTCTCTCTGACCTCTCCATTTCTTTTTATGGTATTGCCCTTCTCCTAAATATCTTGCAAACTACAAAATCTGGTTCCTTTCCTTCTGCTGTTCCTTCCACATTCAATCAACTACTGAGTCCTAGCAAATAAGAACTTTTTAGCCTGGATTAGAGGCTTAGTCTGGCCCCAAACTACTTTTCCATTTTTATCCTTTTCTATTCTTTGTATATGCGTCTCTTCTTGGATTTTAATTACCTTGAGAATAGGGACTTTGTTTTGTTCATATAAATATTCTTCATGGTACCTTGTAGTAGTAATGTGCAATTGCAATTAAGTTTGGTTTGAATTAGTGACTATCCGAGTACAGACATTTTTACTTTCCCTAAAGTAAAACTCTGAAAATAGTCACTGACTGTTACTGGAAGTTCAATATCTATATGAGATATTATTTGCTCTTTTACTGTATTCCTTTTGCATATTTGCATTTTTTTCCCTCCTGCTTGCTTAGAGCACACTTGTCTTTCTGATTAAAACTTACGCTTCTAGGCTGGATGATGTGTTTCTTCTGTATGCTTTTACCACTGTATTATAAACTGTATCATCATTGTCTGATGACTTGTTTCACTGTAGCTTTATTCTAGAGTTAACTACTTGCAGGCAGGATTTAGCATACTATCTGGTATGTATAATAGGACTCAGTACTGATTTATTGAATAAAATATTCCATAAATGAGGCACAAACCTTTAGTATAGTGATTTCTTAGTTGGTTATCCTCAAGGCCTTTCTGAACTCTACTTTGGGTCCTGATAAAAGCTGAAATATATGTTTCTTGGTACTAAGTATTTCCTTTACTATTCAGAGCAGGAAGGCTTTGTCCTTCCAGAGAGACCCATGGAACATCTACATAGTATTCAGCATAGATTGAATATGCAAGATGTTTAAACGTGGGATAATTCAGTTGGGTCAGACCTTTCTTTGGAGCTGGATGGAGGGACAGAGGGAGAGGGGGAAGCAAGACTTCCTTCTGAGCAGGGAGCCTAATGGGATGCAGGGATGCGATGTGGGGCCTCGATCCCAGCACCCTGGGATCACCACCCGAACCAAAGGCAGATGCCCAACTGACTGAGCCACCCGAGCGCCCCTTGGATCAGACATTTCTGTTTAATATATTAGTCAGCTCACTCTTTTTTGACTCTCAGAACTGTGAATAACATGAACTGAATGAGGCTACTAAGTTCAGTATTGGTGTACTACCTAGGATGCAGATATGTATACCTTCATTATTTGTGTGTCAGGCCTTGGGAAATACCAAATTCTAGTAGCAACCTGAATTGACTAAGAAGATAACTGTATCTTGGATACTTATTTCC
This sequence comes from Ursus maritimus, assembly GCF_017311325.1. Classification (NCBI taxonomy): domain Eukaryota; kingdom Metazoa; phylum Chordata; class Mammalia; order Carnivora; family Ursidae; genus Ursus; species Ursus maritimus. The sequence goes on from NW_024424008.1 coordinate 10,964,581, forward strand.
CATTTTTGCTCAGATATACCTGTCTCATAGTGTTAATGGCTTAAGACAGCTATTTTATTATTTCTTTTGATTCTGTGGTTGCTGGTTTTGCCTGAGCTCTGTCATGTGGCTGTATTCCCCTGGTGGCTTAGCTGCTTTTCTGGGCTCAGCTCAGATGGCTGGGTCTCTCTCCCTGTGGCCTTTGATCTGGGGCTTCTTCACAGCTTGGTTATCTCAAGGTTTCAAGAGAGCAAGGCCCTGCGGGCAAATGGTAGTAAGGTTCTGTTTGCATCATGTATGCTGATGTTCCACTGGCCAAGGCAAGTCACATGCTAAGCCCAAAGTCAGTGTGGGGAGGGACTATATGAAGTAGTACAATTCCCAAGGAGTGCGCTGGGAGGCAGGCATGGTTCATGGGGAGCCAGTGAGGACATTTTGCTTTTATATCTTAAACAGTATTGGAGACTGACAGTTTCATTTCATAATGGTTATTGCTGTGGGATGATAGTGAAATGAAACTGTCTGGTGTTAGGGTTCAATATATTGTATCCTAGTTGCTATAAGAGCAACTCATGCTTCCTAACTGGTCTCAGTCATTTCGATGGTAGATGCAGAGGATCTTAGATCTGGAAGATACCTTTGATGTCTCTTCTAGATAAAGAAATTGAGGTTCAAGGGTGAGAAAGAACTTGCCCATCGTCACACAACTAGTAGTGGGAGTGCTGGAGCCAGAATCTGGTCATTTGACTCTTGTTCTAGGAGTTTTTCTATTGTGCAGTACTCATGCTATTATCAACCCCCGGAGGGAGGTAGAATGTAATTTGAATTCTAGGCAGGGCTAAGGAATTGTATTTCAAGGATTGGTCATTGTAGGTACCTGTCAGTAGAGCTAAAAATTTCTTTTATCAGCCTTGTATCATTTGGAGCCTTTTCCCAATTGTTGGTGGCATCTGAGTTAAATGTTCTTCAGTGATAATGTGTGAGATAAAATATTTACCATAAGATTTTTCTCCCTAAACATTTTGTACACGTGACTTCGGTGAAGCAATAAAAAAAAAAAAAAGATATACAATTATTTAAGCCACATTTTAATCAATGCTCTTCGATAAAATTTTTGAGAGGAACTTTTAAAATTTTGTGTATTGATTTTTTTTATTGATTTCTAGGTTTTTTGCCCTAAGTTTCACTATATGTAGCCACAGTATTAAAATATTGAAGGCCTATCTTGATAAAATAATTTTCTTCTTCTAGAATTGGAGGCATATGCTGGAGTTATCAGTGCACTTCGGGCACAGGGGGATCTCACCAAGGAAAAGAAAGATCTTCTTGGAGAACTCTCAAAAGTTCTTAGGTAAATTATCATAAAAGTTTGTGAGATATGACTCTAGAAATTTCATTTTGAGGGGTTTTAATACTTTTCATTCTCAAGTTGAAGACAGAGGTGTTCAAGTTGTCGGTACTTAGATGTCTCATCCCAGTTGTGTGCTTTGTTACAGTAAGTTATGTAATTTATCATTTATTCTGTAATCAGAAAGGGTATAAGGCAGGTTATTTTAGATTAGGGTCAACTGGGAAGGGGAGGTATTTTTGACATGGATGAAGGAAAGGAGCTGGTAGCAACAAGATCTGAAGACTTGGAGTGGCCCAGTTGCATTTGTTGGGAGGAAAGAAGGAGATACTAGGAAGTTGTTGTCTTAATTTATAGAAATGGGTGGATTTTATATAGTCATAGCCCTGTAGACAGTTTATCCCCTCAGTTTCCTGCTAGAGTGGCACTTGAATCTGTTAAAAAATTCTAATGAATGGAATTCTTTGATACCTTGTCTTGATCCATTCTGACATCTTGAGCTTTCTCAGAAAATGTTGTTTTAACGGAGGTTTCCTTTCAACATTTAAAACCATTTTGTCGTATCCTTTTTTTAAAATGAAAATAGGGAAGAGTCTTTTCCTGTATTTGGTTGACATTAATATTAAGTCAAATCCTTAATCTTATTGTCCTCATATGTAACGACTTATATATTTTTTTTGTTTGCTGTTTCTATTTCCTCGTAAATCTGCTTTCCAGCCCCTTAACTATTTTAGTCTGTGATATAGATTTAGCTTAAGCAGTAAAGATTACAATTTGAAGAGTGGTTATTCATTTTATTGAATATTTACGAATGGAATGGGTGTAGCCTTTTTCCACTTGTTTAGTATTAACTTTACGTATACTTAATCAGGATCAACATAAGCACATTTTTACTGTAAAGGTAACATAGTGTAAGGTAGAAGACATACAGCTGAAGTGTTGAGTAATAAGGGAGTAATGTCCTGGTGTCAAATTTCACAGCATATAGCCACAGGAAACAGATTATCTTGCCACTTTTGTTTCTTTATTATATTCACTGAACATAAAATTATAGACTCTTAAGCTTTAGAAAGGACTTTGGAAGACTTTCTTCTAAGTGCCAAAATCCTCTTAGTAACCACGATTAGGGGTCATACAGTGGCTGCTTGCATATTTAGATAACAGGAACCTCTGCTAATCTTGAACATGGTCTGACATTTCTGAGTTTTGGAAGTAATGACTTGATATGAAGCTGATTTGTCATCCTGTGATTTCTAATTTGCAACTAATTCTTTCTGCAGTTATAGAATCACTATGAACCCTTTTCTGTGATTTTAATTAAAGCATCTGAAGATATATTTTAGGCCCCGTCTATATCTTTTCACAAATCAATCTTGTCCTCCCACTTCCCCAAGCAAAATGTTGACTTAAACATTAATAAAAGTATAGAAAAGAGCTGCCTGCTTGGCAGAGTTCTATAATGGCTATTTTTTTTCATAGCATCTCAACAGAGCGCCACCGTGCTGAAGTTCGGAGAGCAGTAAACGATGAACGGTTAACAACAATTGCACATAAGTAAGCCATTAGTCATACAACCCCTGATTTTTTATGACGTAGTATAACGTAGTTTTGAAACAGTCTTCCTATTGTATAGCAGGTTCCTGAGTCTTTTATCTTAATAGTAATATTTCTATACTCAGGGATCCTGACCATAGAGGTGTTAACTGTTTATTCAGTTGGGTATGTTTTTGCATTTGGTTAGGCAAGCTTTAAGTACTCAGGTCAAATCCCGTTACCGTGTGATCTCTGCATAAAAGGCCACCACAGTTTAGCAGATGATTCACTTACTTAAAGCAAAGTTCAGTAATGAAGTAGTATCTGACAGCCCCTTAGAGGTTCTTTGTAATGGTATTTGGTATATATATTACTTTATAAATAGGCATTATAAATTTTTTTAACTGACTAATATTTCATGTATTTTGAGATTCAGAAAAAAGATAGTAAGAATATATGTTCTGGTTTTAAGAAATATGAATATAACGTATCTTAATTTACTTTAAAAAAGCCAACAAAATAAAATTATAAAGGATTCTTATCAAATTGTTTCCAGATCGTTGTAACTATTTGACAGATGGGGTGGAGGGTGGTGGAGGACTAAGGGCAGGGATCAAACATTAGTAGAGTACTTATGGAGATAGTGCCTCCTAAAGAATAGAAAGGAACAGAAATTATCCTTAAATGTTAATGCAAGATGACAGGCACATTTCATTAAAAATAAGATATACTACAGTATAACTCATTTTTTATTTTTATGTTTTAATGTGAAATAAAACTAAAGGAAAAAATTCAGTGCATTTCCATAATGTGATAGTGTGTTTAAACCAATTGGCAGTATTTGAATTGACCCTGTAGATCCATAGCTTCATGTTGTGCTTCGCTGTTCCTCATTTTACTTAACTTATAAAATGGGGTGCTACCTTTTTCATTGCATAGTTTGAAAGTTGAGGTATCTGGATTTTGAGATTTTTTCAGTGGTGGGTGTGTATGCACTGCAGAAGTTTGGAATTTTTCCACTAGAGATGTTAAGTATATAGTTGTCAGGCCAACATGGTTGAAACATTCAAATATTAATGTGTTCCTTCAATTTGTTTTAAACTTTTGAATTGGGATGCTCTAAAAATAATAACTGAATCTAGATTCTAATTTGAGAAGGTAATAGGAAACTTGTGTGCTAGGTAATAAAGTAGTAAACAATAGCTTACATTCAGAGGCACTTAGAGACAAAGTTAGTGCCTTAAAAGCATTGGAAAAATATTGTGGGGCAATTAGTTGTAAGTTGATGCATCAGTTTCATACTTAAAGGATAACATTTATTTAGTCTCCTTTTCCTTTTTTCCCCTTTAAAGAATGAATTTATCCTTATATTTGGGTGAAAGACCAAGTTACAGGTATGCAAATAGGTTATTATTATTTCAGGCTTTTTCTTGTTATTATTTCAAAATTGAAGCTCTCAATTATTCAGGGGCACGTGTTCCCATTTACGAATTAACAGTGCCCTCTGCTTTTCCTTCTCTTCCCCTCCTCCCCCTCCTAATACTGCCCACCCTTTAGCCATTTTGCTGCTTGGGAGTACCTCTAGTCAGAGGGTGGGAAGGGAGAGGAGGTGAAAATTTTAATTAGTCATTTAACTCCTTGTTAGTTGTCCTGGAAATGGTTTGGTGGATGAATTTACAAGTATTTGCCAAAGTATTTTTGGATATTATGTGGATTTCTTTAATCTGTTTGACCTCTCCCTTTCCCTCCTCTCTCTATTAGCATGGATAATTGAGAGTTGGCTTTTATCTGCCTGTGTTTCCTTTTTTCTCTCCTTTCTGATTTCTTTAATACATGAATTTAATTTTCTGAGAAGTTTACTTCAGCATATAATTTTAAAAGCTTCTTAGGTCTCTCTGTACTCCTGTTTTTAATATTTTATGCTGTGGTTTTAGTTTGAGTAGGTGTCATATTTTACTTGTTGAGCCCAGGGGTTGGTGAGTGTGGAATGGTGAGGAAGGCGTAGATCCCTTATTCTCTACATCTCCTCTGCCCTCTTTTCCTCAGAAGTAGCAACAGAACCTAAGTCCAAAGATTATCTGTAGGATGGCTTCATACTCTGAGCCCGAAAAAAGCAACTGGAGCCAAGGAGGAATGCATCTGAACTGACTACATTCCCTTTCTCCTCTCCCTTCCCTCCCCCACTCAAAATCGCAGCTTAGGCCAGAAGGAATGTGGTTGAAAGGTGAAGAGAAAGCCGGGAAGATTGAGCACAAAGGAGGTGGAGACAAAAGGAGCAGGGTGTCTGGGATCAAAGAAAAGCCTTGCTTATGGCCTGAAGCATAACACGTGTTTATTATTTGGCACCAGACCATTTATTAAGTTTGATACTGGAATTCAGTTTTTTTGAAACATGTCAGAATATTATAATATTAAAGCCTGGAATGTCAAGGGGCTTCGGAGTTTTTAATTGTGCCACTCTTACCAGCATTTTCTCTATCGTTCAAAGAAAGTGGCTATCTGCAATTATTGTTCTCTTGAACTCCTTCCCCATAAGCTAAACATTCATAGGATACTGTGTGAGTTTCTATACGAGGGTAGAGGGTTTTTTTTTGCCAGTGCCTTGCATACCAAAGGATGTGGGGACCCAGGTAGTTTCATTAGTATCCTGTTAGATTTCTCAGGAAAGGGGCTGGAGCAAGGTTTCAACCTCCCTTGCCATCCTTAATTTCAGTAGAGAAGTGATCCTTACATTGAAATTTAGGTACTCCAGGGAAGCCCTGGAGTAAGATGTTTACAAAAATCTGTAAAATTCAGTTTAGATGATTTGTGCAACTAATGCATATTTACACCCTCATTACTAAGCAAATAGGAATTTTTGATCTAATTCTAACATAATTTTTCACTCACTTAAAAAAAGTTTGAGCATGTTTGCATGAGTAGAAATTTGGAAGATTTACAGATCTTTTTTTAAAAGTTGCAGTTGTGTCTTTTGCACTGCAAATTCTCTCTTTTCAATAGCGAATATTCATGTTTCAAATTATTAATCTTCCATAATTTCTGCCACCATTTAAACAATGCACCAGGTAAGTGTAGACAGCACTTTATTTGTGTGTAAACGATCACCTAGCAAATTTACTGGTGATGTTCTAATAAAATGATAGCAAAATAAGAGTAAGCCAAGAAAATTCTAAATAGCTTTTAGAATTTTTTCCTTTGACAATGAGCCATAGCACATTTCTGTTTCTCTTTTCTTGTTTATACCATTCTGTGTTTCAGAACTAGTGTCAATTTGAGATTATATGATAAATTTATGGAATTAATTGGGGTTTTAGGAGCTCTTTTTTCCCTTGTTTTAGGTAGGACTGGTTAAACAGCCTGTTTCTCCTAGTAACCCAACTAGATTCATCAACTCCCAGAAATTCCTTTCTGAAATGAATGTAAATCCTTTTCAAGTTGTAAAGAATTTATTTGTTCCATTCAGGGAAATTTGGTAGTAATTAGACAACAGTGCCCAATTAGTATAAATCAAAGGCAAACGTTAGACATAAAATCCTTTTGAAAAATTTTATGCTTTCTACTTGTGGTGTGGAACAAATGTCAGTAGTATGATGTATGCTTGTTGAAGGAAACATTCAGCGGCTGTGTGACCTTAGGGAAGTTATTTAACCTCTCAGTGACTCAGTTTCTCCATCCACAAAATAGAGATGATAATATTACCAATTTCATAGGATTATTGAGGAAATTCTGACTTAATACATAGAAAATGTTTAGAACAGTGCCTGACATAGAAAAATTGCTTAGTTGCTGTTAACTACCATCATCATCATCATCATTATCATTATTCCATTATCCACTAACAAGGGCTTTTGTGTACGCTATCTAAGTATGAAGAATCAGTGGACATTTTGAGTCTTAAGCCCTAGTTTGGGTTGTAGAATCTTTGGTTTGGAAAAGATGCAGAAATATTTCTGATTTAGTAAAGAGATTGATTAATTGATTCTGGGTAAATTTTAAACCTTGACACTAATCATTAGAAGTGATGAAGCTGCCTTTTGTGGAGCCAGATCAAGAGAAGTGACACAATTGTCTTTTCATATTTCAACCATATTTCAGTTGGATTCCTGGGATAAAATTTACTCAGGTTTAGAGTAGAGAAACAGAATAGTGTCTGCTTAGGAGGGTAGGTCAGTGGCTTCAAATACTTCTTAGAGTGAAGAGTGGTGTATGTAAAATTAACGTAGGGGCAGGTGTCTTCCAGTGACCTCAGGTCCGGTCTGTTTTTTAACAGGAAGGATACTAATATAACACATCATCAGTGACACATGCAGCAGCCCTCTTCTCTCCCTCCATACTTAGTCTCCCTCGTTTACTGCCTCAGTTTCCCTTGTTTGAAAGCCTTAGAACCTCTGGCCATGCAGGCAGTTAGATTATTTTTGCAAAGGTTCAGTGAATTCTGTCCTCAATTATTAAAGAAAATCTAATTTTAAAAATTACAAGTGCTTTTTACCTTTTTAGTTGAATTACAAAATTAAGTTCTAAAAGTTAGTAGGTGTACTAGTTTTCATTAGCAATGCCAGATTAAACTAATGAAAATAATGTCAATATTTAGAAGGCATAGGAGAATTTTTCATAGTTTCAATTGTGTTAATTATAAGATTCGGATTATAGAATAAAATGTGTAAGAACTTAAGTGTGTGTGAAATCCCTTGAATTCTGATAATTACTCATAATTTTGATTTTTGCTTGCTTAAAATAAAGCCTCTCCTATTCACTCAGGATACTTTTTATACTTCAAAAAGTTACATTTGCTTGAGAAAATAGTTGATTCATTTTTAGTGATTGAGAACCCTTGTAGCAGCGTTTTCTTTTTTGTTTAGTATGTCTGGACCTAATAGCTCTTCAGAATGGTCCATTGAGGGTCGTCGCTTGGTTCCACTGATGCCCCGGTTGGTTCCCCAAACCGCCTTCACTGTAACAGCTAACGCTGTTGCCAATGCAGCTGTCCAGCACAATGCGTCTCTTCCAGTGCCTGCAGAAACAGGAAGCAAGGAAGGTGAGTAGAAAACTGTTTCTGTGTGTGGAGATGACTTTTCTCAAATTCTTCAAGAAAAGGTGTCCTGTTTTTCATCTGTTTTTAATCCCAGTGTCTGAAGGTTGCAAAACACAGTGAGCAACTCTTATTCTGAAAGTAGAAACTGTTAAGTTTTTAGTCTCATTCAAAACTAAATCTCCCTTTTGTTAAAAGTGTGAATTCTGTTAATCACAAAATTGCAAAAAGCCTTCTTGAAGTGATTTTTTGGTATCAGTGTATCTTGTTAGAAGTGGATAAAAGGCCTTAATGGGTGACATGGAAAATAAATGGTGGAATGCTGGAGAAAGATGCCTAACTGATTACTTCGACAATAAAACTCTGTTTTTATCTTCTGGAATCAATGGTATATGGTGCTTCTCTGTTCTAGTCAGTGTTCTGAATCCATTAGGGACTGATTACCTGGCAGAGGAGAAAGCTTTCTTATTGTTATTAATCTAGTAATTGACGTGCTTTACAAATTCTTGAATTCTTTTGAGGTCACCAAGAGTAAAATTAAATTTGAGAGCGCATTTTTGGATTGATTCTAGTAGCCGAGTTTGGTGTTGCTTGAAAATAACCCTGAAAATAATGCAGTTGTCAAATTACTTTGGGGAACTGTTGTTTCTTGCTTAGCAGTGGGTTGTGGAGCAGAGCGAGACACTCTTCACGCATGCCAGACTCTGTTTTAGGCTGAAGGAAGTTATATTTGTATTGTAAGAGCCAGGTACCAATGTACAAATTTGGCCTCCACTGAGTTCCTGTTTTCTTTGTTGTAGGAGAGGTATCTTTCTTCTCTTCCCACTTTTACGTTTTCTATCCACCAACTGTCTGGAAGAGTGAAAAGAATACAGGATTTCCAATAGTCAAATCTTGTGTTTGAGTCCTAGTTAGCGATTTCCTAGCTATGTGACCTCCAGCAACCCTTAGCGTCTGTGAACCTTAGGTTCCTCATCTTTAAAATGAGGATGTGGTGTTGTACGAATTAGTGGTAATATATGGAAAGGATTTAGCATAGTGCATGGTACTCAGTAAATGGTACCTTATGAACTATTCTTGCTTCTTGTTGTTATTCAAGAAATTGACATATGATGTCATTACTTTAGTTGAGTTATTGTTGCACTGCTTGGATGGCAAGTGACTAGTAAGTTGTTTTATAATAAAGTAACCTTGCTATGTTGGAAATTGCCATGGTTAGGGAAAAATTATGCATCACTCCATCATTGGTGCTACTATCAGTATTAAAAGGGAATACAAGTACGTGCCTTTTGTCTAACTCCTGCCATGAATGAAAAATTATTTTTATTTTTCTCAGTATAGTTTTAAACTTGATTTCTTTGTAACTTTGCTCTTCTCCATTGGCAGTGTCACCTGCAGACCAGCTATTAAATACTTGAGGAAAACCCAGTGAAGTGATGATTTTCAGGAAGGGTTATTAATACCTTTTAACCTAATGGACCTAATACTTAGTAATGGCCTCTAACTTCTGATCACGTGAAAATGTTAAAATTGGCCTGCAGTAAAAAAATTATTTTTCTGTATATGCGTGGACAGTTTTGGTGAAAGTTAACAGCAAACTTTTTTATCGTTCCTTCAGTAGTGGTTTGCTATTCCTACACAAGTACCACGTCAACCCCAACCTCTACCCCTGTTCCAAGTGGCAGCATAGCAACGGTTAAGTCTCCAAGACCTGCCAGTCCTGCCTCCAATGTAGTTGTCTTGCCAAGTGGAAGTACTGTTTATGTCAAAAGTAAGTGATATTCTCAGTGTTATCAGGGCCATCTTGGCTAAATGCTGCAACATAGGCTCTGATTAGATCTTCCTTCCTGGATTAAATCATCGGTCCACTGGCTATTAGCAGTGGTTAGTTTTTGAAGGTTGTAAATTCCTTTCTTTACACGTGACTGGGTATATATTGCTTTTTAATCAGTTCCGGGGGTTGAAAAATTTACTTCTTTTTTGTTTTCTGTGGGAAATCTGCCTTGAACAGTGCTGTCTTCCAAGTATTCACTTGTTTTGATTGTCATGGAATAGAAATGTGAATGGAAACTGAAGAAATGTGCTTATGTGATTTATTCAGTGTTTACTCCTATAATTGTAATCTTTGTAATTTTTTAAAAAATATTTATTTAGCATATCATCCAACTGTTACATTCAGCGATACATTCTAGAGAGTCCATCTTTTATATTTCTAGTTGACTGTAAGCTTTTGAAATTTATTTGCAGTTTTTAACCCCTTGATTCTATCCTGTGGAACAGTTTAATATCCAGGTCATTTTTTGGTTTTAGTGTCTATATGTCAATACTATTTTGCTTTTGTTATCAGCTGGAGATTATTAATATTTGATTTTCATTTTTCTCAATATAGTTATAAACTTGATTTCTTTGTAAGTTTTAGAGGTAGAGTTTGCTGTTTTAGGAATGATTTTAGGTCATTGTCAGCCTTATTTAAATTAAAGTCTAAAAATTGAAGGTATAAGGAGTTATATTTTATTAACAATTCCATGAGTCATGCTGTATACTTTTTTTTTTGTATGTTGCAAAGTTTTATGTTTCTCACTTGATTTTTAAAAAAAAAAGTCTACAAAAACAGTTGAGGCTTTAGTTCATAAAGAAAAAACTAAGAATCTATAACTATTAAGTTTATATCTGATTTCTGTAGATTTAGCGGAGGGTGATTGTAAGAGATCTATTTTTTTTAATTCTTTTTTTAAAGTTTATTTTTGTTAATCTCTGCACCCAATATGGGGCTTGAACTCACGTACCTGAGATCGAGAGTCATATGCTATTCCGAACCAGTCAGGCATCCCGCAATCTTCTTTTTTTTTTTTTAAACATTTTTTTTTTTAAAGATTTTATTTATATATTCGACAGAGATAGAGACAGCCAGCGAGAGAGGGAACACAAGCAGGGGGAGTGGGAGAGGAAGAAGCAGGCTCCTAGCGGAGGAGCCTGATGTGGGGCTTGATCCCATAATGCCGGGATCACGCCCTGAGCCGAAGGCAGACGCTTAACCTCTGTGCCACCCAGGCGCCCCTTTTTTTTAAACATTTTTTAAAACATTGAAAGTGAATCCCAAACCCGAGGAAACCTTTTCACATAAAATGTAGCTTGAAATAATAGGAAGTTTATTGCTTTATTATTGCAACATTAGTTTGAGATATAATCATTCATTAATCTAGCTTCATATGTGCAAGGCACTGTGCCAGGGAAACAAACCAATAAGTCTTAGTCATGGCCCTCGGGGAGCCCCTTAATAATGGGAGATGTGCAGACCGACAGCCACATTGCCATGGGGTAAGTGATACAGAAGAGAATATACAAAGTGTTTAAGCTCAGAGGAGATGTGGCTTAGTTTTGCTTAGAGGAATAAGGAAGAGCATCACTGAGGAGACGGTTTGCAGGATGATGACGAGTTCACTGTTGGTAGGTAGTATTCCCCAAAGAACAGTAGTGTATAGAGACTCTGGTTGGATAGAATGTGATAAAGTAGCTTTGGGGAATGGTGAGCAGTTCAGTGTACCAGGATTATAGGGGTGCACAGGGTTGGGTGGAATAGGGTATAGTTGACCCTTGAGCAATGTGGGACTTAAGGGTGCTGACTTCCTGTGCAGTCAAAAGTCTGCATATAACTTGACTCCCCAAAAACTTAACTACTAATAGTCTATAGGGACCAGAAGTCTTACTGATAGCATAAACAGTTCAATAACACATATTTCGTATATGTATTATATACTGTATTCTTACCATAAAGTAAGCTAGAGAAAGCGTTACTAAGAAAATCGTAAAGGAGAGGAAAGAAAAACATTTACAGTAATGTACTGTATTTATCGAACAAAATGCACATATTGGTGGACCTGCGCTGTTGGAACCTGTGTTTGATGGTCAGCTGTATTGCGTTCTTGGAAGGCTGTAGAACCTTGAATGATGTAGTAATGATTTAAGTGCCTCGTCTTGTAGGGAGATAAAAACTACTTAAGGATTTAAGGCAAGGCATTGACACAGGTAGATGTGAGATTCTATAACTGGCAGTAGGATGGAGGGTAGAAATGGAGTGATTGAAAGCGTGGACACCTTTTAGGAGGTTGCTAAAATACAGTCAGGAGATAAGAAGGCCTGACATAGCCCCAGGGTTAAAGAAAGGAGGAAAGGCATTCAGAGAAAACTTCTGAGGGAGGATTGATAGGCCTTAGTGTTTGTTTGGGCATGAGGCAAAGGGAGAGGTCAAGGATGACTGATGACACAAAGCTTTAAAATGAAGTATAAAATACAGGGTTAGATAGTGATAAATACAACCAAATTGTCATTGCCTTTTAGGTGTTAGCTGTTCAGATGAAGATGAAAAACCTAGAAAACGAAGGCGAACAAATTCTTCTAGCTCCTCCCCCGTTGTCCTAAAGGAAGTTCCAAAGGCTGTTGTTCCAGTCTCAAAGACGATCACTGTGCCTGTGAGTGGCAGTCCCAAGATGAGCAACATCATGCAGAGCATTGCCAACTCCTTACCGCCCCACATGTCTCCTGTGAAAATAACCTTCACCAAACCATCAACACAGACGACAAACACAACAACACAGAAGGTATGTGCGGGAGGGAGTCTCTGTATGCCAATTGCTGTTTCCATCTCTTTCAGTCAGTATGATTCAGATTTAACGAACATGCACTGAGTGCTTACTATGTGCTTGGCATTATGCTGGGAATGATCAGGTCTCTTACTTTATTTCTGCACAGAAAGCTTTAGGATAGGTATTACTAATTCACTTTTTATAGATGAGGCTCAGAGATGCCAAATGACTTGCCTAATGTCACACAGCCAGCAGATCTCATACTTCTAAGACTTTTGTTCTATTTTATTATTATAATGATATTTGGGAAAAAAATATAAGATTTTTTTTACCTGTATATGGATAACTTTACCTTTAGGAATTCAGTTTTTACTTTGCCAGAGTAACAGAGCTGTCAGAAGTGGGTGTTTTATAGAAGAAAGGAAAGATACGATTAAGTGAATAATTATTGTTGCCTTCTTTTTTTATTCTTTGTATGCTATCTTTAGTTCTTTCCTAAACTCTTCTCAGTATATTCAGATCATCAGTATTCTGTCAGTTGTACGTTATTAGAACCCTCTAACTTTCCATACTAATCTGGATGCTGATGGCATCCTAGGCTTTTTGCACACCTGTATTTCTGGGGTCTCCCTTCACCATCATTCTGATAGTCCTTCTTTGTTTATTACTCATTTGCTGGAACACCCTCTGGTAGCTTCTTGGTGTATGGGTGGATGGAAGGTAAATTTTTTGAGACCTTGTATGGTGGACTGAAAATGTCTTTATTTTACTCTCCCACTTTCTTGATGGTTTAGGTAAAGTATTTTTCAGATTGGAGGTTCTTTTCCCTGTAATTTTGAAGATATTGCTCCATTGGCTGTTGCCTTCAGTATTGCTTTTGAGAAGCCCAATGCCATTTTAATTTCAGCTTTTTCTCTTTGAAAACTCTTGATAACTTTCAGAGTTCTGAAATTTCAAGGTAATTTTTCTTGGTGTGGGTCTTTATTTTATCCATTGGTGCACACTCAGTGGTCCCTTTCACTCTAGACACTCATGTCCTTCAGTTCTGGTGAATTACTTGAATTATTTCCTAGATTTTTCTGTGTTCTCTCTTTTTGGATCAACTATTTAGGATGTCGAACTGCCTGGATTTATCCTTGCTTTCTTTTCTTTTCTCCCATTTTCCATTTGTTTGCTTTTTCTTTCTGCTATAACATAGTGGTTGAAAACCTGGATTTTTGGAACTAGACTTCTGAATTTGAATCTCAGTTTTTGCCACTTACTAGTTTTGTTACTATTGGGAAACTAAATTCTGGAATTAAATTTTCTTATTTGAAAAACAGGGAAAACAATCTATAAGGTTTTGGGGTATAAATAAATGAGATAATGAATATAAAACTGTTAGAATAGAGCCTAGCATATAGTAAATGCTCTGTATTATTTTCTTTATCCTTTAATGTTATCCTTCACTACTTTTCTGTATTTGTCATTTTTGCTATCATACTTTAAATTTCCTTTTTTTTTTTTTTTTTAAAGATTTTATTTATATATTCGACAGAGATAGAGACAGCCAGCGAGAGAGGGAACACAAGCAGGGGGAGTGGGAGAGGAAGAAGCAGGCTCCTAGTGGAGGAGCCTGATGTGGGGCTCGATCCCAGAACGCCGGGATCACGCCCTGAGCCGAAGGCAGACGCTTAACCGCTGTGCCACCCAGGCGCCCCCATACTTTAAATTTCTGATAACTCTTTCTTGATGTCTGAAAATTCCTTTTTTTAAAAAACAGCATCTTGTTCTTTCATAAAATCACTGTATTGTGATAGATACTCATGACTTTTTTTGATATTTTATTCTTTCATGTTTTCTCTCTTACCTGTAAGTTCCTTTTATCTATTTGTTTTGATCTGTTTCATTTTAGAGTTTTCTTAAATGCCAGCTGTCTGTGTGCTTATATATAAATATGGGCAGTAAAAGCTGACAGAAAGCTGTATGTATAGCGTGGGGCATGTTGGCTGGTGACTTTCATTGTAGGTTGACCTAGCTGGGCTGTTTTGTGGAGAAAAACCCACTACCCCTTTACCTCTGTCAGTTATCATTGTCATTAGGGCTTTATCATGGACTGGTCAGATTTCCTCAGAGAAGAATTTTTCAGTCTCCTCCCTAGAATAGTTAGCCAGTCTGCCTGTATTTGGGGAGTAAATGAAGGGAACAGGCTAGATAGTCTCACCGTTCAGTATATAAACTTCACTTAACCCGTCTGTAGCGCAGTACTCAGCCCCCTTGGCCCAGTGTTAGCAAATTCTCTTGGATTCAACCTCTCCCTCAAGAGAATAAATTCCTAGTCTTCCTTTAAGATGGGAGAGGATAGCTGTAGATCTAAATGCTGCTTTACATCGATTTTCAACTAATTTTCCTTTCTCTAGTGCCACTTTTGCTCCCACGTAAGACATATCTCATGCTCGAGTCTTTCTGGGGTTCTCTGGTTTCCACTTTCGAGGTTATGCTTGATTGATTACTACTTATCTGTTTTCTAGTTTACAGAACTTCACAGCTTGGTACCTTCTTTTCATTTTGACTTTAGGGTTTACATGCCTCTTCCCCTTTAAAAAAAATCCCTTCATACCATTTTAGAGGGATTTGGGGGAAGGAATGGAGGTACTTCTTATCTTCAGCAGGTGATCTTTCCCACCTTTGAACCCTCAGATACACAATAACTTTCATTTAAAGAACCTTCTGAGTTTTCTGGAAGATGTCATTATATAATACACGAGAAATTATTTTCTTAGTAAACCATAAGCAATAATGAGCTGATCTGTGGAATATAATTCTATTCTCAGTTTTAGGATGAGGCATTATAGTATAGTGTTAAAATCAAGCAAGAATTTTTGTAGTCAGAGAGGCCTGGGTTGGGTTGGAACCCCTGCTCTTCTAGTATGACCTGAGATAAATTAGTCTTTCTAAATCTGTTTTCTGTGAGATGAGAAAAATGCCAATCTTAAAAAGTTATTGTGAGGATTAAATGAGACTGGGTATTTTAAAGTACAGCAGTAGGTATGTACTCAAAAAAAAATACTGGCTCACTTTCCTTGCTGGTATTTTATGTAAGGCAGTGTTTTATTTATTTGCACTGTTGAGAATGAGCTCTTCCAAAATGAATTCATCAATTAACTGGAGCTTACACTTTTATATGTAGAAATTGACTATTTTTGATGACTTTTTAAATGTTACACTGAACATGATTTTTGCATTTGTATTTGATGACTCCAAGGTAATCCTTCTGAATATCACTTTTTATATAATAATATAATATAGATATTGCTTTCTGGACTAGCCCTATATTAAGGATTATCAGCCTGCTATACTCTATGAGTTTATAAGTCTACTTACTGTAATTTTTTACTTGCCTTTTTTTGCTGGGACTTATGTATCTGTAATTCTTCTATCTTCCTCCTTCTCATCTACTCTTTTAATTTGGTATTTGAGAAATAGTGTCATGAAGTTAGAGCTAAAAGAGCACCCATCTCCCATCCATGTCTTTATGTTCCCTTACTTGTTTTATTTTTATTTATTATACCTATAACCGGTTGACATCATATTATATATTTATTCATTTCCCATTTCTCCCATAGGGTGTATGTTGCTGAGGGTGGATACTTTATCTTATTCATCACTGTATTCCCTAGTATTTAGAATAGTTCATGACACATAGACGGTGTTAATTAATGTTTGTTGAATGAATGAATGAATGAAAAAATGAATAAATAGATCTGACTCTGCCACCTCTCATGAGCCTCAGTTTCCTCATAAAACAAAGATCACAGTATTTACTTCCTAGAGTTATCAGGGTAACTACATGAGATGATTCATGGAGAGTACTTAACATAGTGCATATGATGCATGCTAAGTAAATGTCACCTAACATTATTAACTTTTGAATCTTCTTTGGTAGACATATATAAAAATACTTGTAAAAGAGGGAAGGTTCACCTGTAAGTGAAGTTAACATTTTTTGTTTTGTTTTGATTCAATGACTTTATCTTATTTTTATTTTTGTTTTCTCTTCGGAATTGCCAATTGAGAATGGATAGTCGAGGTTGTCATACATATTGATGCTTATAAGAGGGCATATTTATCTCCAAGGTCATATGAACCATACCAGGAGAGTCCAAGCTCAGAACCTTAGATTTGTCCTACTGTACCTAAAAAATAAACATGTAAAACAAATTAAATTAAAAATAAGACTCATTCATTCCACAAATATTTACTGAGTATCTACTATGTTCCGTAGGCAAAATTATACTTTTTTATTTCATGTGTACCCAGTGCCATTGGTTTTGTTACTTCTTGGACAAGCCGAGTATGGTAGCACTAATAGATATTCTTTGGGATTTTTGTTTGTTTTTTGTTTTCCTTCTGCTGGGTAATTGGACTTCTTTGAAATTTCTGTAAGGCTGTTTTCATTATTGCATTCACCTTGGATTTCTCACAAATCCTGTGTAAGTCAACTTAGGAATTATTTTAGGTAAAATGACTTTTACATTAAGTATAATTCTTTATGAATTTGTGGACTTGATTCAAATTCAAGTAGGTCATATATTTTCAGGGTAGACAAATTTCCACCTATGTTAATGTGGTGCCTTCGTTTTAAGTTTAACATTGGTACAGCACTTATATGAACAAAGCAACAAAATATAGCTTTATGCTTTCACGTGCTTGATTGATATTTTTCATTTTATCCTTAGGGTGCAAGTCCCAGCACTCTTAAGGAGTTTTTGTGAGTGCTAGAAGGTCAGTAATTTGAATTATGGCCTGAATAAACACTGTTTGGTTCACTTGGTTTCAAAATCCCTGTATTTCCCCTGTTGTAATTCGTAACTTTAAAGTACAAGTAAATTTTCTTTAGGGTGGATCTCTAATTTTAGATAACTCCTTTTCAGATCAGAAATCAACATGCAGACTGAAATCTTAAAATATATTTTATCATTTGTATCTGTAGCCTAAAACATGCTCTTAAAGACCTCTAGATTTATTTTGCTGAAATTTTGTCTTAATGTTAGAAGCCTACATGGATACTCTAGTTTTAACATCGGAAATAGTTGACGCAAGTGTGAATGCTTCCCCTTCCCTTGCCCATGACAGACATTGTTAATTGATTGTGGTATACTTTTCTTCCACACCTTGGTGAATCCTTATCTGTGTCGCAGAGTCCTTATAAACGCTGCTCCAGGAAGCTACTACTATGAGTTCAGAATTGGCAAATGTGAAACCTAATTGCCATTACCACTAAAATTGGTTTGACTGTGGTAGTAGCTATGAGTTCTTTAGATTCTCAGGCATATCAGAGTTTGGGAAAAAGATATATAGCATTTTTTAATGAAACAAAAAAAGAATACATAAAATATATTTCCAGATTGACCTATAACACCCTTACTGAATAGTAATAGTAAAATAATAACTACTGTTTGTTGACTGCCAGATATTGACCACCTGCTATGTGCCTAGCACTATGTTAGATGCTTCACATCATTATCTCATTTAATCCTTGTAATGATTTGAAAGGTAGGTATTATTATCCCTATTTTATAGATGAAAATTGGAGTTCAGAGATTTTAACTTGTCCAGGGGCCTGCCATTTGTCAGTGGCTGAAGCACAATTAAGCTCAGGGTATTTGACTCTTAAAATCTGGTCTTTTTACCATATTGGTCTACTACTTCTCGGTTTATATGATGGCTTATGATTGTTTTTGTCGTAATGCTATATAGGTACTTGCTGTTCGAGTCTATCTAGAAGTATGCTGGTCAACTCTATATAGATGTTTGCTGGTCAAGACTCAGATATCTCTCTTGAATCGTCAAATAATTAACAAACTGCTTAAAGTAGTGAATATCTAGTTACATCTTATAATTCTCCATGACACTGCAAATATATGATAATGATGATATAGTCAAAATAATGATGATATAGTCATTTTTGAGATGTTGGCACCGAGTGCAGACATCCTCAGTAAATTTTGACCAACTGATGTAAGATCAGGCCTTCTTTAGGACTAATACGAAAATGAAAGATAATTTCTCCCTTAATTTCTTTGGATTTTTCAAAACAGTTTTCTGCCCTGGATAGTTAGAGGTAATTTCGGTGAAAGAAGAGAAAGAAATTCTGCTCTGTTTTGGGTATCACCATACCACCATTATATAGAATAAAACTGTGATACTATAGGTTTGTAAATGATTTTTGTGTTCTCAACTGTAAAATGGGGATAATAATAGTGTCTGTGTCATAGGATTTTGGGGAGATTTAAATTTAGCCAATGAACATTAGCTCTAGGAGTTCATCTTGATTATGTTATTTTCCTTAGGCCTACCATTTCCCTATATCAACAAGTCCTATTGACTCTACCTCTTCAAAGAATCTGCATGTGATTATGGCTCTTTATTTCTACTACTAACACCCCAGTCCAAGCAGCCGCTGTCATTTCTTGCCTGCTCTACTGCAGTAGTTTCTTTACTAGTCTCACTGCTTCCATTCTTGCCACTCACCACATAGCTAGAATGATCTTTTAAAATATAAATCAAATTTTGTTGTTTCCCCACTTAAAATCCTTCTATGGCTTCCTATTGTACTTAGTATAAAATTTAAATCCTTTACTCTGGCTTATAAATTTGAGCTGGCCTTTCCTTACTTTGCCAACCCCTCCTTGCTCTATATACTTTTTGCTACACCGGGTTTCTTTCTGTTTTAAAATACATCAAGATTCCAGGGGTAGGTTCTTTGCTCCGTCCTGTTCTTTCTCATCTGAAATTCTTTGCCTCCCTATGTCTTCTACACTTTTCTAGCCATACAGGCTGACTTTGAAGTCTCTTTCCTGCTTCTTTTTTCCCTTCCATTCCCTGTATCAAGCTGCGAGCAAATCCTGTTGGTTTACCTTAAAGTATATTCAGAATCTGTTTACTTTTCACCCCTTCTGCTATAAACACTTTAGTCATGATCATCTCTGCTTGCTTTATTCCACGAGCATCCTAATTTGTCTCCCTGTTTCTACTACCTCTGCCCTACTGTACTTTTTAAGTTTACAGAAAAATTGAGATGATAGTACAGAGAATTCTCATATGTCTTACACTCAGTTTCCACTGTTCTTAACATTTTATATTACTATGGTACTTTGTTGTAATTAATGAACTAGTATTGATGCATTAGGATTAACTAAAGTCCGTGGTTATTCAGATTTCTTAACCCATTGTCTTCCTCTGTTCCCAGATACCACATTACAGTTACTTGTCATGCCTTCTTACGTTCCTCTTGGCTGTGAAAGTTTCTCAAGCCTTCTCTTGTGTTTGGCAGTTTTAAAGAACACTGGTCAAATATTTTGTAAGATGCTCCACTATTGGAGTTTGTCTGATGTTTTTCAAATGATTAGACTAGGATTTGCCATTTTTGGAAGGAAGACCACATTGATAAAGTGCCATTTTCATCATATCATATCAAGGGTATATAGCATCAACGTGATCTTCCATCACCTAGTCCCTCATTACTTCCCCGATTCTGTCTCCTAGTACTTCTCTGTGTCCTAAAATCCGATCCCATTCATTAGGTCCTTGAAGTTTAGTGAAGACACCAAGCTTGCTTCTGCCGCAGGTCCTTTTTATTTGCGCTTTCTGTGCCGTTGGATGCAGTTCCTCAAGGTGGCAACATGGTTCACAGCCCCGCTTCTAGTTTCTGCTCAAATGTGACCTTATCAGAGACATTTTCATTGAATACTGTATAAAAAATAGCATGGTACTCCTAATATTCTTTATTTCCTATCCTGCTTTATTGTCTCTTCCATTTATCTCCATATGACATATATTTACTTTTCTAATTTGTTTATTGTTTCCCTCCCCACCTATTAGAATTTAGCTCCATGGAAGTATGAACTTTGTCTGCTTTGTTCATTCCACTGTCCCCAGCATCTAGAACCATGCCTGGCACATAGTAGATGCTCAACAAATATTCATAAATGAATGATTATCCAAATTACTTTCTAGAAAGATTGTGTCCATTATACTCCCTAAGCAGTATATTGAAGTGCTTATTTCACTGTATCTTATACAGCATTGAACATTGTTTTTAAAAATATTTGGTTGGTAAAAATTGTTTCTTTTAAACATATTTTCATGATTACTAGTAAAGGAAAGCTTACACATATTTTTAGTTGCAGATCTCTCTTTGATGAATTGTTTCTTCATATTTCATAAGCTATTTTTGGATTATATATAACTATGAGTCTAGATACATTAGTAGTATAGTGGGTTCATGAAAATAACTTATTTTTCCTTCCTTAGGTTATTATAGTGACCACATCACCAAGTTCAACCTTCGTGCCCAACATTCTCTCCAAATCCCATAACTATGCAGCAGTCACTAAGCTTGTACCAACATCAGTCATTGCTTCCACAACCCAGAAGCCACCAGTGGTTATAACTGCTTCACAGTCCTCCCTGGTCAGTAGTAGCAGCAGTGGCAGCAGCAGTTCTACACCATCACCTATTCCTAATACAGTTGCAGTAACAGCTGTGGTATCTTCCACACCATCTGTGGTCATGTCAACAGTAGCACAAGGTGAGTGGTGATATGCCATGTAATTCTGTACCTGTGATATATGGGAATTTTGAAGAAAACCATCTGGGTGTATTTTTCTGCTTTGGGTATGAAGATCCCTGCTTTTATATCAGAAATTACCACTCCCCTTACCCCAGTCTGAGACTGTCAAGATAGTGGGTTACTCAGTTTTCCTATATTAACATCTTTTCTCCAAGATTTTTTTTCCAAATACATAGTACCTAATCATCTAGGCAATTAATATTTACAAAATGTACATTAATCCTGTCAACAACAAATTTCAAAGGGATATACAAATATCTTGAGTATAAGGATTTATTTATTTATTTATTTTAAAATATTTTTACTATTTTTAAGTAATCTCTACACCCAACATGGGGCTTGAACTTACAGCCCTGAGGTCAGGAGTCACATACTCTACTGACTGAGCCAGCCAGGTCCCCCCCAACGAAATTCTTAAATGAGGAACTTGAAATTACAGTTGACCTTTGAGCAACATAGGGATTAGGAGCACTGACCCCTGGCACAGTTGAAAATCCACATATAACTTTTGACTCCCCCAGAACTTAACTACTAATAGCCTTCTTTGACGGGAAGCCTTACTGGTAACAATCAATAGATTATAACAATCATATTTCATATGTTGTATCCATCATATACTGTATTCTTACAATGAAGTAAGCTAGAGAAGGGAAAATGTTATTAAAATCATAAGGAAGAGAAAATAAATTTCTCATACTGTATTTATTGAAAAAGATCTGTGGATGAGTGGACCCATGCAGTTCAAACCTGTGTTGTTTGAGTCAACCATATTTTACTCAAGGGTCTTCAGGGGAAACATTAAGTATACAGCCTCTTCAGAGTAAGTTACCCAGCGATAAGAAGCAGGAGGAAGAGGATGATTTTAAGGACATGTCATTCACCTTTTCTTCAGTCTCCCTAAGTTTTTCTGTATTGGTGGTGATGGGAGGTATTAAGAAGAACTATGGCTGAACGAAGAACAATTGCTGCTTAGTAATAGCAGAGGAAAGGAAATGTGGAAATCTCAGTTCCATGTTAGCCCAAATAAGTTTAGCTCTCTTCCATGTCCTTGTGTTTCTCCCTATGAAAGGCAGATAGCACCCTGTCAGAAATCTTACTGTTGGTGAGTCTTGAGGTGAGGATGGGAGAGAAGCATGTACTGTACAGAAATCATACCCATGGTTGTAGTCCGTCAAAGGGAGCATAGAGACAATATAGAACACAGCTTAGTTGCCCTTGGATTTTACTTGAACAATACATAGCTAAAGATAGAGTGGAACTTGAAAATATCCTAGTTTATGAACTAGTAGTGAATATAAGCACTAGAATAGGAAAACACAAGTATTTTTCATCCTTGTTTTAGTAATGTTTAGTGTGTTCTGTGGAACCCTCTAGGCAAGGAAGAGGCTACATAGATGCGATGCCGTCAGTATTCCTTTACCCTACAGCCCTAATGCTAGGATGTGAAAGCATCTGTCATTATTTCCTGGCTCTAATACCTATCTAATGTCTCAATCAAGGACAGGAAAATAGGTTAAAAATTTTCTTTTATTTGTTTCTTTAAGTAATTTTTTAAAAAACATTCTAACCTTTCTGTTTGTGCAGCAGTCAACTATAATACAGTATTATTAAAAATAGAAATAATTTTTATACAGAAGGTCTGTTGAAAATGTTGGTTGCAAACATAATCCAAATTCACTCTTAAAATTTGAAAGTAAGAGAAGGAAAGGCCACTTCTCTCCTTACCTGAGTGACCCCTGTGTCAAAATATCATCCACTGATAATTATTTTTCCCTTCTAGTACTCATCACACAGTTTGTTGATGTTTTATTGAACTATTAGAAAGATTTCTGTTCTTCCAAAGGAAGGTGTTATTACTGGAGATAAAAAGGGTCTTTCTCTTGGCTACTAATGAAGTATCTTTCTTTTGTTGTTTTTTAAGATTTTATTTATTTATTTATTTGAGAGAGCATGAGCACTAGCGGGGGAGAGACAGAGGGAGATGCAGACTCTCCGCTGAGCAGGGAGCCTGATGCGGGGCTCCATCCCAGGACCCTGGGATCATGACCTGAGCCAAAGACAGCTGCTTAACGGACTGAGCCACCCATGTGCCCCGCTACTAATGAAATATCTTTAGGCAAAATGAATATTCCATTCTTCTCTTTTTCACACTATTTTTTCCATATCCTCTCAAACTCTTGGGAATTTAGGACTTCCCTTTTTCTCCTTTGCTTCTTAGTATCCTGTATCTTTTTGAGCTTCAGGTAGTTTTAGGAGAACTGAACAAGATATCTCAGATTTCTTGGAAATTCACTGGAATTCAATAGAGCATGGGAGCTGTAAATATAAACTCATGAATGCAGATACTCAGGGAAACTATGATTCTTTTGAGTCTTTGAGATATTTAATTTAGCTATTATTAGTGCTAAAAAAATTAGGGCGATTCCTTCTAAAAAAGATAAATGTTAGTAGAAGTGGTAATATACAGACCAGAGATGTCATTCTGACTGTAGGGCTTCTGTAGCAGCTTTGTGGCTAACTGGGGGACAAGGGCATTCAGTGTCTGCTTCTGTTGGGGACTGGGAGACAGGCTATTTTAGAGCTGATGTATCTGTCTCTGGTTATTCTTGTAGGGGCAGCTGGTAGTAGAGGGGGAAGAGTCTTAATGGCAGTAACCTGGTAGGTGAACCCATGTTTATAAGGGTAGAGATGTTTCTAAAGGTGGCGGGCGGGGGGGTGTAGATATGGTTGGCTCATGCTGTGGGAAGGAAAAGGAATCCCTTAATATTTCGAATATGGGAATTAAAATTCTACCAGTTAGAATGGCTATTCTGAGTTTGTCATCTAAAAGTTTAAAGGATGATTTAGGGGCGCCTGGGTGGCTCAGTCAGTTAAATGGCTGCTTTCGGCTCAGGTTGTGATCTCGGCGTCCTGGATCGAGCCCCATATCAGGCTTCCCGCTCAGTGGGGAATCTGCTTCTCCCTCTCTCTCTGCTGCTCCCCCTGCTTGTGCTCTCACTTGCACTCTGTCTCTCTCAAATGAATAAAATCTTTAAAAAAATAAAAAGTTTACAGGATGATTTAAAACATTTTTTATTATGGAAAATTCCAATCATATGTAAGTAGAGAGACCAGTAAAATGAACCTCCAAGAGCCCATTGCCCAGCTTCAGAGATGGGCAATATAAGGTGAGTCTTGTTTCATCTGTACCTACTATTTCCCTCCACACACTTTTGACCTGGAATGTTTGGAAGCAGATCCCAGATACTATATAATTTCAGCTATAAATACTTCAGTATGTATCCCTAAAAAAAAATTACAACTCACAATGACACTATTACCTAGAATTTTAACAATAATTTCTTGATATAATAAAATATTCAGTTCCTATGCAAGTTTTCTCGATCATGCCATAAAAAATTTTTCTTTAACTGGGATCCAAAGTCCACACATTGATTGATATGGTTATGTCTTTTTTAACTTAATAAGTCTCTCTTCCTTTTCTTTTTTTTTTCCTTTGCAATTTGTTGAAGAAATCCATCATTTTTCATGAGCGTTTCCCATAGTCTAGATTTTACTGATTTTTATCCCCATGTTGTGGTGTACCAAGTTCTCCTGTTTGATGTATTTCCACAAAACTGATAGTTGAATCAAGAAGCTTGATTGGATTTAAGTCTGATTGTTTTTGGAGGTGGGCGATTGAACATTTTTTTAAAGATTTATTTATTTGAGAGAGAGACAGAGCACGAGTGGGGGGAGGGGCAGAGAGAGAGGGATAAACAGACTGCCCCCTGAGTGGGGCTTGATCCCAGGACCCTGAGATCATGACCTGAGCCGAAGTCAGACGCTTAACTGACTGAGCCACCCAGACTCCCCGGGGTTGAACATTTTCTAAGTGGTATTGTGTACTTGCTGTTGTATCTCTTTAGGAGGCACATAGCGTTTGATTTGTCTCTGATGATATTAACATTGATCAGTAGGTACAAGTATTACCAACTGTTTTAATAGCTATTGCTAGTCTTCGCCTACGAGTCATTATTTTATTGATAGTTGCAAAATGAATTTTATCTTATTTTCTTCATTTATTAGATGGAATTCTTAAAGAAGAACTTTCCCTTATTACCACTGGTTACTCTGAGGTGTAGTTCATAAAAGCAATATAAATGCCCAAGTATTTCCCTCTCTTTGTGTTTTTAGATAATGAGTTAGTTCAGTGACCAGTGAAATTTTTATTCTCCATATTATTAAGATTTTTGATGTCTGTTAATCTACTGCAGATCTTCTTTTGGTGCTCACATTTTCCCATACATTCCAGGGGGAGTCTCTTCAAGTTGGCTCATAGATTCTTTTGACACAATGACATTAGCCCTTAATAGTCCTTATTTTGTGATATGACAAGATGTTCTAGGTTCATTTTATATGGTTTCTGCCCCAGATTTGGAGTTAGACATTTTTTCAAGGAGCCCTGGTCTCTTAGTGAGAAATGGCGTTTAGATACCACAGTCTGGGCACTGTGGGAATGGTCATTGCTACTGGATTGGTCATTGTTTCTAAATCTTTTCTGTGGGCAGAACTGGAGTTCCCTTTTTTTCGAGGAGGAAATACATCATCCGTTCATACTAATATTAACAATTCCCATTTAGAATTATGGTTTTTTACTTCTTTGTTTTTCTGTTTGTATAATTGTATCTTTGTTCGCTTTACGCTGAAAATCCTGGTTTCTAACAATTAATAAAGTTATGTATTTGACTTACCCTGTAACATATAATAGTTTCAGAATAACAAAACCAGTGTGATGACTAACAGTATGATTATTGAACAGAATTTAAGATTTTATTATGGTTCTTTTGGTTCTTAGGGTACTTTCACTTTGTGTCATTATGTTTTGTTTTTACTGATTGCAATTTAAACATCTTTTACTTAATTTATAATTGCATAAAAGTTCATTTTCCATAGTCAAATGCACTAAACAAGGTGTGTTCTGAGAAGTCTATCTTTGATTTGCAATTCTTATACCCTTTTTTGTCTTTCCCTGATTGGTAACCTTTTTTGCCTTTAATTAGTTTTTTATTTATCCTTCTGTTTTTTAGATATGTAAGTACATATGTACATATTATATTTTTTCTGTTTGATTAAAGGTAACGTACCCATACACACCGTACACTTTAGTGTTTGGAAGAGATAATTTTTAATTTGGTGGTTGTAAGTCCGGTGCTGGTAATACAAAAAGAAGGTGATAGTTGAAATGTGCTTTATGAGCATAGAAGGAAATAGTTTATTAGGTGACTGCTTCATACTTGATTCCTCCCCTTTTTTCCCATGTAGATTGCATAGCTTTTTTTGTTACCTCTTAAATCTGTGTCACTCTTCTTGTTCTTCGTAAGCCAAATGATAGGCTATTGTTCATTACACAGGTTGATTACTGTGACCTTTCTACTTTTCATTCATCCTATTTCTCGGATAAATCCTGTTGCCATTGTCTTTTCTCATATTTTGGTGAGAGAAATTTTCTTTCATGTCATTCTTCTCCTCATATTCTTTTGTGGACTTCATGAATTATTTACCCAATACTGAGTCTGTTGTCCACTGACCTTTTATTTTCCTTCCTTGACCCCACTTCAACCTGAGTAACATATTGCTTTCAGTTGTATCCACTAAATATTCCTGTTCTCTTCACTATATTGATTTTCTTTAGGCTCTCCCTGAATGCAGTTCCTGTTTTCCGTTTGTTTCATGAAATCCCCCAACCCCGTCAGTTCAAACGTGGTCCTCATTTAGCACCTAAATTTTTTTAAAACCTTAAAATATTAATGGATTAGATAATTTTAGAGAACAAATGCCCATCAGTAATCCTACCACTGTATCACAGTAGCACTTTCCATTTTATGTTTTAATGCCTTTTTACCTGTGTGAATAAATTTTTTTATTTATTTGGAATAAAAACCCATATTCCGTTTAGTATCATACTTTTTTCATAAAACATTCTTCTATTTTTCTGAATTACCCTAATTATTTTCAGTGCTATTTAATATTTCTATTACTATTGCAGTTTATTAAATTATTCTCTCAGTGTTGGATATTTAGAGTATTTCTAGATTTTGATATTGTAGATTTACTTATAGCAGACATCTTTGTGAATTTAATTGAGCCCCCTCTTTTCTTAGAACCAGCTTTCAAGAGCAGGATTACCAAATCAGAGGGTTAGAATTTTTTTATAAGTACTCCCCAAATATATTTTTTTAAGATTTTATTTATTTATTTGACAGAGAAAGAGCACAGAGGAAGAATGAGTGGGAAAAGCAGACTCTCCACTGAGCAGGGAGCCCCATATGGGGCTTGATCCCAGATCTGGGATCATGACCTGAGCCAGAGGCAGACACTTAACCAACTGAGCCACCCAGGCACGAAATTTTTTTGTAGAGGTTGCTAAATATTATATTTTATTTCCCTGAACTATATCATCTTAGAATATTTTACTAGTATGTGTCCACTATTAAGTCTTTGTTCCTTCTGTTTACAAAAATTGGGGGGAGGGAGTATAATTTCCAGGATTAAAAAAATTTTTGAATGGCATGCTGTTTAACCAGCCAGTTGTTTAATACCTGGTTTTTCCCTATAATCTCTATGAGTATAAGATAAAACACAGGTAATATTCTTACAGTTATGTATCTTCTTTGCCCTTCAATTACATGACTGTTTTTTTTTGTGTGTTTTGGGCTTCATTCTTTCCTTGGGGCTCATGTTAAAACTCCAAGTAGTTCATGTTTATTCAGAGTTACTAATGTAGCCTGAACTGTATTTAATTTCTCCAATTATGGCCTGTTATGTTTGCTTCGGTGGTATTCACAGTAGCCTATATTCTTTTGGCATTCATATGTTTGATTGTTATGGAGCCCTGGGTTATTAATGCGTAACTTGAATTGCAAAATTCGATAAGTGATTGAATGACTTTACATAAATCTACTGAGCAATTGGTTTTTAATAAGAAAATTTATTATCTCATAAAACCAAAAGTCCAGAAGCAGAGAAGTTTCAATTAAGTTAAATAGTAGCTCACTGGAGCCATCAAGAAGTTTCTTCTTGGCTTTCCTTGGTGTGTCAGCTTTTTTCTCAGGTAGCTCACATCACGGTCGCAGGATGAGTGCAACAATTTCATGTATCTCATCCAGATATGACAATGGGCACAGGAAGAAGAGACAGTCCCCTTTTGTGAGTCTCTCTGAGGGAAGAGAAAACCTTTCCCAGAAGTTCCCAGGAGAAGGATCTTCTGTCTTGTTGGCCACAACTGTGTCATACGCCCTAGCCTAAATTAGTCCCTGTCAAGAGGAATGGAGCCATCGTAACTGGCTTAGATCAATTAGAAATTTCCCTCTGGGGCTGGCTTGGGGCCCTCCATAAAATAAATGGCAGTACCCAGGAAGGCGGATCCTTTTGAAGGGAGAAAATGGGTTTTTGTTAGAAAGGACAAAAGGCAGAGGAGAAAGAAAATTAACCAGGCAACTAAGAGTATATACTGTATTAGATTATTTAATAGTTTTAGAACAATTGACTTTTTATTTGGTTTTGACATGTCAATGGGTTAAATTGGTTGATAGAATTGTTCAAATACCTTTTTTATTTTTTTATTTTTTATTTTTTTTAAAGATTTTATTTATTTATTTGACAGAGACAGCCAGCGAGAGAGGGAACACAAGCAGGGGGAGTGGGAGAGGAAGAAGCAGGCTCCTAGCGGAGGAGCCCGATGTGGGGCTCGATCCCAGAATGCCGGGATCACGCCCTGAGCCGAAGGCAGACGCTTAACAACTGAGCCACCCACGCGCCCCTCAAATACCTTTTTTAATTTTTTTTTTTGTCTAGTTGTAATATCAGTTACTGAGAGAGGAGTGGAAATATCTCCAGCTATAGTTGTGGCCTTGTGCATAATTTTCAACACTGTCAGTTTTTTTCTCATGTATTTTGATCTCTGTTGTTAGGTGCATGCACATTTAGGATCGTTGTTTTATTTATTTTTTACATTTTTATTAGTGAAGTATAGTTGACTTTTGTTTCTTCTTGATGAAATCACCTCCTTTTTATAAAGCATTGCTTTTTTTTCCTCTGGTAATACTTCTTGTTTTAATGTCTACCTTTTCTGATATTAATGTAGCCATCCAACTTTCTTATATTAGTGTTTGCATGATATATCTTTTTTCATCCTTTTACTTTTAACCCATATCTCCTTTGTGTTTAAAATGCATCTCTTGGGGCGCCTGGCTGGCTAAGTCAGTAGAGCATGTGATTCTTGATCTTGGAGTTGTAAGTTTGAGCCCCACTTTGGGTGTAGAGATTACTTAAAAATAAAATCTTTTAAAAAATTAAATAAATAAAATACATCTCTTAAGAACATTATATAATTAAGGCTTACTTTTTTAAATCCATGACCGTCTCTGCCTTTTAATTGAATTACTGAGTCTGCTTACGTTTAATGTAATTATCAATATGATTGAGTTCAAGTCTGCTATCTTGATAATTGTTTTTTATTCATCTTCTCTATTCTTTGTTTCCTTTTCCCTCTATTCTCATCTTTTGGATTTTTTTTTTTAAAGGGTATCATTTTATCTCTTCCATTGGCTTCGTAGCTGTGTGTGTGTGTGTGTGTAATTTTTTTTTTTTAAATACTTTTTAAATAGTTTTTCTAGAGTTGGGTCTCAGCCTCCACATATGGACATTTTGGGCCAGATAATTCTTTGCTGTGAGGGGCTAACCTGCACATTATAGGATGCTTAATAGCATTTCTTTCTTTTTTTTTTTTTTTTTAAGATTTTATTTATTTATTTGACAGAGAGAGACAGCCAGAGAGAGAGGGAACACAAGCAGGGGGAGTGGGAGAGGAAGAAGCGGGCTCCCAGCAGAGGAGCCTGATGGGCTCGATCCCACAACGCCGGCATCACGCCCTGAGCCGAAGGCAGACGCTTAACCGCTGTGCCACCCAGGCGCCCCCTTAATAGCATTTCTAACCTCTGCCTACTAGATACTGGTAGCCATAGCCCCTGTCATGACAATGAAAAATGTTTCCAGTGATTGCCAACTGTGGAAGTAGGAGGGAGCAAGCTGCCCTTGGTTGAGAACTCAGCCCTAGAATTTACATTATGCATTTTTAATTTATAACATTCTGTCTTGTAATATACCACTTCCCATATTGTGTTAGAATCTTAGAATAGTACACTTCTGTTTTCTCTCTCTCATCCTGTGCTATGGTTGTCCTGCATTTTAGTTCTGTATGTTACAAACCCCATATTGCATTGTTATTATTTTTGGTTCAAACAGTCAATTTTCTGTTAAAGGCATAACAAAAAAGGAGTACAGATCTTTTATATTTACCAAGCTCATCTTGTACTTTTCCTACTCTAGCCCTGGAATCAGCCATTTTTCCAAGGAACCCTGATTCCTTTTAGTGGAAAGTAATAATTAGCTAGAACCTGGATGCTAGATATGCTGCTGGTATGTTATGTGTGCACATTTATACACACACATATTTTTTTTTTAAGATTTTATTTATTTATTTGACAGAGATAGAGACAGCCAGAGAGAGAGGGAACACAAGCAGGGGGAGTGGGAGAGGAAGAAGCAGGCTCATAGCGGAGGAGCCTGATGTGGGGCTCGATCCCATAACGCCGGGATCACGCCCTGAGCCGAAGGCAGACGCTTAACCGCTGTGCCACCCAGGCGCCCCAACACACACATATTTTTATCTGTGTTTATTTCTATATATTGAAAACTGTGGGTTCATACTGATACATCTAATTTCAGTCAAACGACTCTAGTTTTCTCCTTTCCCTTCTTTGATTGTGAAAAACCTGGCTTCCATTATCTTTCGTGTATTTACTTATTTTGTCAGCTCCCCCATATGCAACCAGTCTGTTGTTGTTGCTGTTGCCCCCACCTCCATGCAGATGCTTTCTCACTCCTCTCAGGCTCTGATATCCTGCAGACTCCTGCATCACTGCCCCCCCCCCCCCGTTTCTCCACATCACCCTTTTGCATGGATGCCAGTCTCACCCTTCTCAGCTCTAACACCTATGACAGGCTGCCCTTCCACCCAGAAGGCCTTTTCATTTAGTTTGGATTCTGATACTGCCTTAGCCACCCCTTCCAGTGGACATTCTTCTCAAGCTTTGAGGCTCTGTGTTAGGTGGCTCACACTCATGGAACCCCTCTGTGTCTTACTTGGGCTCTAACTACATGCATGCTGTCCCCTGCATTTCCCCAGCATGGACACCCTCCTCATCTTACTCTGATTCCCATGCTAGCCCAGTTTCTGCAGTGGGCTCTGACATTTCATGCTAAGCCACTCTTCTGTTTAGCTACGTAGTTGTTCATCTTGCTTTGCACCAGCTGACAGCTTTAGTGCTGAATTGTTTGGGAAACAAAGGGCAAAAGGAAGAGGACCTTTCACTTGTTAAAAATTGCCTTCATTACAGTTTGTAGTAATAGATCTGTATAATCATTTGATCGTCTTCTCTTGTAACCTTTCTGAAGGTTAGGACTGTTTCATGGACACAGTATAGTTTTCCAAGGATCTGGCACAAAGTCTGTGCTCAGTAAATTTTTACTGAATGAACAAATACGCAGAGTAAGTACTTCAGTCAGATCACACAGCTGTTAATGTGTTTATGTGTTGAAGGCGCAATTTGGACATAGTTTTCTGATTCTAAAGTTATCCTGACTGCTTTTTACATCACATACTTCTACTATTTAAAAACTATTTGGAGAACAAGAGGGAATTTCCCTTGTGCACACTTTATCTCAATTAATACAAGAGTTCATTATAAATTCAATATAAAGATTAGAGCTTTTAAATAGTTTAAAAATAGTATCTTTAACTTGTATAAAACTTTATACCTATTGAGTCTTAAAATGTTGGTGCTGGATGGGGCTCCAGAGATAATCTAGTTCAGCACAGCTAAACAGTATAACACACACATGTCACCAAAATACTAGTATTTGGGGAGGGATGGGTTTGGATGAGGTGGGAGAATGTGTAGGCCCTCCAGGTGATTCTGATTACACCTCTTGTCTCTCAAAGTAGTCTCAGTCTGATTTTTACCTGATCCACACAGCAACCTTTAGAGACTTGTAGGCCAAGGGAAATTCAAGAGATGGGGGAGCTGAGGCCACGGGAATCAGAATGACTTCTCAAGGTTTCTTTTCCATCTTTATCACTCACCAGAAACATTTTACATAGGAATGTGATATTGTTTAAAATTTTTTCTATAATGCAATATAATTGTCATAATGGGGGGTATGGAAGAAAGTGTGACATAGCCTAAGAATTTGACAATTAAGGTATTAATTTATGAGTTTGATTTCATTTCAGCAGTGCTGAACAAATTGATGAGTTATATTACAGGTTGTTAGGGAAATTAAATCATTTACAGATAATAGTCCTGTTGTGTTGTTGAAGAATTATAAGAAAATTACCGATGGAAAAAAAAAAAAGAAAATTACTGATGATATAGAGAGGGAAGAATCTCTCTCAGACTCATACATCTTTAGTGGAAGTTACTGGTACTCCTTACCTATGCATGCTGCTAATATTAGCATTGCACTGAGAAGCAATGTCTTTAATACCTTATGTCATCAGAATTGTTTCGCTGTGGATGTATTGAGTATGCCCACTTGTCATTTTTCACAGATTACTTAATGACCCACTTAGAGTTCTCAAGAAATGACTTTAATTTATAGATCATCAACAGTGAGGTATAGAAAAACTACTTTGCCATGCTGAATAGGTCAAAAGATGAATGGTTCAGTGTGAAATATTTTCTCTTGCCTTGTTTAAATTGACGTATTGGAACCTGAAAAGAAATATTTTAAAAACGTATTACAAATAAGATTCAGAACTTAGTTTGCTGTGTTGTTGTGTTATTCACATTAAGAACCTGTATATTCCACCAGAAAATTTATTGAGAGACATGTGAGTATCCTTTCTGATATTTTGTCTCTTTCACTCCAAGTGTTCACCAAGGGAAAATCAATATTTTTTGAGTGTGAGAACAATGATACCTTCCTTGAAAAGTTTGAGTACTGTATATCAAATATGTAAACTACCACGTATTATGTATGACATTTAACAGGTGCTTAATCATTATTCCTATTGATTTACCTAGTCTTTATCATCTGCTACAAGATGTAGCTTCAAGTATGCTTTACTATTAAATAAATTCTTTTCCCCCTACTCTTCTACAGGTGTATCTACATCAGCGATCAAAATGGCATCAACCAGACTTCCTTCCCCCAAAAGTTTAGTGGGTGCCCCAACTCAGATTCTTGCACAGTTTCCCAAACAGCATCAGCAGTCTCCTAAGCAGCAGTTGCATCCAGTGCAGCAGCAGACCCAGCAGCAGGTGGCTCAGCCGGCGCCAGTCTCTCATCAGCAACAGCCTCAGCAGTCTCCTTTGCCGCCTGGTATCAAGCCTACCATTCAAATCAAACAGGAGTCAGGTAACTGGAAAATTTTACAAGATGTAAATCTTCCCCAGTCGTGTACATACAGATACATAGTTTCCTCAAGCACCGGAGTTTTAATTCCAAACTATGTTTTGAGAGCCTCCTGTTGGAAATACTTATATAGAAAGAACTGGAGCTTGGGAATAGAAATGAGAAAAAAAGCAGTTTGCTCAGCAGAACAGGTACTTTCAATGAACTCTCCAGGGAGATAAGGAAGCTGAGGAAGCAACCCCAGATTTTAGAATTATACTCTGGATGCATTGGGGATATAGAAAGTAGGCAGTTGAGGGGGCGCCTGGGTGGCACAGCGGTTAGGCGTCTGCCTTCGGCTCAGGGCGTGATCCCGTCTGCCTTCGGCTCAGGGCGTGATCCCGGCGTTATGGGATCGAGCCCCACATCGGGCTCCTCCACTATGAGCCTGCTTCTTCCTCTCCCACTCCCCCTGCTTGTGTTCCCTCTCTCGCTGGCTGTCTCTATCTCTGTTGAATAAATAAATAAAATCTTTAAAAAAAAAAAAAAAAAAAGAAAGAAAGTAGGCAGTTGAAAAATTAGTCTGGAGAGTTTTGTGTTAGAATGCTGTATTATGGGGGCACCTGGGTAGCGCAGTCGTTAGGTGTCTGCCTTCGGCTCAGGGCGTGATCCCGGCGTTCCGGGATCGAGTCCCACATCGGGCTCCTCCGCTGGGAGCCTGCTTCTTCCTCTCCCACTCTCCCTGCTTGTGTTCCCTCTCTCGCTGGCTGTCTATCTCTGTGAAATAAATAAATAAATAATCTTAAAAAAAAAAGATGTATTATGAATTTGGCATAAAATTGTATGAGCAGAGGTGCTAAGATTATAAGACGTTGTGTACAATGAAGAAGTTTGTGGAATAATAATTTAGGAGTTTATTGAAAACATCTCCAGCACAGTGGGAACTAAGAAGTAGGAGTCAGTCAGTGTAAGTTACTGAATCATAAAAGTATTGAATAGAAGAGCAGATAGGATGGGGTTTCAAACACAGGGAAATTAAAAAGACTCTTAATATACTTAATATCTTTAAGAAATGGAAACGGCTTTTTTTCTTCCTCCAGTGAATCTGGACTTTATTTGGTGGTAAAAAAAGCATTTGGAAGATGCTGACATTTTCAGCTTTGTTTTGTTTTTTTGATAGGAACATTTTATTATTAGTTTTTGAGATATGATTGACGTATCTCAAACATTGTGTTATTTATAGGAGTACAACATAATGATTTATGTATATATTTCAAAATGATACAGTAAGTTTAGTTAACATCCATTATCACACATAGTCACATTTTTTTTCTTGTGATGAGAACTTTTAAGATTTATTCTCTAAGCAACTTTCAGATATAGTACAGTCACCATACTGTATGTTACACGCTCAGGATTTACTTATCTTATAACGAAGTTTATACCTTCTGACCACCTTTACCCATTTTGGCTAGCCTTCCACCTCTTGCTTCTGGCAGCCACCAATATTCTTTGTATCTGTGAGTCCTTTGTTTGTTTTTCTAAGATTCTGTATGTAAGTGAGATCATTCAGTATGTGTCTTTCTCTGTCTTATTTCACTGAACATAATGCCCTCAAGGTCCATCCACGTTGTTGCAAATGGCAGGATTTCTTTCTTTCTAGTTTTTATTTTAACTCGTTAGTTAACATAGTGTTAAATTAGTTTCAGATGTACAATATGGTGATTCTACAATTCATATATTACCTGGTGCTCATCACAAGTGCATTCCTTAATCCCTATCACCTATTTAACCCATTCCCCCCCCACCTCCCCTCTGGTAACCATCAGTTTGTTCTCTATAGTTAAAGACCTGTTTCTTAGTTTCTCTCTCTCTTTCCCTTTGATCATTTGTCTTGTTTCTTAAATTCCACATTTCAGTGAAATCTTACAGTATTTGTCTTTCTCCAGCTGACTTACTTTGTTTAGCATATATTCTCTAGCTTGTTGTAAATGGCCAGATTTCATTCTTCTTCTTTATGGCTGAATAATATTCCATTGTGTGTGCGAGCGTGTGCACGTGTGCACACACACACACACACACACATCTTCCTTATCCATTCATCTATCAGTGGACACTTTGGCTGCTTCCATAGTTTAGCTATTGAAAATAATGCTGCAGTAAACATAGAAGGTGCATGTATCCCTTCAAATTAGTGTTTTTATATTCTTTGGGTAAATACCCAGTAGTGCAATTGTTGCATCATAGGGTAGTTCTATTTTTAACTTTTTGAGAAACCTCCATACCGTCTTCCACAGTGGTTGCACCAGTTTGCATTCCCACCAACAATGCAGGAGGGTTCCTTTTTCTTTACATCCTTGCTGACACCTGTTCTTTCTCATGTTTTTGATGTTAGCCATTCTGACAGGTGTGAAGTGATACCTTATTGTTGTTTGGATTTGCATTTCCCTGAGGATAAGTGATGATGAGCATCTTTTCATGTGTCTGTTGGCCATCTGGATGTCTTTTTTGGAGAAGTGTCTGTTCATGTCTTCTGTCCATTTTTTAATTGGATTACTTGTTTTTTGGGTGTTGAGTTTTGTAAGTTCTTTATGTATTTTGGATATTAACCTTTTGTCAGGTATGTCATTTGCAAGTATCTTCTCCCATTCTGGAGGTTTTAGTTTTGTTGATGTTTCCTGTCACTATGCAGAAGCAGCCTATTATTTTGACATAGTTCCCAAGTTTTTTTTTGCTTTCTGTTTGCCTTGCCTCAGGAGACATATCTAGAAAAAAATTGCTACAATCAGTGTCAGAGAAGTTACTACTTGTGTTCTCTTCTAGGATTTTTATGGTTTCAGGTCTCAAATTTAGGTCTGTAATCCATTTGAATTTATTTTTGTGTACGGTGTAAGAAAGTGGTCCAGTTTCTGTTTTTCTTTTCTCTTTTCTTTTCTTTTCTTTTCTTTTCTCTTTTGTTTATTTGAGATAGCGATCGAGAAAGAGAGAGAGTGCACCAGCAGGGAAACAGAGGGAGAAGCAGGCTTCCCACTGAGCAGAGAACTTGATGCAGGGCTCTGTCCCAGGACCCAGGGATCATGACCTGAGCCGAAGTCAGACACTTAACTGACTGAGTTATCCAGGCACCCCAAAAGTGGTCCAGTTTCATTCTTTTGCATGTTACTGCCCAGTTTTCCCAATACCATTTGTTCAAGATACTGTCTTTTTCCCATTGGATATTTTTTCCTGCTTTGTTAGAGATTAATTGATCATATATTTGTGGGTTTATTTCTGGGTTTTCTGTTCTGTTCCATTGATCTGTGTGTCTGATTTTGTGCCAGTACCATACTGTTTTGATAACTACAGCTTTGTAATATAACCTGAAATCTGGAATTGTGATGACTCCAGCTTTGCTTTTCTTTTTCAAGATTGCTTTAGCTATTTAGAGTCTCTTGTGGTTCCATACAAATTTTAGGATTGTTCTAGCTCTGTGAAAAATGCTGGTGGTATTTTGATAGGGATTGCATTAAATGTGTAGATTGTTTTGGGTAGGATAGACATTTTAACAATATTTGGTCTTTCAATCCATGAACGTGGAATGTCTTTCCATTTCTTTGTGTCATCTTCACTTTCTTTCATCAGTGTTTTACGCTTTTCAGAGTACAGCTCTTTTACGTCTTCGGTTAGTTTTATTCCTTAGGTATCTTAATTGTTTTTGGTGTAATTAAAAATGGGATTGTATTCGTAATTTCTTTTTTGCAGCTTCATTATTGGTGTATAGAAATGCAACGTATTCCTGTACATTGATTTTGTGTCCTGTGAATTTACTGACTTCATATATTAGCTCTGGTAGTTTTTTTGGAGTCTTTCATGTTTTCTATGTAGAGTGTTACATCATCTGCCAATAATGAAAGTTTGACTTCTTCCTTACTGATTTAGATGCCTTTTATTTCTTTTTGTTGGCTAACTGCTGTGGCAAGGACTTCCAGTTCTATGTTGAATAAAAGTGGTGAGAGTAGAAAGCTCTCAGTTTTTCCCCATTGAGTATGATGTTTGCTGTGGGTTTTCATATATGGTCTTTATTATGTTGAGGTATGTTCCCTCTACACCTTTTTTTGGCTTTTGCCATGAATGGATGTTATTCTTTGTCAAATGCTTTTTCTGCATCTACTGAAATGATTATATGGTTCTTATCCTTTCTCTTATTGATGTGATGTTGATTGATTTGCAAATACTGAATCACCCTTACAAACCAGGAATATATCCCACTGGATGGTGATGAATGATTTTTTTATGATTTTAATGTATTGTTGGATCCAGTTTGCTAGTATTTTGTTGAGGATTTTTACGTTGTATGTTCATCAGAAATATTGGCCTATAGTTCTCTTTTTTTTTTACCCCCCTGGTGTCTTTATCTGGTTTTGGTATCAGAGTAATGTTTGTCTTATTCCAAGACTGATTTTTTAATCATCTCTTTTGAACAGCAGGGTTAGGAGATACTAAAAAATTTCTAGTGAGCAAGGTATAGTTAATTATACAAAATCTAGTGTGGCTAATAAAAGCTGTATGATATATATTTGTTATGTTGTCTGGATTCTCTTTTACTCCATGTGAAAATGCTTATAAAAGCTTTTCTAGATTGACTCAAAAACCTCAGTCTTCTAACCCTATTTTCCCCATACGTCTTAAGTTCCTCAGTTGTAGTCTTAAGCCATGCCTGCTTTAAGAGTCTAACCATCATAGTTATAGGAGGAATATGTTATTAATAAAATCCCAATAATAGTTCTGGGTTGTTTACTCATACTAGATTTTGATTCAGTCTAGTTTATCAGTTTTTCTTTTATGGATCATGCCTTTGGTATTTTAACATTTTTCTTTTTTTTTCTCTAAAAGTTTTATAGTTGTTTTTTTTTTAATATTTAAGTCATGATCTATTTTGAGTTCATTTTTATTTAAAGTGTGAGGTTTAGGTCAAGGTTAATTTTTTTGCCTGTGGATGTAATTGCTTTTGTGCCCTTTGTTGAAAAGGCTATCAAACTCCATCGAATTGCTTTGGCATCTTTGTCATAAATAAGTTGGGTATATTTGTGTGGGTTTATTGCTAGGTACTCCGTTTGTTCCATTGATCTTTATGTCTATCTCTCTGTTAGTACCGTACTGTCTTGATTACTTACAGCTATATAGTAAGCTCTAATGTAGAGAGAGTGATTTCTTCCACTTTATTTTTATATTTCGGAATTATTTTAGCTATTCTAGTTTTATTGCCTTTCTATATAAATTTAAGATTTTATGTATCTGTGTGTAGTAAAACCTTATTGGGATTTTCCTAGGAATTGCATTAAACTTCTAGATGAGTTTAGGAAGAATTGACATCTTGATGAGTTATCCAGTTCATGAACAGAATGTGGCGCTCCATGTATTTAGGTCTTCATTCACTTCTTTCATCAGTGTTTCACAGTTCTCAGTGTACAAATCCTGTACATGTTTTATTTCATTTATACTTAAGTATTTCATATTCTCTGTGTTGTTTTATTTTCACTTCTTATATTGAGAGTGAGTTTGAACAACTATTTATATGTTTGAGAGCCCTTTGTATTTCATTTTTTGTGTGCAGTCTGTATTCATTCTCCATACTTCTGCTGTGGTATTTTTCTCATCAATTTCTGGGAATTTTATTATATCAGGATAATTAGCAAGCCCTGTGTATGTTTCATGATTTGCAGAGATTTTCCTCCCAGTTTTTTTGTCTGTTGTTGACTTTATTTATGGGGACTTCTGCGTAGATCTTTTTTTGTTTTTATATAGTTGAATTTATCAGTGTAGTGTTTAATGCTTCTAGATTTTTAGTCACAGTTCACATTTTTTACATTTAAATATTTTGCAATTTATCCCAGTGTGAGGAATTATGTATTGTTAGTATTGGGAAATTGTTCTGTAGTTTTCTTTTTGTGTACAGTCTTTGTCAGGCTTTAGTTTAATGTTATGTGTGCTTTCAAGAAAGAATTGTGTAATGTTTTCCTTTTTAAAAATGCTTGGAATTTTTTAAAAAAGCTTTATTGAGATATATTTTATATACCATTCAAATAACCACTCAAAGTATACAGTTCGGTAGTATTTAATATATTCACAGATATGTGTGACCATCACCACAAGTTGATTTTAGAACATTTTCATCACTTCGAAAAGCAACCCTGTAACCTTTAGTTATCATTCTTTACTCCCTATGACAGCCTCTCCAGCCCTAAGCAACCACTAATCTACTTTGTGTCTCTAGATTTTCGTATGAATGGACTCATGTAATACATGGTCTTTCTTGACTGGTTTCTTTCACTTAACAGTGTTTTCAGGGTTCATACATGTATTGGTACTTAATTCTTTTTATGGCCAAATAATATTTCACATTTTGTTTATCCATTTGTCCCTTGATATACATTTGGATTTTTTCCACCTGTTGGCTGTTATGAGTAATTCTGTGGAAAGCATTCATGTGTAAGTTTTTGAGTATTCATTTCTTTTGTGTATATACCTTGGAGTGGAATTGCTCAGTTGTATGGTAACTCTATGTATGTTTGAGAAACTACTAGACTGTTTTCCAAAATGACTGTACGATTTTACATCTCCATTAGTGTATGAGGGTTCCAATTTCTCTACCTCCTTTCCAACACTTGTTATTCTCTAATTTTTTGATTCTAGCCTTCCTAGTTTGTGTGAACTGGTATTTCATTGTGGTTTTGATTTGCATTTCTCTGATGACTAATGATGTCAAACATCTTTTCCTGTGCTTATTTCAGTCCTCCTTGGAGAAATATTTATTTATATCCTTTGTCCACTTTTAAATTGGGTTGTCTTTTTATCACTGAATTGTAAGAAGTTTTTTTTTTAGTTTATATATTTTAGATAATAAACCCTTATTAGGTATATGATTTACAAATATTTCGTGCCATTCTCTTGGTTGTCTTTTCATATTCTTGATGATGTCCTATTACAGAAGTTTTTTATTTTGGTGATGTCCAATTTATTTAATTTTTCCAATGTTGCTTATGCTTTGGTATCATATTTAAGAATCTTTTGCCAAATCCCTGATCATAAAGATTTATGTCTGTCTTTTTCTAAGTGTTTGATACTTTTACCTCTTAAATTTAGGTCTTTGATCAATTTTGAGTTTGAGTTAATTTTGTTATGATGGAAAGTAAGCCTCCCATTTCATTCTTTTGCATATGGCTATCTATTTGTTCCAGTACCATTTACTGAAAAGACTATTCCTCCCCCCGCCCCCACCCACGCTTACTGTTGAATGGTCTTGGCACCTTGTTGAAAATTGACCATATGTGGGTTTGTTTCTGTACTCTCAATTCTATTCCATTAGTTTGGTATATGTATCCATATGCCAGTGCCACATTGTTTTCGTTACCATTGATTTGTAGTACATTTTGAAACCAGGATGTAATTACTATTATCTTGTTCTATTTTTAAGGATTGTTTTGACTATTTGGGTCCATTGCAATTCCATATGAATTTTGGAATCAGCTTATCAATTTCTATAAAGAAGTCAACTGAGATTCCGACAGGGATTGCATTGAATCTATAGGTCAGTTTAGGAGTATTACCATCTTAATAATGTTAAATTTTGTGATCAATGAACACGAGATGTTTTCCCATTTATTTAGATCTTCTTTAATCTATTTCAACAATGTTGTGTGATTTCTAGAGTATAAATTTTACATTTCTTTTGTTAAATTTATTCTTAAGTATTTTTTTGAAGCTACCTTAAATGAAATTGTTAATCTCATTTTTTGGATTGTTCACTGCTAATTTATACAAATGCAACTGATTTTTGTGTTGATTTGATATCCTGTACCTTTGCTGAACTCATTTTTTAGTTCTAATAGTTTTAGGTGAATTTCTCAGGATTTTGTATATAAAAGAGCATGTCATCTACAAATAGAGATGATTTCTGCTGTTACAGTCTGGATACCTTGCATTTCTTTTTCTTGACTAATTTCCCTGATTAGAGTCTCTAGTAAAATGTTGAGTATAACTTTCAAGAGTGGACCTTGTTTCTTCTCTTCATAGAACTTCCTTTAGCGTCTATTGTAAGGCAACACATTGTTACTAGCAACAGATTTTCTCAATTTTTGTTTATCTTGTAAAGTCTTATTTTGCCTGCATTTCTGAATGATAGCTTTGCTGGATATTGGATTCTTGGTTGGCAGTTTTTTTTCTTTGAACACTTGGAATAGTTATCTTAATGCCTGATAAACTCCACAGTTTTGCTGAGAAGTCAGTTATTAACCTTAATGCAGTTCCTTTATAAGTGAAAAGTTGGTTTTTTCTTGTTACGTTCAAGGTTTTTTCTGTTGCTTTTGACTTTTAGCATTTTTAGTATGATGTATCTGTTTGTGGTTCTCTTTGTGTTTATTCTCTTTGGAGTTTGTAGAGCTTCCTGGATGTGTAAGTTATTGCTTTTCAATAAATTTAGGACATTTTCAGCAATTTCTTTAAATATTTTTTCTTCTCTTTTCTTGATGTTCTTTTCTTTTGGTAGTTCTGTTACATGTATGTTTGGGCACTTGTTCTACATTTCTCTGAGGTTCTGTCCATTTCTTTTCATTCTTTTTTCTCTGACATTTTTCAGCTTGCATAATCTCAATTGCTCTATTTTCACATTTGCTTTTTTATTTTTTCCTGCCAGTTCAAATCTACTTTTGAACGCCTCTAGTGAATTTTTTATTTCAGTTATTATACTTTTTAACCCCCAAATTTCCCTTTGGTGTTTTTTTGTAATTTCTATTGCTTTATTAATATTCTCTGTTTGATGCAACTTTGTTGTCATACCCTCTTACTTCTATAATCATGCTTTCCTGTACTTCGTGAACATATTTATAAAGGCTACTTTGAGGTCTTTTGCTGTTCTTAAATCTGACGTGTGTTTGCTCTCATAGGGAATTTCTGTTGCCTGCTTTTTTCCCCCAGTATATGGGTCATATTTTCCTGTTTCTTTGTATGCCTCCTTGTATTTTGTTGGAACTAGACATTTTAGATATTTATATTGATGTTTTACTTAGTTTACGTGATTATTTTTTAAAAAGTAGACTCCATGCCCAACATGGGGCTTGAACTCACAGCCCTGAGATTGACAGTCACATGCTCTACTAACTAAGCCAGCCAGACACTCCTTGATATTTTAGGTATTAGACATTATATATTGTAGCTGGATACTGGTCTTCTTGTACCTTCCCAATCTGTGATTTTTTTGTTGTTGTTATTTACTTGGTTATTTATTGTTTAGTAACTAGATCAATTATTTTAGTGAAGTAAGCTTCTAATGCTGTTGCTCAGGGAGTTATAGCTCTGGGTATGCCCACAGTTGTTCTGAGATGACAGTGGAATCAGTGTGACTCTCTCCCGCTCTTTATCTGACCACACCCAACCATTAAACTACATTTACTGCTCTATTATTTTCAACAGTGTCTTGGACTCTTAAGTTGCTTTACAAACTAGTCTAAATTGTGACTTCTTTGAAGGAATAGTTTCAGAGGTGTATTTATTCTGACCACAGGAGGGTTCCTCTCAGCTTCCTTATACCTAAGTTCTCTCCTGCAAGCTATCTGGCCTATTGTCTTGAATGTTGGGTAGTTTTTTAAGATTTTATTTATTTGAGAGAGAGCAGAACGAGAGAGAGAAGGGAGCATGAGCGGGGTTGAGGGGCAGAGAGAGGGACAAGCAGACTCCCCTCTGAGCAGGGAGCCCGACTCAGGGCTCAGTCCCAGGACCCTGAGATCTGACCTGAGCCAAAGGCAGACGCTTAACCAACTGAGCCTCCCAGGTGCCCCGAATGTTTTTTCTTAAATCCACAAATCTTCCTGTTGCCTTTCATCACATCCTCAACTGTTCTTGAGAACTTGAACTTCTCCATGCTCTATTACAAATGAAGTCAGTTCCTTCGGGAAGAGATTACAAACTATCTGTTATTATCTATTTCTACCCTCAGGCAGCTCTGGAGCTCTGGGGGTAAGGTCAGTGACAGGCTTTCCTCTGAATGACACCCCTGCTCTAGAAGCTGAGCACTCAGTGAAGGCAAGGGTAGGAGTGTGGGCAGCAGCCTGATATCCTCTTGGCTTGCTTCTCTTAGTGGTAGAGCCACCACCTCACTAGCCAGGGCAATGGTGATCAGGACTCTGGTTTCTCAGTAGCGTTGTGCCCAAAGTATAGCCTTTGTTCCATAGTTGAGGGCTTGGCAGAAGAAGGGAATGCCCACTTCTTAATATCACTTGCCTGGGGCTTAGCAATACCTACCTGGGGGCAGGATGGGGTAAACTGAAGTCCTGCTGCTCCTCAGAAGAAAGCCCTGCATCAGGGAGCTGGAATAAGAGGAAACCTTGTGTTCTTGACTACAGCAGTTGGAGAGGAGTCTGCCTCACTCATAGTGGGTAAGGAGGGACAGGTCTTAGTTTAAATACCATAGATCTCTCCTTTCTTACTGAATTTTGCTGCATATTCTTGAATAGATGTTTCTTCATTTGTCCTTGGGACTCTTTCCAGAGCTTTTCATTGGTTATCATTTTACTAGTTCCATTGGGTTACCAGATTAGCAGAGCTCCTCATGCTCTCTTGTCAAAAATTGATCTCTGAACGATTTTTGGTTTTAATTGAGATATAATTGACATATAACATTGTGTTAGTTTTAGGTGTATAACATAATGATTTGATTGATACATGTATATATTATGAAATAATCACCCCAACAGGTTTAGTTAACATTTATCGCCACACAGTTACAATTTTTTTTTTTTCTGATGATGAGAACTTTAAAGAGGAATGGTTTTAAATACATTGTAATTATCTTCTTTTTACAGAACTGTAGAATTGCTCTGTGAAACTATCTGGGCCTGCTATTTATTGATGAAGGGGGAGGAGTTCCTTAAAATTTATTTTAAGGAAATTTGTCTATTTAGATACCTGTCTTTTCTGAAGTCCATTTTGATAACTAATATTTTTCTAGATAATTATCTATTTGATCTGAATTTTCAACTTATTTACAAAGGACTGAACAAAGTAATCTCTTATGATTTCATTAAGTTTTTTCTGTCTAGTTATTGGGAGGGTGTACTTCTTTTTATGTATCTTAAGCATTTATTGTAATTCACTAATGAGATAATGCTAGAAAAAAAGTTTTCCCTTCCACTTCACTGGTTATGATTTCTTATAATCAGTTTCTCTATTATCTCTACAGTAATAATACTTTATTGAATTCTTGCTATGTATGAGGCACTTTACAATTTTGATTTATTTAATCTTTATAACAACCCAAGAATGTATATACTGATAGTATCTTTATTTTATGGATGAGAAAACTGAGTTATAGAGATAATAATTTGC
The DNA here is from genome assembly GCF_017311325.1 of Ursus maritimus. NCBI lineage: Eukaryota > Metazoa > Chordata > Mammalia > Carnivora > Ursidae > Ursus > Ursus maritimus. Next base: position 11,009,463 of record NW_024424008.1, read on the forward strand.
CCAATTATGCCTAGGTGATGATCATAATTTTAACTTCTTGGTTCACCTACAAGACATTTAAGTTTATTTAAGGTTGTTAAATAAATAGATTTATTTGCTTCCTAATGTCTCAACCTAAGTCACTGTCCAAAAGTAATATAATTTTTAGTTGTCTATAACAATATACTCCATCCCATGGATTTTTTTCAGTGAAGTTAGTAGGGGGAAGGTGTTACCAAAAATTTCCTTCCTCAGTTAACAATTATTAGTACTTAAATTTGTAGTTAGCATGAGAAGTTCATTTTATTTTTTTATTTTACTTATTTTTGAGTGATTTCTTTTAAATGGATATTTTATATTTGGAAAGTCAATGTAACAATTACAACATTTAAGTAAAAATTTTGAAAAATGTAAAAAAAAAAAATCCACACCATTACACTAATTTGGTTTGAAAGCTTTTATTTGACATGATCACAGGCAAAAGAAAAAAAAATTTTAAAGAAATTGTTAAGAGTTTCTGTAATATTTTAATTATATTCTTGAATGAGAGAAATTAGAAAAGATAGGAATTTAAGGAATAAAAATTGAGAGTTTCATTATTTTGAAAAAAGCCTCTCTTTAGGCAAGACCTAGGAAATATGTGTAACTACTGCCCTCTTGGGTTGGTATAAGGAACATGTTTTTCAAAATTATCTGTATTGAGATTTCTCTTTCTTCTTTCAAAGGTGTTAAAATCATCACACAACAAGTTCAACCAAGTAAAATCTTACCTAAACCAGTGACAGCAACTCTGCCCACCAGTAGCAATTCCCCTATTATGGTGGTTAGCAGTAATGGTGCAATTATGACAACTAAACTGGTAACCACTCCTACTGGTAAGTTTTCTTGAGCATCAGTCCATTCATTCATCATATATGTTCATTGAGTAATTTCTTTGTCTCAACATAGTGCTTGACACTGGGGATATAGAGATTAATGAGACAATTCTTTAAGAGGCTTTTCCCCCAACTAAAAATAGCTTTCTTTTATTATTGTCATGGTCTTCCGTTCTTTTACTTTATAGCACATACTACAGTTTCTAATTTCTTCTCTACTTGTTTGTTGATTTAATGTAGTTCACCTTATTAGACCATAAACTCCATGATTAGGGACCGTCTTTGTTTTATTCACCATATATATGTAGAGCTGGTCTGGAAGTAGGTGTTTAGTCAGGACTTGTTGAGGGACCGAAAACACCTCTCCCACCCCAGAAGGATTGCACTCTTAGGAGGTCGAAAGTCTGTATTACATTGCAGTGTGGTAAGCATTACTCAGACTGGGAGAGGCACAGAATGCTATTTCCCCAGGTAGGAGAGCAACCAAGCTATGCCCAACGAAGTGACAGTGTAGAACATTTTAGATAGTACCACCCTTTGTGTCCTTGAGCAGATTACCATCGTCTATTTAAGTGGGTTAACAATACCTGTACCATAAGGTTATTGTAAGTATTAGAGGAAATCAGGTATGTAAATTCCCCAGCAGAATGCTCAATAGCTATTACTATTAATTAATGTAAGAAATAGCCATTAGTGTTATTTTAAATTTGTATAAATCTTACCAGATTTTTTGAGAAGAGCCAGTACTTAGATGATGGAATCTAAATAGTATAAAATGATACCCATCTCAAGTTTATAAAGCTCTCATTTATTGGCCAGGATGTAAAGGTCTATACAGACATTATACTTAATCTCCCTTAGGCTTTTTTTTTTTTTTTTTAAGATTTTATTTATTTATCTGACAGAGAGAACACAAGCAGGGACAGCAGCAGACAGAGGGACAAGCAGGTTCCCCACTGAGCAGGTAGTCCGATGTGGGACTCGATCCCAGGACCCCGAGATCATGACCTGAGCGGAAGGCAGATGCTTAACCTTAACCATCTGAGTCACCCAAGCGCCCCTCCCTTTTAGCGGCAAAACAGAGACTGATGTTAAGCAACTTGCTCAAAGTCATGCAGCCAATAAAAGGAAGATCGGGGATTTGAACCCCCATCTATTTGACTCTCTTTTTTTCTTTTTATTTGTGGTAAAATAGAACTTGAAGTTTATCATTTTAAGTGTATAGTTCATTGACATTCAGTGCGTTCATGTTGTTTTATAACCATCATTACCATCAGGCTTCAGAACCTTTTCATCTTCCCAAACTGAAACTCTGCACATTAAACAATAACTGTCCATTACCACCTTCCCCCCACTCTGCCAACCAGCATTCTGCTTGCTGTCTCTGCAAAGCCTGTGCTTTAAAAACACGTTATTCTTGCATTAAATTGATCATACTCCACCCCCCACCCCCCGCCCCGAACTTCTTCCATTTGGTACAAAGATAATAGTGTTATTTATATGATTCTTTACCCTAGGGAAAAGTAGTAAAAAATAATAATGTGTCTGTCTGTGCCTGTGTATCTATGTTAGAAAAGGTGTTTCTATTTTTAAAACAAAAGCTTAAGTGGAAAATTTTTTTAAAAATTCAGCATTATGTCTGTAGCATGTTTACTTTGCACTAGATTTTTTGAGGGGGATTCAGATGTATGTTTGTAACTGATTTAAATTAGTTCTACCTAACGTTCTTCCCCTCTTCCATTTTTTCGGTTGTGATTGTATTTAAAAATAATTTTAAATATCTTGCTAAAAGCATTTTTCAGGGAGGGGGTTGTTGAAAACAGTTATCACAATGACCATTCTAATTATCATAAAAAAATGCTTTCCTGTTAAGGTTTTATCTTAGTCATCTTCATTCTTCCCCAGACTAATAGTTCTTAGTGTGAGAATAGTATTTCTGAGTTACTGGATTTGTAGGAAACTACAACAGACTCATATGGTTAATTTTTAATTCCTGTTTGGGAAAAGAAAAAAGTCCTTGGAATAGTGGGGAAGAGTGCTGCAAAATCCTTTGAGAGATATGAAGAAAAGTCTTCTAACAGGTCAGTTAGAGTTGAGGAAATGTGTAAATAGTGAACTTTTTAGGCTAAAAGAAATATTCCTGGCAACTCTTGGCAGCTTCAACTTCAATCTCTAGTAAAATGATGGAATAATTCTTTAAAAGATGGAAATATATTTAGAGAGTAGCAGAGTACAAAATAGTAAAAGTTTATAAAATTTTAAGCAAACAGTACTGCCTTATTTGCTGAGTGCTGACACTGGGTTTGGCACTGAGACAGCATAAAACAGATGCAGGGACCTTAAAATCTATAACAGAAATTCTAAAATGTTCTGGCAGGAAAGATGATTAAACTTTAGTTTCTTTTGGCATAGAACTAGTAGAAGAAGGGTAGTGGAAGAAAGGAACATAGTTACCCTTTTTCTTGAGGTTAGTAATTTGATGCAACACATCACAAAATTTTATGTGTAAAATTAATTCAAATTGAGTTGGCTATAGTTCTTGCTATGTGTATTGAAAACGGGCTATAAATTGTTACTTAATGTCTTGACACCTTGAAATTCCATTTTCAAGTTAAAGCAATGTAGATTACATTGAATTATAGCTAAACTGTATAAATTATCATTCTTCTGTAAGTAATGACAAGTTTTTCTTTTGGCTTTTCCCTTTTTATAGGCACACAGGCAACCTATACCAGGCCAACAGTGAGCCCGTCCATAGGTCGGATGGCTGCAACCCCTGGAGCTGCAACCTATGTGAAAACTACCAGTGGTAGCATCATTACAGTAGTACCCAAGTCGTTAGCCACCTTGGGGGGCAAGATAATTAGCAGTAATATAGTCTCTGGTAGGTATATCTGAAATATGTTAAAGCTATAAGTAACTAGGAAGAGAAAAAAACATTTCACTGTTGAAGGGTTCTGTTTGATCTGTTTTCTGCTTAGAAATCTGGAGCTTTGTTTTTAGTCCTGATGTTTAGTGATTAAGTCTAGTTTTTTTTTATTTCTAGTATTAAATTTTCACACATTAAGTTTTTGATAGCTTTAAAATAGAACATTTAGTTGTTTTTAATCAGAATGGAAATACTATGATTTACATTTTGTTTTCTTTTTTCCTTCTTTTATGATTTACATTTGTATAGAGATTTTTCATTTACTAAGTATTCTCCCATGTGTCAGTCCTTTCAGGACTGATAAATTTGAATAGTTGGTATCATCCAGTTGACAGGTACAGACAGATTTGAGTTTAGAGAGATGAAATTGACCTATCCAAGACCACACAAGCTAGATAGAGGAAGAAACAATTAGGATTTATTTGTCTAAATATGTTTAGGGACCGTATCTCATAATTTCATTTACTAATGTCACTTTAGCTTATTAAAAATAAAAATATTTGAATATCTTTATTTTCTTTTCACCATTGTATTGATTATTTACTTTTAAGAAATATGTTACTCAGATAGTGAAAGCTAATATTTATTGGTATTTTGGGACTTTACCTGGTTTTTATCAGCTCATTAATTCCTGAAGTATTTGGATTGTGGATTCTGAAGTAGAATGTTAACATAGCATCTGTTTTCATTATTAGTTTTTAATTAAAATTATGTAAATAATCTCTCATCAGGCAAGCCCTATGGACTTTAACTGTCTACCATTTTTGTAGACTAGCCATATTTTGTATGCCCCAGGTGAGTTGTTCTGACATTTTAAAGTGAAGGGATTGAAGTTCCTGGCAATATATGATGTTGCTGATAACTCAGGGAGTGAAAAAACAAACAAACAAACAAAACCAAAAAACAAGGCAGGGCATGGTATTGGCATAAAGCACTATATTTAAAGCTGCTAATACTGGCTCTATTTTTAAGTGTAAGTGAGAAAATCCAGTGTTTGCCAAACTGAGGAGGGTGAAACCAGTAGGGAATCATCATACTCCAGCTTTAAGAGGATTTTTTAAATAGCACAGTGAACACTCAAATTATGATTTATTACCTAACAGTATCTTAATGGTATAGAGCACATTCTCAAACATTTTTCAGAAAGTGATCATTCTTCATTGGTATGTAGCTTTTTATCACCATAATGTTTTTTCTTTACTTACATATGAATTCATAGTAACCTTACAGCTTGAAGGAATGTCTAGATGTCATAAGGCCAGTGTTTTCACACCTTCTTTATGATTTAGCAGCTTTGTACCAGGTTAGAGCAGTACAGTAAGCAAGCATATTTTCCTAGAAGCAGAGATATATACCCTATGCATGTATACGTTTTATTCACCTTTGTATGAAGCAACCATGGTTAGCGGCTATTTCGAGTATAGCGGGTATACGTGAGAAGAGTTCTTCAACTTTTCTAGCACAAGAGGATCTACTTGGCACAAAGTTGAAACAGTGCTATTGGTTGCATGGAGCTTGTTTTGTGTCTACTTCTGCTTCACTGACACTTTTATTTTAAGGAATCTTTCATTTCTGACTGCTCTTTACTGCTCTTCTGACTGATCCTTACGTTACATATCAATACTCTTTATAAAGGCAGTTCTCTTATTTTATAATGTTTTTGTTATTTCGTGATTGTGGGATTATAAGTTAGTTTATGCAGTTTTCAGTCCCTGGTTGTCTATTCACAGTGAACTGGTAAGCCTAGTTGGATGAATTTGGATAACCCATAATTAGATGCTGGATTCTAGAATTTGTGCCTACCCTACCTCCCTACCCCCCGAACAAAAATGAAATGCTTTTCTTAAAAGATACCCAGACATTTAGCTGTAAGAATAGAAGGCTTTAAAAATAAAAATGATACTTTCCCCCTTACTGTGGGTAATTTGGAAAATACAGAAAGATATAAAGAAAATTAAAAACACAATTTTTACCATCCAGAGAAATATGTTAAAATTTAAGTGTATATATTTCTGTTCATTCCTTTTTCTGTTCATTTTTTTGGTTATAAATGTATGTGTGTATGTGTGTGTATTTTAAAAATTACCTTGAGATCTAATACAATCAGCTTTTCCCCTTTTTTCATAGAATAATATTTTCCTATTCTTTTAAATGTATCTCGACACCTCCCCTGCCCCCACTTACTGGTTACACAATGTTTCATTATATAATGCACCATAATTTAGCCATTTTCTCATTGTTGAATGTTCTAGGTTGCTTCCGATTTTTTTGTCATTATAAATAATCCTGTGATAAACATCATTATATATAAATTATTATGTGAAGACTTTACTTCCTTTTCTCTAGAAAGCAAGGTCATGCTTCCAGAGTGCTTTCTAGAAAGGTCAGGTTTTTCTTTTCATTAGAATAAGCAACTAAATGGAAGGCATGACTATTTTTGCAGTTATTTAACTCCTTAGAATCAGATATTTACTTATATGTGTACATATAGAGAGGCCTATCAGATACGTATGTTTTTTTGTGAACTTTGTTGAGGGTTGGTTAAGGAACCATGTCTATTTTATGCAGAAGATTGGATCCTTCAGAGATGAACTCATCATCTTCACTCGAAGGACATTATGAGAACCTGTGACAGTGGCAAGACTTGATTTTGATTTTCTTGATCCTTAGTACGATGTTCAGACAAGGAGATAATGTTAATATATCTTTTCCATTAGTTCATTCATTTGCTCATTCTTTGAGCAAAGCAACATAAAACATTATCCAAGAGACCACATTGTTAGGGTGATGTAAAAAATCTCTGAACAGTAAAATCTGGGCCAATAAATTAGTTTCTTTAAGCCATCCTACCATAATGCTCACATTTTTACAGGAATCTTGTTTTTTAAATAGAAATCCTGGAGTGCATCCAATATCATAGGCCGTGATCCAAACGTGACTTAACAGTTAATTTACACCATTGTGTCTTAACTCTTTATAATTGAAGACCATATATATAGTGGGTTCTCTGATATCCTATGAGCCAGATCTTGGGCTGGGTGCTGTGATACATAGGGATGTACGTGGATGCATTCTCTGCCCTAGAGAATGCTAAACAAATGAACTTTTATACATTCTGTTGTAGCATGTATGTGTGTATGTGTGTATTTTTAAAATCACATTGAGATCTAATATAATCAGCTTTTACACTTTTTTCATAGAATAATATTTTCCTATTCTTTTAAATGTATCTTGACACCTCCTCTGCCCCCACATGCTTTGAGCAAAAAAGACTGACTACTGTGAAAGTGTAGAGGAAGACCTTTATTTTTATTTTTTAAAAGATTCATTTATTTTAGAGAGAGAGAGAATGGGTGTGCACACAAGTGGGCGGAGGGGCAGAAGGAGAGGGAGGGAGAGAGAATCTCTAGCAGCCTCCCCACAGAGTGCAGAGCCCAGTGAGGTGGGGCTCAGCTGGAAGCTTGATCTCACCACCTGAGATCATGATCTAACCAAAACCAATAGTCTGATGCTCAAACAACTGAACCACCTAAGCACCCCTAGAGAAAGATCTTTAAAAAAAATGAGTAACACTTGTTTCATCAATACAACAAAGTTATCAACTGAAAGATAGAAGCATGCTCACTGGAATTTTAGAATTTAATAACTTGATAATTCTAGTCAAAGTCTTCCGTTTTAATATGACACTGTACTTTTCCTTATGTTACACCTTTTTCTGTTTTCTATCTTCTTCCTCTCACCCTTCAATTTGTTGAGCTGGTGAACTTGATCTGCAACTGTTTAATAAGTTGACAGATCCCTGTAATGGAAAGGATTAGACAATGACTTAGATACAAATATAATTCACTTGTTAAGCAAGTGTTTCAAAAAAGTGGTCCTTGTACTTTGGTTAAAGGTTAGTTAACATTTCCTTGAGATAATTTTTAATGCTTACTTTCTAAAAAACACTTTTATTAACCAAATATTTAGTGAGGCTGTATCGTTGAAGGAGTCATTATAATCAATCATGTATGAGGGATTGAAGTAAGAGTTGAAGTTGATACATATGAATAATGGGCAGTGTGGTCTTTGTGGCTCTTAACAGCTTACTATTCAAAAACTACAGATAAAGGGAAAAACATTTGTGAAGCTGGTGTGTGGATAAAAGTGCGTTTTTATGTAACCTGACTGTGTTACCTTGGACTGACAAGACATTAGATGATGGCAAGTATATTATAAAGATATATAAAGTAATAAGTAATAAGATTGCCATAAATTGACTAGAATATTCTTATTCTTAGTGGAACTTTATTTCTAAAACTCTAGTCAGGAATGCTGGTTTTGTAGTAGAAAAGAAGAAAATTTTGTTTAATTTTTCTTCTTGGGAACATATTAATCAATCATGTTTTTAAATGAGTACCTGTTCTGTACTTAGTCATTTGATAAATGATATGCAAGCCTAGAGAAGAAAAGTATGACTTCTCTGTTTTCATGAGAAGAGGAGATCACAGTCATAGAAGTTACATTGAGACTCATACGCTCAAGAACCAGTGTGGAAACCAACAAACTGAAGGAGAGATATGTATTGGCTATTCCTAAAATTAAAGTCTGGCAGAACCTGGAAACCTAAGAGGAATTTGGGCTCTATGTGACAGGTAATAGGAAGCCATAGTGAAGAAATTACTTATTAGACTAGAGTTTGTGGAGTGTTTATGGATTAGGAACAAATAAGATCAAATTGGTAGATTAAGGGTCAGGTCATCTAGGATTGTGAAACCTAAGACAGAAAGTTAGAACTAGATAAAATAGGGATTAGGAAGGGTTTTTTTGTTTTGTTTTGTTTTAGAGTAATCTCTACATCCAGAATAGGGCTCAAATATACAAGCCCAAGAGTCACATGCTCTACCGATTAAGTCAACCAGTTGCCCTGGGAAGGTTTTTGACCAATTTTACGTTCTGTGTTCTAGACATGATCAAACTAGTTTTTTAAGGATGTTTGATATAGTGGGAGCATGACAGCTATTTGTATGATAGAGAAACTTGAAATCAGGAGAAAATATGGGAAGCCAAAAGAGGTGAGGGTCTGTCTGTTGAGTTGACATTTGCTAACATTTTGAAAGAAGACATACATTGGTGACAAATTGAGTTTGTTCACATATTCATCGAACAACGTTTACTGCGTAATTGCCATACAGTATGTGCTAAGCACTCAGGAATTAGGGATGCAAAAAGATGGAGTTTGGAGCTCAAGGGGCTTTCACAAGGCAAGATTTGCACCAGGATCTCTCACTGCAACAATCGGAAGAATATAGGGTACAAGTTTGATAGGTATAAGAGAAGCAGGTTGTGGAAGGATGTGGGGAGGAGAGCACGATAATATGTTTGGATCAGTAGATGTAGATCTCCTGAGTAGATCTTAACTGTTGAAACTAGAAATTGATTTATATAAATATATAAATTAGAGTTTCATCCTCAGTGCTGCAGATTACAAGAGCATGTGTTTAATCTGTGCCTTGGTTTATGAGTTTTTTTTTTTAAACAAATGGCTTATTTTCATAAATTTTCTCATGTCTAATGTTATGTGAATTTTGATAAATATTTACTTCTTTTTAATGTTCTTTTTTGAAGAGTTTTCCCATCACACTAGTCAAATAAATATAATACTGGGTTTGGGGAAACATTTGTTGTGGAATGCAGATTTTTATTTGTTTCAATTAACTAGTCAGGGGAGGAATATTGTTGGGGAAACTGATAGTGATATTTTTAGATTCTGGTTTTGGTGTGCAGTTTTTCATATTCCAAAAAGATGACTGCTGTAAAAGTCAATTCTTAATATTCTCTCATTCTAGGACAACTTCTACTTACTGTTCCAAGCCTTCATTTTCATCCTTATGACAACCTTCATGTCATCTTAGGATGACATTAACCACATGTATTAATTATATACAGCATAAACAGAAATAACCAAATATCACTAGTCCTTAACTCGGGCCTCCTTTTCTCCCCCCTTCTCTAAGGAACGACTACCAAAATCACTACAATCCCAATGACTTCCAAGCCCAATGTGATTGTTGTGCAAAAGACTACAGGAAAAGGAACGACCATTCAAGGCCTCCCGGGCAAAAACGTTGTCACAACATTGCTAAATGCTGGAGTAAGTAAGAGCTTGTCCTGCAGACTCAGCGAATGCCCTGAGGATTTTAAAGACCAGCTATACAAATATTGGCCTAAGGACTTCAGAACCCCACAGTGGCCTGTATGGTTTGATTTACCACTACTGTGATGTCATAACTGTTAAAACACCACCAACTGGTGCCATTTTTCACAGTAATTTCTAAAACATGTTGCTCATAGATAGCTTGCTTAGACCATGATTTAGACGCTTAGTTTAGTCCAGATGGAGGATTCCACCGGCTTAACTACAGGGGGACCTCTGTTAAAGGATGATTTTATTCCTGCCTCTGGCCAGTAGACACGAGCCTAGTATTGGCATAGGCTGGGCAAAGAGAAATATTCGGGATGAAGAAAATTAATTGACAGGGATTTACTTTCATTTTTACCTCTTTCAGCTAGTAAAAAAAAAAAAAAAAGTTAAATAACCACTTCATTTATAGTTGTGAAGGCAGTTGTGCAGAGGTTTGGAGTTAGACAAACCTGGGCTTTGTCTCTTAATATCATAGTTGTTTTACCTTGGCAAATTTACTCAACTTCTGTCATCCTTAATTTCCTCATTTATAGGTTGGGGATGATGATCTTTACCAGTGAGTTTGTTCTGTAACTAGTAGCTATTTTGAAAGTGCTTAGAACAGTGCCTGGCGCATGGGAAGTCCTCAATAGTTTTTCTCTTGCTGTTGTTACTCTTGGTACTTAACTATTTAGGCTTAGTAATGTCCCTACTTTGCTAGAAAAAAATGCTGTACTTCGTTGTAGTAGATCTCTAGTAGCTTCCTAGGCATCGCAGTCTTTATAATGTTGGCATTAGATCTTTTCATCATGTGGGAAAACATAGCCTGAGTTCACATGGTAAGCCAAAATAAAGCCTGGATTAGAATTCCGATTTTCAGAACCCTTTTATAGTCTGGTGTACAGTTTCATAGAATTTGGTATGTAGGAGGGGGTGCCATGTACCCAAAGTCCTGTGGTCACATACATCGAAGAGCTGTATGTGAATCCTAGCTGCTAGGTATATCTAACAGCAGTGGTTTGACACAGGAAATACTAGTAAAACAAACAGATCAGAGCATAAAACTACACATATGTATATGCAACTGTACTCAACAGCTTGCTTACCTGGGCATGTCTACACACATACATCAGAAGAGCTTCTTCAAAAAATAGCTTGCTAGTTGGTTTTGATAGGCTTTGAATGGGCCATTATACTCGGACAGGGCCCATTAAGCTGTTTGATAGATAGGCGTGCCCACTTGCAAACTAGTGGCTCTTGGCAAATGAACTAGAGCTCCTTCCAAAGCTGCTGCTGTGAAGGGTGTGTTTGTATTAAAATAAGTAATAACATGAATGACAGACACTTCATACCTCCCTTAGATAACTATCTCCCTTACAGTAAATAGTTAAACTTGTGATTTTTGTAATCCTATTTAGCTCTAAATTCAGAGTGATTACCTTCTGCCAGCTCACCTGGGTGCTTTGTTTTTACTGGCTGCCGAGTTTAGATGGCCACACATTTAGATGATGATGACTAAAAGTTAAAAACTAATAAGGTGAAAAATTTTCAGTTTTATGGATGTTAACTTTTAAAAATTAATATTTTAGTAAAATCACTGTTTCTGAATTTAAGTAAGCTCAAGTATTGACTCTATGAATGACAGAAGATACTTAAGAATAAAGCAGACGAAAGTATAAAAATGGTGAAAAGTTAATGGGCCCAAGCTATCTAGTTAATAGACTAAAGTGATATTAGTAACATACTAATAGTAAAATGTGGGAAATGCCCTAAGTTTGTTCTTCGTATTTTCCCATATAACCTCAGAACATTTATTAATATCTGCTGATTTCATCTCTTGCCCATGCATTTTCACATAGACGTTGCTGTATGTCCTTATAGTTTTGTATTTGGGGAGTTTCATTTATTTCTATGTATACATTTAGCTATTGGTGTAGTGCAGTTATTTTTTATTACATAAATACCTATTTTGGGTAATTTAGAAAATAAAGGTGATACTGGGGGGAGACCTATAATCCCAACTCTTAGAGATAGTTATTGTTAACATTTTAGTATGTATTCTTTTATAAATTCCAGACTATTTTAATGTATGTATTCTATGAATGTGATGGTGTAGTAAATATTCTTATGTGAGATAATTTTTTAAATTCACTTGTCAGGAAATAATTAATGCTTTCTTGGGGCAGAAAGTTGGGCAGATGACTTTTAGGACTATCTCAACTAAGTCTAGGATTTTTGATCACCTAGAAACATTGTACTTTGCTATTTAGTTTACAGTCCTTTTCCCATCATCCTGGTAAAACCTCTCTGTGGTTTTTCAGTAAAAGGATTTTTCAGTTTTTGGCATTTAAATACATATAAGTCTCATATATTCACTGACTTTAATTTAGGGAGAAAAGACTATTCAGACGGTGCCAACAGGAGCAAAGCCAGCTATTATCACTGCTACAAGACCCATCACCAAAATGATTGTAACTCAGCCAAAAGGAATAGGTTCCACAGTTCAACCAGCAGCTAAAATCATCCCGACAAAAATTGTTTATGGGCAGCAAGGGAAAACACAGGTATGCTATAAGATATGGTGGTTTTTCTTGGCTCTGGTAGATTTCACATTCCTAAAATTCTATGTTAGAAATTTGAACGAGAAGATCAGTAATCTTTAAAAAATCAGATTGTTAAAAGTTATGACCAAATGTGCATAATCATCTGTTTTCAAAACCTGTGTTTCTCTCTTCAATACTTTTTTCTTTTTTTTGATAATATAAATATTTGTGCCATGTCATGAGCAAAGATTGAGGAAATGAACCCCCTTGGAATAAAATTTGCTGAAGGTATATATTGTTATTTGAGAAGTAGGTGCTTGACGGAGAATGGTAGTTATGTGGAATCTCTCAGAAAAAAGTATTTTTTATAAGCTAATATTGCCTTTGAAAGCACTTTATATACGTATAAAATTTGTTTTACTTGAAACTTAAGTGATGGAGAAGCTAGAGATCTGTTCATTTTTCAAGCAATAGAAGATAAGGGAGTTTTTCTGGAAATTTGCCTATAAAATTGAGGCTCAGGATTTAATCTTATGTTGCTAGCCTACTATTTATTTTATGAAGTACCTACTTTAACTGCTTTTTTGAGAATGTCAAAGGAAATAATGTCAGCTTTGGTTGAGAAATGTTCTCCTAGAATTCTTTTAAAAGGTTTTAATTTACCTTTAATAATTTGCCCTGAGAGTCAATTCCCTCAGAATCATAGCGAAATAGTTTACACATCAAAACAAATAAGTTTTATGATTAGAAATAAATCCAAATTGACTTTAAGTTTCAACTGGTAACAGTTCTCATTTGCTCCATCGTCTGCATCATAGTATAACCCGTGTTTTCATTTTTGAATTCTTGAAAATGGGTGACTTAGTAGAGACTGAAAAGGTTTCGAATCTTACATATGGGAAAAATAAAAACTAAATGTGGTCAGTTAATATTTTTATTCTAGGCACCCAAGTGAAGTCAACTCCTAGAGTTCAAATTTTGAAGTGAAATGGTTCAGTTTGAAATCTCTCTCCCATATCACTTATTTAAGTGTCTGCGGTTTTGACCTTTGCCAGGAGTTGATCTATAACATGTTTCGTATTGCTTCTAATAATAGTTGTCTAAGTCAGTGTTTCTCTGGGTATTTTTCAAAGATGACTTGGGTCCCAACCATGTTTACTTTGTGCAGGTGTCTCAGTTAGGAATTTCTTTTGGTTGCTAATGAAAAGAAACCTGAAGAACAGTGGCTTACACAAATTAGGGTTTTGTTTTTATTATGTTAATAATATGTTAATTATTTTATTATGTTAATAAATGTCCAGAGGGAAGAAATTCTGGACTATTCTTGTGGCATTGGGAATCCAGGCTCCTTGTGTCTTTCTGTTCTGCAGTCTGTAGCGTGTGGCTGTCGTTCTACTATATAGACTACAGGTTGTAAAATGACTTCTGAAGTCATTATAGGCAAGAAAAAACAGGGGGAGAGCCTCTTGTCAAAATTATGGCTGTTGCACTCTGGGACGTACCACTTAAAATGTTGTATGTGGCTTGACTCTAATTAGTTCTTAGATAGAATTAGTCTTTGATGAACAATGTTGTGCCCAAAGCATAGTAAATATACAGAATGCAACTTCCCATGTCAGGAAAATATTCATGACTGGAAGTTTACTATTTTAAATAGTGCTCTAAAATTTAAACTGGGTATATTTCTGATTTTCTTCTAGGTTCTTATTAAACCCAAACCAGTGACATTTCAAGCCACAGTTGTTAGTGAACAAACAAGGCAGCTGGTCACAGAAACATTACAGCAAGCATCTAGGGTGGCAGAAGCTGGTAATTTATCTATTCAAGAGGGAAAAGAAGACCCACAGAGTTACACAGATAGTAGTTCCTCTTCTACAGAGTCCTCCCAGAGTTCCCAGGGTAAGACCCATTTTACTTCTGATTTATGTAATTACTTCTGACATAGTGCCCTAGTTCCAAAATAGTTGAATCTAGAGGTTTCAAACAAACATGTATGCTTTGATTTATCGATTCTTTTGATTTTATTTTTCTTTGATATGTAATCAGTGAGCTGAAGTTTTGTTTTTGGTAAGACTTTACCATTCTTTCCTGCATGGCATATGTTCATCAAATAATTGGTAAACTTTAGATGGTGATTTTGGCAGGTAGGTGTTACCAAACTTGAATAGTGCTGTGGTTCTTTTTGTTTCCTTTTGGGTAAGTGGGAGAAGTGGGCAAGAAAGTGAATGTATCTTTTGAATGTTTAGTGTTGAACCTTGAGAAAGAATTAGAGTGGCCAGAGGTGGGCCATACATGGGCTGTAAGTAGAGTGACCATATATTGCAGTTTGTAGAGGACAAGTCCTGGTTTATATCTGTTGTAGCATAATTATGAATAGCATTCCTTTTCACTCTCAGAGGTATCCCAATTTAGATGATATTGTATGGTTGTCCTAATTATAAGGAAGGAGCTATGAAGCCAGACTCCATAGGAGGGAAGCTCTTTATCCTCAGTGCTGTTTTAGTTATGTTGTTCATCTAGGAAGTCTCTTGAAATAAATTCTTGATCGTAAGCTTTGAGACCTACAAATCTAGCACTCGTGTTTATCAGTTACCTAGACAGCCCTTATTGTCAGATGGTAGGTGTATCTGTGCCTGTGCTTGCTTATATGCTCCAGTGCATCTAATAAGCAGAGCTGTTCATCTTTCCCTGATCCTTCCTCACTCACTCCATTCCCTCACCTCACCTCCCCATTATTTTCTCTGGAGGACTTTTTGAGCATCTTCACTTTTCTAATGCAGGTTCTTTTGCACTGTTGTTATTCTAATTGTTTAGCAGGGTCTTTCCAGATCAGTGGGAATTTCAGATTGCTTACATGGTTCAAATTGCTGATTAGTCCATTAATTGAATTTGGCAGTTATTTATTTATACTCTATATTAAGTATTGTGCTAGGCCCTATAAATGTTGAGTAAAATATAGTTCTTGTTAAAAGCTAGAATAGGGGATTTAAAAATACACGTACAACGTCAGTATGAGTAGAATAAGTTTATTAGTAACAAACAAAAATGCCAAAGACGAAAAAGTCACACTCCAGTGAGGAGAGGATAAGAAAGCTTCATGAAGGAGATAACATTTGAATTGGTCTTTGAAAACTCATCAATCAAAAATAAGTAAAAATGTTGATTTTAACAAACAATATGACACTTTGATCTTTATTTCTTAATGATTCGATATGAAAAGATTCCATTCTTACTTCAGCACATCAGCTGCATTTTCCTCTTTTAAAAGTCTCTGGTTCCTTGAATAATACATGCCATTGTTTCCTTTGAGAAATATTTTTGTAGAGGACAGGTAAAATGTTTAGCTTATGAGTTGTGCTAAAAGGGCGACATGAACAGTAGATGTTTTTATATTCATAATCTTGGGTTATCTTTTGAAATTGCTAGTCTTTTCCTAAGGGAGCTGTAAGCCAATCATTACTTCCCAAACATGCCATTTCATTAAGCAGTCTTAAGTTTTCATTCTAAGAATGGGACAAAAGTTTGACTATTTTTGGAAGTGATTGAGTGGAAGGTTTTTCTGCTTTTCAGTCTCTTACTATACATGGCTGCATCTGTTTTTATTTATTTGTCCTGTATCATTACATATTATTTATTTTAAAAATATTCTGTAATACAGAAAAGGTTAACAATTCAGAGTACATATATCTAGATTATAAAGCCAGTTTTTATAATCTGCATCCCCCCATATCTTTGTATAGCTCTGTAGTGCATTCTCACAATGACTGGAGATATATATGCTATGATTTAAAGGGAAAGGGATAAAGATTTTGGTCAGTCTTAGATCATGCTGGCTTTCAAAGTATGTGAGCATCATACCTATTGGGAATGTAAGCACTACATAGCAGTTCATTTTTCCCTTATATTTCTTTTGTAGTTTTTGCCTCTCTCCCACCTTTGGTAACTTTTCCATTTAATGTAATTTCAAGCTTACAAAAAACTTGCAAGAAGAGTTAAAAAGAACTCCTGTGATTTTTTTTTTAAGATTATTTTTAAGTAATCTCTACACCCAATATGGGGCTCAAACTCACAACCCTGAGATCAAGAATCACATGTCCACCAACTGAGCCAGCCAGGCGCCCCCAAGTTTTTTTAAAAAGAGAAATATTAAAGATTTCTTTATTTATATTTTGTTTATTTCCAGTAGGTTTAAGGTAGATTAGGTAGAATATAAGATTATGTGAAGTGAAATGGAAGAGAGCAAGGAGAGAAAACCAATGGTAGGGATTTAAGATGGAACAAGGTATGAGGCAGATACAAAAATGCATCCTGTAAAGACCTTGCTTTAAGGAGGCCACCAGTTGGTTTCTAGGATGATTCTTCCAGAAGCTTTATGATTTTGGTAGATCATGGTGATGGTGGGGAATAAATCCAAGTTAAGCAAAACATACGTACTGCAGAACTTTTCAGAGCTACTATGTGTTAATATATATTGTGAAAGATGAAGAGTAGAGTATATAATGTAAAATGTTCCCCCAACTTTTTTGACCGTAGGACCCTTCTTTTGCAGAACGTGTTGAGGAACTAATGTTCTCTGAGACATTTTGAGTGATGCTATCTAGGCAGTTAAATACCGTGAAGGCCTTGGGCTTTATGACAATACTTCAGAGGGAACGTACATGTTACATCAAAGAAGGGACATAGACATTTTAGGTTTAGTTTAAAAGGGGTGGTTTAGATGGGTAAGGCATCTGGGAATCATTTTATGTGAGAAAAGGTTGGTGGAAACAGGGTATTTTTTATGGAGAAGAGAAAATGAGGATTGCGTTGGGGACATTGGGAGCTGTCAGTTTTCTTGAGGACTGTGACATGGAAGAGGGAATAGAGTTGGTCTTGTGGATACGTGGATGGAAACTAGAACCATTGGGTAGAAGTCACAGGAAGCCCTGTTTCCATTCCATGTAAGAACATTTTCTGATTGTCATAACTGCAGAAATGGAAGGAAACTATCTTAGAAAATAGTGAGTTCTCTGGTGGTGTTGTTCCTGGATTGGTGGGGATATTGTGAAGATTTTAGCATAGGATTCGTGATAGCATTAAATGAACTTTTAGATCCCTGCCAGCTGAGAGGTCTTAACTGTTCTGTGAAAGTGCGATATCGGCCTTTTATGGTAAAGTCACAGGAGACATTCTTCCATAGGGATGCCTGATCTGCCTTTGCATTTAACAGTGCAATGTGTATTTCTGGTACCTAACATGTAGTAGATGTCCAGTAAATATTTGTTAAGTGATGTGTGGGGAAAGATACATGAGGGTTAGCAGGCCACCATCCTCAAGAGAGATAGGGAAGTCTGGAGGGATATACACTTCATAATCAAATGGTACTGTGAGATCAGGCTCCTGATGTCTCAGTCGTTGCATTCTAACCTCGGGATCAGACTTAATAGGCAATAGATTTATCTAGTCTAAGCATAAAAGCCAAAGTAAAGGGGAAAATCACTCAAGGATTGATTTTTACATGTGGGTTCACAGTTTCATTCTTTGTCAGAGCTGTTGGGGTGGCTGCAGTGATACTGTGTGGTGATCGGCTGCTCTCTGAGTATGGGCAGAAAGAGTGAAGGATCTCTATCCTACAGGATAATGTTATTTGGGGTGATGTCTCTAGTAGGTGCTCCCGTGTGGAAATTTGTTTTCTTTTTTTAGTCTCTTTCTACCTTAACTCTCTGCAAATGCAATCCTTGCTTTTTTCTGGATATTAGTGAATATTACAGAATTGGGTTGCAGTCATTCTTTGCTATGGGTCCTCTCACCTACCCAAAGGGGTACTTACATCACCATGAGAATTTCTTAAATGTGAGAACTTAGGTTTTATAAGAAGAATTATTTCCTAATAAAATTAGTTTTCTTAAGTGTAAGTTCTATTTGTCTACTTACAACAAGTAAAGAAAAACTGTAATATGCATCACATGACATTTGGTATTGCAGGATAGTGTCCCACAGTCTTCTAGAATTTGGGGAGAAGTTTAATGCAAATTATACATCCCTGGTGTGGTGTATATTCTACCTGGTGTTTGGGGGGCAGGGGATACAGTTTGTTAATGGTAATTAAGAATTCTAGATCTATTGTATATCGATTTTGTTTTCTTTGGGAAGGCTGGTTTGTTTGTTTGTTTAAGAGTCATTTCACCTCCCCAACCTTTTTGGACAACTTTGTGGTTTTTAAAAATATAAGCTTCAAGGAAGGTTGAACTTATATTGAATTCTTGTTTTTTTGGGGGGGGGGCTACATGAATTCTTCTCATTCTTCTGTAATGCTTTCACTGACTAATCCAATCAAAGCAGTCATTTTCTTTCCATGCATTTGTCTTGTTTCCCCTAGTCGTTTGATTTTACCCAAGAATACAAAGCTATATGTATGTTTATTTTATGTCTCCTCCATTGTAATTTAAACTTGGGAGTGGGGATCCAACATAGTTTTTGTCCTGTGTGGCGTCCTGACAAGGGAGTTTAGGAACTTAACAGTAATCTAGTCCAATCTGCTTATTCTGTAGATGGAAAACTCAAGAATTTGTTGCTTGTTTTGATGCACATTTAGTATTTACACGCCTCCCTTCATAGCATAACTATAATAAGCCTTGAGTTAGGCTGTAATTCATTTTGAAACTAATGAAGAGTCTCAGAATCAAGAACTTTGAGGACATAACAACAGTAACGTTTCTACTGTCCTTCATGGTTTATGGAGCTCTCTTACATATATTATTTCATCATATCCTCAGAAATCCTGTGAGGCAGAGAGGTAATTCTATCATTGTCACTTTAGAAATGATGGCGCTAAAACCCAAAGACTCAACTTACGAATAATTGATACGGCTGGGGCTGTAACCTAAGACTTTGAACTCCAAATGTTAAATGTGTCCTATTATATCATCCTGCTTCTAGATCATCTATCCATTCTTGTTGGTGGACAGGATTTCTTTTCAGTAGTTCAGCCATCCAATAAGTGTTGGCTGGGTGCTCAGGTTGTAATACAGAACACATTTTCAGGTGCATTGGGGAAAATAAGACTCCCACAGCATTTTGTTCTTATACACAAACACGCATCTACTTACACAAATGCACACCTATTCATTATAGCAATTATCACATGGAATTGTAATTTGTCTTTTTACATGTCTGTCTCCCCAACCAGATTGTGTGCTTCTTGAGCGTCCTCTGATTATTCCGTAAGCTCCTCCTTTATATCCTCAGTGCCAATATAGACTCTGCATATAGGTGCCTAGTTTGTTGAATCAGTGTATACGAGTGAATGAGTAAGTGAATACAGACACAGAAGATACTGTGCCCTCTGGGGGCTTACAGTCTTCTTGGGGAGATAAAGCATGAAGTGTGCAGTAAATACAAAGATTAAAAAAAAATTGCTTTTTTTTTAAGAGAAACTTTGTTTATAGGGTTTTTTTTTTTTAACTAATATAAAACAGATTCCCAGCCTGTAGTTCATGTAATTGCTTCCCGGCGTCAGGATTGGTCAGAACATGAGATTGCAATGGAGACTAGCCCCACCATAATTTATCAGGATGTATCCAGTGAATCACAATCAGCTACTTCAACAATCAAAGCTCTATTAGAACTGCAACAGACAACAGGTATGAATTCACATGCTCAATTGAATGAAGCATGTTTTCTCTAGAGATGGGTTGTGCTAAAATACTACCACTGTTATATTTTCTTGTTATTATTTGAGCACATTTCCCCCCTCTGGACTGGTCTGTAATCATTGCTGCAGTCTGTTTACTTGTCAGTTCAGTAAGATGTGCCCAGGAGTACTGAAGGATAGACTAGTCAGGGAAGAAAAAAATGGCAGAACTCTTTCTTTTCTGTCTCCTGCTTAAAAGGGCAATCCTGTAGCCTCTTGTCACGAGAAGGCAGTAGTTTCTGTCATTTCTAAGCACAAGGATAGATGCAGTATAGCTGCTAGTTCTATGTAAGAATAGTAGGAGGCAGATCGAAGGGTCCCTGCCATCCTCCTTGATACTGGTGGGGCAGCTTTCTGGACATAAAACACCATTAATGGCCCTTCCTAGCATTCTAATTTGTTTTGTCTTTATATTTCATTGTATAAGTTAACCACTTGAGCTTCCATGCAAAGCCAGCCTCATTTTACAAGATCCTATCAGTATTTCTGGTTACTTAAATATCTTCAGTAAACTCTAGGCAAAACCTGTGTCAGTTATACTGACTTTCCTGTTATGATAAGTCAAAGATTGTTAGGGTACTTAAGAGACCTTAACAATGACCTCATCCAACCCTTTCATTTTATGCATAAATAAACTGAGATCCAGAGAGGTTACCCAGTTGGCTAGTGGCAGAGTGAAACTCCATGTCTTTTGATTCCTAATTCAGTGTCCTCTCTACTTGTGGGGTGACTGTGGTATTATTTTGATTTTGTTTTGCTTTCTTTGTTTAAATGATTAGCTTGATTTTGTCACATTATACTTCGTGGGAATGATCTGAATGATCATTCAGTGGACTTAATTACTGGTAACTATTTGTTGTAACATCCACTTTACACTAGCCAAAGAATACTAGCATTTAATATCTTTGGTCAGTCTTTCTATTGGTGTTATTTTTGGCCTTAGGCACTTCCTCAGCTCCTTGTCTTTGACATACTCAGCCATTTCCATTAATGTCTTATAGATGGTGGAAACCAAATGAGTAGATTTTATAGAAAAAGTGGTAAGATAGAAAGTAAGTTTATCCATGGAACCCATTCTTGTTTCCAGACCATTCCATAAAACATTTTTGTAGGAACAGGGAGGTTGTTTTTTCCTAACACTGAAAATTTTTATTCTTTAAGAGTCGTTGAAGACTTGGTAAATTTCTTTGAAGATTATCTTGAATTTTTAATAGATCAAATTAAACCGGTCATTGTATTGTGCTTTTCTGGGTAGGTACGCCCTAGAGCAAATCATGGTGTATACTGCTTATTCACCCTTTGTTTTCAGGTTGGTGAACTCAAGAATACCAGGGACTACCTTGAAGAAGGGTAAACGAAATGTTCTAAGAGGAGTGTGTACAAAGGAAACAGATTGTTTGACCTAGTCATAGTAGGGGGGAATTTTAGTCTGAATGCACATGAGTTCTTCTTGCTAGTCTGCTGGGTATGGTTGCACAAGTTGTGCATTCTACAACCATACATAGCAGTCTGCTTTTTTCCTTTCAATTCACTGTCTCCTTAGTCACTGCCAGTGTGGCACCCCAGAGGTCTGGCTCATGATTCCCATGGACAACTCTGGTTTTGATTCTTGTCTGTAATAAAAGTTAACTTTTCCCCTGACTTTTTTATGCAGTAAAGGAAAAATTGGAATCTAAACCAAGACAACCCACTATTGACTTGAGTCAGATGGCAGTGCCTATTCAGATGACCCAGGAAAAGAGACATTCTCCTGAGAGTCCATCCATTGCTGTGGTAGAGTCAGAACTAGTTGCTGAATACATCACTACTGGTAGGTGTCCTTTTAAAAAGTAGTATTAAGGTGGGAGAGCTACCTTTCTGGATTTGACGGGATGGTTGTTTGGGGGAGAATATAGTTTTTATATTTCTAGATCTTTTCCAGTTTGCTCTCAGAGCAAATTCACATTGTCCTTGGGACTTACCCTATCTTTAATGACGAGGGGGAAAAAATCAATTGGTTGTTGCAAACTGCAAATAATAAACAATTGCAAGTTGGCCATAAATGATGTCTGTGAATATAGGGTGACGGTTGTAGAGAGGATAAAATACCTTTCATATAAGAATAAATATTTTGATGTATCTGAGTTTTTTAGTTGTAGGGGAGGGGAGTTGGGTCAAGGGAAAAAGAAGGTATAAAACCCAATACTTTTTTAAAGTAAAGAAAAAAAATGTGGAAAACTTGAAATCCATGTAAATACTTAGGAGTTCTGATGGAAAGCAAATTAGGTATTTGTTTAAAATGTGGTCTGGCAGTAAAACACTAATGAGATTTTTGAATGGCATAGATAGACAAGTGGAGCAGGAGGATAATAGATTCTTTCTCTCATATTCTGGTGAGACCACACCTGAAACACTGCTTTCTGAAGGCTTGGACACTTCATTACCTTGAGATTTGAAATAGTTCAGAGGATAGTAATGTGAATAATTAGGGGTTAGGAGAAATGACTTATAAGGCAGTATGTCAAGAACACTTGTCTTAAGTTTTCTTAAGCAGTGATTAAAAGAGAACATAAAGTTACAGACATTTAAAGGCTGTAAAAAATACCACAGCGGAAAAGGAATTCTTTGGTATCATTTTAAGAGATACTTTTAAAGATTAATGGGTTAAAATTGCCAGAAGGGAAAATCCAGTTAAAGACTATGGAAAGCCATCTAGCTTCTTTCTTTAGAGGTATTTAGCAGAAAGCTAAATAAAGCAGAGGGCAGTATGTTGGGGAAATCAGTATTAACCTCTGGGGATAGACTAAATTATCAAATGGTAAATAGAGGAAAAGACCTATGATTTCTTCCCTTACTTATCCTTTTCAGAACGCACTGATGAGGGGACAGAGGTTGCTTTTCCCCTTCTAGGTAAGTGGTGTGCATCCATTTGTAGTATAACTGAAGGTAAAAGATAATTGTTTTGGGGGGAACCACTTAAATGGATGCGCTCTACTCTGATCTGGTAGAGGAAAGGTAAGCTCCGCTCAGTGAAAAGGAGACTTCCCTTTCGCAGGATAGTGGGATTCTTTCTCAGAAATAAGCAGTTTGACATTGGAAAAAATAAGAGCTGCTTAAAGAAATAAGTGACTGTTTTATGCTGTTGATATAGCCCAGATAAGGTCACTTCAGCTGTTTTCCGAATGTTCACTCTCTGACCTCCTTCCATAATCTCCTCCCCACCATATCCTCAGCCACATTAAGCATTTTCTTTGACTTCAAATCCAGCTTCCTGGCCCTGATCTCTTATATTATCCTACAGTAGGTGTTAGTTTTCTCTGACTTTCCTGCACACTGGGGAATTACTATAAACGGATTTACAGTATCTTGAATGAGGATTATTCTTAAATGATTTTAGTTGATCTTCTATTAAATCCATTTCCTTTCTTAATAAAAAATTTAATGTCATAATTACGAAGATTAGTATGGGCAGTGGAAATGTTCCATATAATCTGGTAATTTCATGAAAAATTATTTGTTTATTTTTCAAATGTCATTCATTTCTGTAAAAAACTTCATTAATTTGTTTGTTTAATTTCAATATTAGTATGATTTGTTTTTTTCTCTGTCACATTATAAATTATTTCAATAGTTGTTTTAATATCAACACTTTTTTTCAGTTTGGTTGAGCACGTATGGAAGATTCTATTAACTCATATAATTTAAAATGTGCATATAAAGCATACTGTGAAATTCAGTAAGATACTGCAGTACATTTATACCAGTGATGCTGCCTATAATCTGTTCTATCCCATGTAGGCATATGTATAAGCAACGATAGAAAAACTGTGTTTGTGAACATAGACAGAATGAGTTATAAAAATAAATAAAGCTTGTTTATATTTCACTGGATAGTTTTAGTTCTGTACTTATAATACCTGGGTGGTACTTTGACATTGATTTCTGTAGTGATCATCTTCTCCTTGGACATTCCACTATGACTTTTCTAAACATGGAACCACTTGAATATGGAACTACTTGAAATTGCAGATGGAGATATTTGAGCATTAGAATCATGGGTTATTTAGAGAATTTTGATACTCTCAAAATCCTTTGCTAATCTTACATATTTGTTTTCCTGTGTTCTTGATTCAAAAAGCTCATTTCCCAGTAACCATAAGCATTTAAAAGGCTCTGTAGAGTAAGAAGTGGTGAATGTTTTACTCTTTAAAACGTTGAAGGTGAGGCTGGTAAGAGACGTATGAATGTAGACGTATCGTTTTACATCTGTTACACTGATATATACATGTCTAGTTTATTCCTTTGGACCTACTTTGTAGTGAGAGAAAAAGAAATGGGGTTGTTTCCCTGTTACACTGTATTCTCACCCATTTATGTCAGACGAGCAAAATTTGTGATTTTTCTATTCTTTTGTTTACTTTATAAGACTTAACAATTTAAGGACCATTTTCAGTCTTTTACTTCATTTGATCCTCTTCTAGGTAGAAAAATTCTTTTACTATCCTATTTTAAAAAACCAAAGATCAAACAAACAAAAATAAAACCTCTAAAGGTTTAGAGACTTACAGAATTTAAATGACCTGTTCAAATTCACATAGCTGGTTGGTGGCAGAGTGGGACAGAATCCAGGTGTGAGTCTTGGTCCAGTTCTCTGTGCAGTATCATCTTGACCTCTTACATCTTTAGAAACTGTAAGGCTGCAAGACAGTGTCACTTCATGTAAAAAAATGCATGCTTTAGGTTTTGTATTGCATTTGGAACTGGGACCAAGAAATTAAAGTATTACCTTAGTATCCTTGAAGATATTAGTCTGGGATTTGATTATAGAAATTTATAATTGTTTTGTTACCTTAATGGGGTGAAGGTTGTTGGAGATATTAAATACAGCTCTCAGGAGGATATAACTTTAAGGGGTGTGTTCCTCCTTTGTGATAATAGTTTTCACGGCGCTTCCACATTTCTCATCTCATCCTTATAATAGCTCTGTTATTCCCATTTTACAGATGAGAACACAGAGTCTCAGAGAAGATAAGTGACTTTCTCAGAGTCACGCAGCTCATAGATGGGCAGACTCTGGTCTTCTGCCTCCTAGTTCACAGTACCACACATTCTCTCTGTGATGCAATCTCACAGACATTTGTTTAAAATGACTACTGGTTACAGATGCTGTGGTGATTTCTGGAGAAATATCATCACCTCCTCTATTTTCAGTCAGCCATCGCTCCCAGCCCCAACAGCCCTCCCAGCCCCAGCGGACCCTGCTCCAGCATGTGGCTCAGTCACAGACCGCAACACAGACTTCAGTGGTGGTGAAGTCCATCCCGGCATCTTCCCCTGGAGCAATCACCCACATTATGCAGCAGGTTGTATCTCTTCTTTCTCTTCTTACCTTCTGTAACTGCCTCCTTCCTGAAATAAGGTTTAGTTTCATCGATTATAACAGAGGAAATAACTGAATTGAAGAGCATTTGTGTAGTTCTTTCATCTGTGAGGACTGAGTAGAGGGAATGAATTGAGAATCTTAACACTGGAAAGTAATTAAGAAACAGTGTTTATGGATCTTCTGTAAAATTGGAACATTTAAAAAGTGTGGAACTATCTAGATGAATCTATGACTTCAGAATTGGTCACTCTTTCATCTACATTGTTATGGAAGCATTTACCACTGAGGTGAGATTTTTAAGTGAAATAAAAGTTGGCTTGTTTAGCTGTTTGTAGGTGTTTCACTTTTAGAATGAATTCTCATAAGAAACATTATTTATAAGTAGGTATAAATATCTGACTTCTTTTACTGTATGTGACCAATTAAGGAGGAAGAGACTCCATGAGGAAGGAGAATGAGTTAATACAAAACAGAAAATCTGGTACCAGGGGTAATGGGGAAAAGAGAAGACTACATTGATAAGTTGATTTTGTGTCAGATACTGTGCTTTGAGCTTTAAATACATTAATTTGTTTAATTCTCACTATGATCCTGCAAGGTTGGTGTATTATCCCTCTTACAAATGAGGAAACTCATGCTTACAGAAGTAACTTATTCTGGGTGGCAGAGCCAGGATTTAAACCCAAAGCATCCTGCCTCTATACAAAGTGATATCAGAGGTGCCAGATTTAAGTGTGACTTAGCATTGGTTGTCACATAAATCACCATCATTTGAGTGGTAGCAGTTGATCCTAATTGTAAGCAGACTAACCTGAATGGCAATAAAGAAATTGTTGCATGAAAAACCTGTATGTGTAAGGTCATTACGAGATAGGGAGGGTTTCGATTGAATCTCAAAGCTTGAAAGTTTAGAATGAAGGAATAGTATGACAAGGAAGTGGGAAGGATGGGGTTGAGGTAGATTTTGTGTCCCTGAGGAAAGCCAGGTGCCCAAAGTTTAGCTAAGTATCAAATCTCAGCCTGGATGCTGGCAGGTCCTGACGTTGAGCTTTCTCAAGACCCCCAGAGAGGTCAAACAGGCTGGCCCTAGCCGTGTCCCTCAAGATCAATGCCTCCTCCCATCACTGTTATAACCGACACAGAGCAATATCCCTTCCACGGACAGGAGTGCTCTCGTCCCCTCCCCAGTCTCCTTCCCTCCTGGCAGCCGAGTCTCTGGGAAACTGTTGCTCGGTGGGCCCAGAATATGACCAAAGGGGCGAGGACGACTAGTGCAGAGCGTTGTTCACACAGGCCTTGGTGAAGCCCGATGAACCATTTCCACTCCGAGCAGAGAGGCCCTTTGTGGGGACCCAGATGGGCATGTCCCTCAGACAGTGACTCCTCCCTTCACGACAGCATTGGACATACACACGGCCAACATGGGCTTCTCTGAACCTTGGCTTTTCTCTGGTCACCTCATTCCTGGGTTGCTGCGCCCTTTTCTTTGGATGAGTCAGTATCTCTGATGACCAGGCAAGAGAGCTGTGTCCTGAGCCAGGGAGCCTTTTCCTTTTCTGTGTTGAGCTGTGCTTGCAGGGAAACCTTATTCCTCCTACCTATACATTCTGGGCCCTCGAGGACTTTTCTTACAGAAGTGGGTGGACCAGTTTTTGCAGTACTTAATGTCTAAGAGTTGAAATTACAAGAGTCTCAATCTAAAGGCCCGTTTAGATTTAGAAAACTTGAGTTTCTTGGTCTTTTAGGCTCTTCCTTCTGAAAATTTTTGAATGAATCTCATAACCAAGTCTTTTCCAGTGTGAGGAAAATGTAGCAATATAGGTGTTTTTCTTATTTCATTCTTACTTTGTGCCTTTTTTACTTAGGCATTAAGCAGTCACACCGCTTTTACCAAACACAGCGAGGAGCTTGGAACTGAGGAGGGCGAGGTTGAAGAGATGGACACTTTAGACCCTCAGACAGGTCTGTTTTACCGATCTGCCCTGACTCAGTCACAGTCAGCTAAGCAGCAGAAACTTAGCCAGCCCCAGCTGGAGCAGACTCAGCTGCAAGTGAAAACTCTGCAGTGCTTCCAGACTAAACAGAAGCAGACCATCCACCTGCAGGCAGACCAGCTCCAGCACAAACTCCCGCAGATGCCCCAGCTTTCCATCAGGCATCAGAAACTCACCCCTCTCCAGCAAGAACAAGCACAGCCCAAGCCAGATGTACAGCACACACAGCATCCTATGGTGGCCAAAGACAGGCAGCTTCCTACCTTAATGGCACAGCCCCCGCAAACTGTAGTACAGGTGCTCGCAGTGAAAACCACGCAGCAGCTCCCTAAACTGCAGCAGGCTCCGAACCAACCAAAAATCTACGTGCAACCCCAAACCCCCCAGAGCCAAATGCCGCTCCCAGCCGCCTCAGAGAAACAGCCGGCAAGCCAGGTAACGGAATATTGGTAGCATGCAAAGTTAAACTTCTCTGTTCACGGAAAAAATGAGACCATCACGACCCTATCGTGATTAGCAGTGCTTTCTCCTGGCAAGAGGAAACTCAAAAGCCTCATTTATGCTGGTATTACTTTACCCCATCAGAAGGTTGACATTAGGGAAGAAATGCACGCATTAATATAGGAAGAAAAAAAAAAACCATAGCACGCAGAACTTGATTTTCCAGGCAGTTTTTAATGAAATCACTTCAGCATTGATCAGCAGTGCATAGAAGCAAGATCCCTAAATTATTTGTATTTTTAAGGTATGCAGTATTTTTTTTCCCATGCTTGTAAGTTCTCATATCTATGGCAGTAATGCTAAGTAAACTACAGTCTTTTAAGGAGCTTCATTGAACATCTTCCTTTGTAGTTTACATCATCATCATCTAGTTAATAAATTTACCTTCTAGATTTATCTTCTAGATTGCAGAGGAATTATCTGGATATTCGAAAGAAAAATTATATTAGGGAAAACCAGTGGCTTTGCAGTGATGTATATGTGTGTATGTGTGTATTATAAATACATATATAGAGAATATATTTGTATAGATGTATTTTGAAGCAAGAAATTGAAAATCCTACTTTTTATTTTTAAAAACTGAAGATGATGCAAATAATTTGGGAACGGGTTGAAGGTACACTGTGTGGGGATATAAATCCCAAAGGAAAACAAGGCTGCTGTGATTTTTTTTTCCTTTACTGCTATGAACCTTGGCTGGCTAGATGAAGGTTCTTTTTACCCCTCCTCTTTCCCTAGGTTTCTTAAAAATAACCAGATACTTTCCCATCGAGCCCTCTTTTAAAACACCAAGCTTCATTCAGAATGTCTTCCTAGTGTACCGCACGAATGTTTCTTTTGCCATATTATCTGGGGTGTTGGATAGGTTTTCTCAAAGAGATGTAGCTATAACACACACAACCCCAATTTGTTTTCAGGTGGAGCAGCCAATTATAACCCAAGGATCCTCTGTTACAAAGATAACTTTTGAGGGGCGCCAGCCTCCCACAGTTACAAAGATAACTGGTGGCAGTTCTGTGCCTAAGCTGACATCACCAGTTACAAGCATATCTCCCATTCAGGCCTCTGAGAAGACAGCAGTGTCAGACATTTTGAAAATGTCTTTGATGGAAGCTCAGATTGATACAAATGTAGAGCATGTGGTAGTGGATCCCCCAAAGAAGGCTCTTGCCACTAGTATGCTCACTGGTGAAGCAGGATCATTACCCTCCACCCACGTGGTGGTGGCAGGCTTGGCGAATTCCACTCCCCAGCAACAGAAATGTAGAGAGTCCTGTTCAAGTCCATCTGCTGCTGGCCCTCCCTTAACGACAAGGAAAATCGATGCACCAGGAGTGCCTACGACAGGCCAGTTCATGCGTATTCAGAATGTAGGCCAAAAGAAAGCTGAAGAGAGCCCAGCAGAAATTATCATCCAGGTAAGAATTGGAAGGAACATGAGAAGTATTGGGCATCTTGGGGGTTGTGGGTTTGGCGTGATTGGGCATGTCTCAGGAAGAGTCAAGCCAAGATGGCAAAAGATATAGCGATTATTTTTGAGATGGCTTTTGAAAAATTTGGTTTAATACCTATTGCAAATATACAAATTTATATTTTCTGGAAGAGAATCCTAGAAAATGGGTGGATGTTAACACACAGCACCCCTTAGAGGCAATCAAGAGCCCCGAGCCCATATGTCAGCTCAATTTATAGATACAGGACATGCTTGCCAGTGTTAACTCAGTAAGTCAACCCAGAAAATCAGCAGCTGGATGGGGTCACACTCCCCGGTCTTTGCTCAAAAACTCCTGGGATATAATTGGATTGCACTTTTACTTCAAGTTAATTTCAGGGACCCTTGCCTTAGAAAAACACAGTTCTTTATCTTGATCTAAATTTATGGTTTTCAGGACAATTAAATCTTAATTAACTGCAGTATCTGGAGAAACATGTTGTAAGAAATGTTTCTACATAATTTAATTTTATATTTAATTTGGGATTAACCATAAAGCTTTGCTTTTTATTTCAATCATTGTTGAAAAATCTTGTTATGGTTACTGTCCTGCCTTGGTAAGTACAGGCTAGTGAACATAATGAATTATTCATTGGCAGTAGATCCTCTATGCCTCACCTTCCCTTCATTCTAAAACTCATCTGTCATCATGCATAATAGATCAAGACCAAAGAATTACTGAGTCCAAACTAGCCTTTAGAAGTTGTGTTTTCTCCTTGCAGTGTTTCAGGTTGTTTTCTTGACACTTGTCATTTTTTTGGCTATGCTGATAGATAGATGGCTTGGAAGGTTATCAGAACAGCACATTTTAGTTAATGGAGAATTTGGATTCATTGAAATGTGGATAATTAGGGTTTACCATAGATTCACTGTTATGTGACTTGGAAGTTTCTGCGGTAAACTTTCCCTTTTCCATGATGCCAGGCTATGAGAGAATGCAAATTGACCAATATTCAGCCAAATATGATATAATAAGTATGGGGAAAATGCTGAAAGGCAAATAGAACTGACCATTGAATTGTTAAATGATTTGTTCCTCTGTAAAAATAATTATTAGCGAATTAAGTAATTCTTAACAGAGGGATTCGTTGGTGTCCCCCGCCAACCCCCCAAAGAGGTGGAAAAGGAATGGTTCCTAGCTTTGCCACTCACTGTGTGACTTTAGGCAGAGCTGTTTAACCTCACTCTGCTTTAGTTTCCTCATCAGTAAAATGGGAATAAGGAATGCCTACTTTACATGATTGATGGGAGGCTTACACAAAATTGAGATGAAGCACCTAGCACAGTACCTGGCTCTTGGTGATTGCCCAGTGAATGGTAGCTGTTAACTAGTTTACTAAAATTTACTGTGGCTCCTGAGAGTTTAAATTGGTATACTCACTAAACTGGAAATAATTTGGGATAGCTTTGAAAATTATTTTCTGCACTTTATGAACAGGGCTGAAAATTACTTTACTTCCTGTATCAAGGATAGTAGCTAATGAGTCGGCTCTCTACAGAACACACAACTAACTTTCCGGTGTATACTATGTGCTAGATGGCCATGTCAGAGGCAAGGACAGTGTGGTGGTTAGGAACTGAGCCTTCAGAGTCAGAAACATCTGGATTTGAGTCTCACCTGTATTCCTCCTTCCCAGCCTTGTGGTTTGGAGCAGCAGAGTTCACCTCTGCACCTCCATTTCATTCCCTGTGAAATGGAGACCATAATGGTTGCCTCACAGGGTTGTTTTGAGGATTTCATGGGAAGCTGTATGGAATATAGCTAGTTAAGTGTCTGACACAGAGGAACACTCAGTAACTGTAGCTCTTGTTACAGTCATCATGAATATATTGTTAGCATATTTTCAGATCTTACTAGTTACACTTAGCTTTGACAGGAAGTACTGATTTTACGGATTCAGTAAAACAGTATGGGGATGAAGGCAAGAAGGTTGCAGAAGTGCTTTGATTCCTTGAAAAATGTTTTAAAAGACTTCAACATGTTTAATAATAAATGCTTTGAATGAAAAGCATTGTTCTTGTAGACAGATAATCTTTATTTCATTCATTTGTTCGTTCATTCATTCATTCATACCACATGTATTATTTAACCTCTGTTCTAGGCGCTGTGCTAGGTGCAGACTAGAAGTGTAAACAAAACAAATATATCTTCTGTTCTGAAGGAGTCTATATATGTGGAACTCATAGAATTTTAGAACCTTGAGGATCTTTAGAGTATATCTTCTCTATCTTATTTTACATGAGATTAAAGCTCAATGAGGTGAAATGACTTGTTCGGAGGTCCACAGCAAGTCTGAGCCAGAGTTGAACTAGAATCCAGGTCTCCTGACCCCTCCTGAGACTTTTTCACAGTGATCAGCTGTATGAAACAGAGTGGGGGAAAACAACAGAGAACTGCACTACTCTAGATTTCAGTGCCGTGGCATCTTGCAATATTTTCTTTATAGTGTTAAAATCATATTTATAGCCCTCTCCCCACCCCCCCCCCCCCACTGGCAGTAGAAGACTGCTTTGGTCAGGTGTATTTGCTAATACTCAATTTTGCCCTAGGACTTTCAATGTTAAAGGTAGGTGAATCCATTTGGCAAGTGTTTATTGAGCATCTAATGCGTGACATGCCCTGTTCAGAGCTCTGGGCATCTAGCAATGAAAAAAGATAATCAAGATCTGTGCTCTGATACTCTCATGGAGCTTACATTCTAAGGGTGAGAAAAAAAATTTCACAAACGTGATAAATGCAGTGAAGAAAAAGTAACAATGTAATAGAGGTAGGGGTGGGACCTACCCAGTGATCTAGTTTCATGGTCATAGAAGGAAGGCTTCTCGAAACATTTTACTCTAAGCATTTGAGCTAAGATGCAGATGACAGGATGGAACCAACCGTGCAGGGATTTGGAGCAAAAGTATTCCAGGCAGAGGGGAAGAACTAGTGCAAAGGTCCAGGGTAACAGTGTGTTTGGCATAAGCCTGGAGCCATGATAAGAAGTTTGATTTTATAATTACTATAGGAAACAGTTGTAGAACTTTAAGCAGGGGTGTGATGTGAATTGATAGACCTTTTAGAGAAGTGTCTGATAAAGATGAGAAAGAAGAACCTGACAAGGCAATATGGCCATAATATGTGTTTGTCTACTCGTATTTTTATTGTTTTTTTTTTATTTTTTAAAGATTTTATTTATTTATTCGACAGAGATAGAGACAGCCAGCGAGAGAGGGAACACAAGCAGGGGGAGTGGGAGAGGAAGAAGCAGGCTCATAGCAGAAGAACCTGATGTGGGGCTCGATCCCAGATCGCCAGGATCACGCCCTGAGCCGAAGGCAGACGCTTAACCGCTGTGCCACCCAGGCGCTCCGTATTTTTATTGTTTTTAAAAACAGTTTTGTCCTCTTAAGAAAGTATCAGTATGTGACCCAAATAAATAACTTCCCCTTTGAACTACCACGGGGTTACTGACGGGTTTAAAATATATTGTGGTGTCAGCAAATTAATCATGTATCTTGCAGATAATAATGATTGAAATCTGACTACATTCACATTTAAAATTTGTTTAATGGTCAAATGAAAATGTCCTTTAAAGTCTCTCTCTTGAATTAGGCACAGACTTCAGCCTCCCTTACTAGAAGAGGTGCCATCAGGAAGTGGAAAGATCACTTTAAGTTGTTAGAAGACTTGAGCTTGAATCCTCGGACTTTAACTTTGACCAGCTGTGTGACCTTGATTAAGTCACTTACCCTCTTAGTTTCCTCATTTGTAAAATGGGAGTAACATTTTTCTCATACTGTTGTTATGGGGATTTAGCAGAATATCATGTGTGAAAGCACCTAGCACAGTGCCTGGCGTGTAGGAGTTGTCCAATGACTGTCAGTTTCCTTGTTTCTTTTCTTAGTGTTGGGGAAATCCTCTTGTTTCTTTTTCTTACCATAAAGCCTCTCTCCTGTGTCTTCTCTTCCAGGCCATTCCCCAGTACGCTATTCCTTGTCACTCCAGTTCCAACGTGGTCGTAGAGCCCAGTGGGCTTCTTGAGCTAAACAACTTCACTAGCCAGCAGTTGGATGATGATGAGACAGCAATGGAGCAAGACATAGACAGTAGCACAGAGGACGGAACCGAGCCTAGCCCCTCTCAGAGTTCTGCCGAACGGTCCTAAGTGTTTTGGAAACAGGAGTGCACTTTAAAACCTACTTGGTTACCAAGTGTCCAGGGAAGCCCTTGATTTTTGATGTCTAAAGAGAGCACTTTGCCCATGCTTAGGCTGTGGACCCCAGAATCGCAGTGTTTCAACAAGAACTGCTGCAGGAGCAGCATTTTAAAACAAGATAAAACTCACAGGGGAATGTACTTTTTTTTTTTAAAAAAAAAAGGAAAAAAAGAAAAAAAAAAAGAAAGAAAGAAAAAAGAAAAAGATGCACATCTGCAGTGACAGAAGACCTGATATTCTTTCTCTGTTGGACCACGGCTGATGGAAAAGTATGTCATGCAGTGGAAAGACTTTTCCTGTGAATGTTCCTCAACTGGTTTCTACTGAGCAAAACACCATCAGAAAAGGAGAATGTGAATAGTTTGTATTTTGAAATGGTGTGTCAGGAGCAGTTTTTTAAAAAACCTTGTATGTTTTTGAAAATCCCTGGAAGTGTTGAATTGGTTAACATTTTACATTTGCTCAGTTTATAGTTTATAAAATAACTAGAAAAATACTGGCATTAAAGAATCCTTGTTAGATGGTGGAAATCAGATCCCTAACCCGTGGGAAGTGCTTTTTGGGTGGCTTGTACATTCTCATCAATTGTATGCTAATTTATTGTGTTGTTGTTCCTTTGTGCTCTAGGCAGCACACTTGCCTTCTATTTATTTAAATGTAAACATTTCAAAGCAGGCCATATTCTTTCTGACAGATTTCCTGTAAACCAGGATTGCCTGCCCTTTCCACCTCCCACCCCTCACCTGCTCCTTTAAGAAAACTTAAGAGAAAATGTTTCTTTGTGAAGGAGAGGAAAAGAAACATTTTCGGGCCCAAAGGAAATGTTCAGCTATGTTCAGGAAAAATTATTCATATAATGCTATCTTAACATTGAAATTGCACATTCATGTTGGACTGAGACTTTGAAGATAACTTTTACATACTTTTGTTTAACCCCCTTTGAAATGTATAGAAATTCATTTACAGTTCTAAATGTAATGTTTTTAGTCATTCTGCCTTTTTAGGACACAGTTTGTTTAAGCAATATGTTTGGGGCTTGTGATCACGACATGTCTGTCACAAGTAGATGAGGGGTAAGAGGGTGGGAGGGTAACGGTCAGTTTTGACAAGTTGTGGCAAAGGAAGCAATTCTTTTCATTTTTAAAAAAATGTAAATAGAAAAGTTTTTAACGGTTTTATATAGATTTCACTATAAATAAGCATTTTAAGACTGACAAATGTTGAACTGTACATACATATATCAGCATAACTGCCCAATTTTTTGGTGCTGAAGTACTGTAAGTAGATTTCATCAACAGTCTCCTAATTTTTGCATCTATATCTAGAAAAAAAACTGTGATACTATAATTAATAAATTCCCACTAGAGTGACACTGAAGATTTAAACACAAGCATTTATGAGATGCACTGACCTCTGTTAGTCGCCATCATTTCTCCTGAGCGATAACGACTTACCCATAGGTGGGGCTGTTGGATTTTATTTTATTGTACAAATTCATGTTTAAAAGACTTTGTGATTGTTTCTGGTTAAGTAACTTTTTAACCTCTCCAGTCATAGGCTTCTTTGAAAATCTGATCACACTATGAACTCTCCCCAAAAAGACACACATGCCAATATACATGTTAGATTTTACAAACAATCTTAGGGGTTTGTGGGCCCCTAAGCCTAACCATGTATTCAAGGTTAAGCCCTCTGTTATGGTCAGTCCATTACTTACAGATGTAAGTTTTTACAAAATAAAAGATCTTTTAAATATTCATGGGTCAGGTAACAAGAGCAAACTTGAATAAAGTTATTATGTTCTATTTCCACATACTCTGACAGCATAGCATACCTGTGTCCCTTTGAGAATTTAGCCTTAATATGTTTTCAGCAACTGGAATGGCAGATGAAACTCCACAAGCTTTACTTTTAAAAATTAGTGTGTATATATTAACAAATTATCAAGTGAGGGATTTAACATTTTTCTTTTCTTTCAAAGGTATTACTTTCAAGGAGAGCATGAATTCTTTTGTTTATTCAACAAATATTATTTAAACATCTTCTACGTGTCAGGTACTGTTCTAAGCACCAGGGATTCCACAGTAAATAAACAGAAAATCCAACCCTTATCAGAGTTTACAAACAGAGCTTCCTGCTGATGGAATGGATGCCAGGGCCGAAGGAAGGAGGAAACATGAGTGAGTGACTCTTAGGTTTCTTGATTAAGTGGATGGATGGTGATGCTGTATATGGATCTCCAGGTATCCTTTTACTGAAAGTCTTAGCATTAGATCTATTTGTATTTCGTATAAGTCCATAAATTAAATGTAATTTTAAGTCAGTCCTTATGAAAGATATTCAGAGATTATGCTGCAAATATTACAGAATTTAAATTAGAGTCCTAACAACTGTTAGAAGCAGTGATAAGGAAAATCCATTTGGTTTAAAGTAAACTTTGATAAAGGCTTTGTATTGCAGAATGCAGTTTATGCTGAACTTAGAGAACTTAAAAAATGTTTATTGAAATTCACATGCCGTACAATTCACCCATTTAAAGTGTACAGTTCAGTGGTTTTCACTATATTTACAGAGTTGGGCAGCCATCACTACAGCCAATTTTAGAACATTTGCATAACCCTAAAAAGAAACCCTGTACCCCTTAGCTGTTACCCTTGAAACTCACCCCACCACCCCATCCCTAGGCAACCACTAAATTGCTTTCTGTCTCTATGGATTTGCCTATTCTGGACATTTCATATAAATGGAATCATACAATATGTGGTCTTCCGTGACTGGCTTCTTTCATTTGGCATAGTATTTTCAAGGTTGTAGCATGTTTCAGTCCTTCAGTCCTTTTTATGGTTCAGTAATATTCCATTGCATGGATATACCGCCTTTTATTTATCCATTCATTGGTTGATGGACATTGGGGTTGTTTCTACATTTGGCTATTATGAATAATGCTGCTGTGAACATTTGTGTACAGTTTTTATATATGTTTTCAGTTCTCTTTGGTATATATCTAGGAGTGTAATTGCTGGGTCCTACAGTTATGTTTAATGATTTGAGAAACTACCAAACTCTTTTCTACAGTGACTGCACATCTTACAGCAGTATAGGACAGTTCCACTCTTTCTGTGTCTTCACCAGTGCTTGTTATTATTTGTTTTTTGTTTTTATTATTTTTAAAAATTATATCCATCTTAGTGTGTGAAGTGGTACCTCATTGTGGTTCTGATTTACATTTCCCTGATGGCTGATGATAAGAATCTTTTCATCTGCTTATTGGCCATTCATAGATCTTTGGAGAAATGTCCTTTACCCATTTTTAAATTGAATGATTTTCTGTTTTATTATTTAAATTGAGAACTTTCAAAGTACAGGCAATAATACCACTCTTAAAAGTAACCTGTTCTCTAGTAATTAAATCATCACCCTTAAAACCTTAATCACGTTTTACTTCTTCCTCTCTAATGTAACAAATTGCTTAACATTCTTAGAACTGTGTAGATCTTTATAATTGAAAACACTTTTAAATACATTTCTTTGTGAGGTTCTCTCAATGACCTGCTAGGATAGAAGACATAGTACAAAGGAGATAGTGGCCAAGTGGTCTGGATTTGAGCCCCAGGCTCCTCTGTTAAAGGATCATATGAACTTGAGCAAGTCCCATTTCTCGTAATACCAAGCGTTTCTGACCCCCATGGGATTATTGTGAAGACTGGATGAGATAGTGCATGTAAAAATGTCAGGCACAAAGTTAGGTGCTGTATTTTTTAAGTCTAGTGTTTATACCACTCCCACTTGATAAGTAGAAAACGAGGGCTCAGAGACCCAATGAAATACCGAAACGCATAGATTATATGCTCATAAGCATCATGCTGATCCCCAAGTTGCTACTTTCTATATAGGAATGTGTGTGTGCCACCAAACACGGGATTGGCCTTTGGAAAGACAGAGGAACTTGATGTTGCCCAATAACATAATGGTCTTTGTTGGTCTTAGGTGCCTTCACACAGAGGTGCTCACACACAAGATTGTTTTTTGAGTTCAATTATGTGTCACGAATCCCAGATAAAAGGAAGTAGAGTGAGAAAGCACCATATAAGCAAGGCCTTTCCAAGAAAAGAGAGTGAGAAAACAGTCTGCGGCCTCTGCTTACAGGTTTATGTCTTTAAGTAAGTGAGGCTTGATGACCTATATATTGAAAAAAGGATTGAAACACCATAGGATCAGATTTGTACTTGTGAGAAGTCTTGCTCTGCTTTCTTACCTCTTCCTTGCTCACACAGACTGTAACTGAAAACATGGCATTTACTTAAGAAAGAAAGAAAAAAAAAGGCTAGGTTTGAATCCTGACAAGCCATGTAGTCTTGGACAAGCTCTTAGAGACTTTGGATAGCGCAAGATGGAATGGTTTGTATTACTATGTTATCTAATTCACACTTTTAAATGTCCTGGCTTTTTCTTTTCCTTCCAACAGATAGGTATTGGGCATTTTCTATGTGCAGTAGTTGGGGATAAACAAGCCCCTGCCCTCATGGAACTTCAGCCTAGAAGGAGATACATGAATCAAAGATCGCAACTAAATATATTCATTGCTAAGTGCTATGATGGAAAAATAAGTAGTGCCATGGTAGTGTATAAGAGGTTGGGGAGTTTTGCTCAGAAAGGAATCCTTAATCTGAAGGAAGATGATTTAACTAGGCGAAAAGGATGGGCGACAGCTGTCCATAGCAGCTATGAAAGCCCTATGGTAGGAGGGGTTTGGGAGAGGGGAATTTGAGTAGACCAGTGTGGCAGCAACAGAGCGAGTGAAGGCAGCAAGCCTGGGAGCAGAAAGTAGAGACAGACCTATATGTGGATCTTGTAGGTTATGATAAAGGTTTGAGGTTTTATTCTTAGAACAACAAGAAGTCACTGAAAAGTTTTAAGCCATTGAACCTGGCAAAATGAATTAATACATATACAAAATAATTTGGAGTTACATTAGTTCATTAGAACAGAAAAATATATTTGACCTTTCTTTTTTTGATGCCAGTCTCATCTCCTTATGTCCTTTTCTCAAAGGTCTTCACTGGTTCCCCAATACTGTAGTATGAGTCTGGCATTCAAGGGTCTTAGCCAAAGCTTCAGTCTACATCTCTAGATTCATAACGCATTTCACTACCCCAACCTACTGCCTGTCTCCCCCATCACACGTGCAGTTCATGCTCTGTATTTGAAAGACTCACTCATTCCTCAAAGCCTAGCTTGAAAACCACATCCTTCACCAACACTGCCCAGATGTGTTCAAGGGGAACTCATCCCACCCTGCTGCTGGGTTCCTCTAGCATTTGGGGAGAAGTACATGTTTACTTAGCACTTACAATGGGTTATCTGCTGTGAATTATTTGCAGTTTCTCACAGTGTGCCTCTGGGAGAGTCCTCGAAATACAGTATTCTAAGGAGTCATTCTAAATTCTTTCAGCCTCAAGTAAGAGGTGCTGAGCTTTCTGGATTTTTTTTCTCTTCCCTTGAATATCAAGGCTTGGTATTTAAGTTTGTTAGAAAGAGTTTAGTGAGATCATTGATAATCTTGATTAAGATTCACCCTCATATTCAAGTCAGTAGCATCCTGTTTGGTTCTCCACAGGATCAACTGCTATTTCCGTGCATGGTAGAGTTCACCAGGGTCTATCATCTGTGCTATAATTTTGACCTCTACCATATATGGATTAATTAATTAAATCATTGAATAAATATTGAGCAGTTATTATGACCCAGGCACTGTTCTAGCCACTAGGGATATAGCAGTGAACAAAATAATGGAAAAATAAAACAACCTGTGCTATGTAGCTTACATTCTAAATGGGCTATAAATATAAATTAAAAATAAATGGTATCTTATGATAATTAGAACAAAAAAGTGGGGAAGGATAATATGAAATTCTAGGATCTGTGGGTATTAAATGTTACATGGAATAGACAGGGAAGTTCTCACTGAGAAGTTGAATTTGAAAAAACCTGCAGGTAGTGAGGGAATCAGCCAGGCTGATGTCTGCAGAAAGAGTGTTCAGTGTGGAGGGGACAGCAAGTACAAAGGCCCTGAGATCTGTGCCTGGCATATTCAAAGAATAGGAAAAAGAAGAAAGAAAAGAAAGAAAAATAGTGAGATAGGGTCAGATGAATGGGGAGGGAGGGCGTGGTAACATTTAAGGTCAGAGAGAGAACTGGAAGCTATTCCTCCTGAGTGTTTTTATTATGAAAGAGTGTTGGATTTTGTGAAATGCTTTTTGTGCATCAATTGAAGTGATTGTGTGGGTTTTTCCCCTTGTTCTATAAAATGTAAATTGATTGACTTTCTTATGTTGAACCACTCTTACATTCCTTTTATAAGTCCCACTTGGTTACAGTATATAATCCTTTTAATGTGACGTTGTATTCAATTTGCTAGTGTTTTGTTAAGGATTCTTGTATCTATGTTCATGAGGAATATTGGTCTGTAATTTTCTGGTAATGTCTTTAGCTGCCTTTGGTATTAGGGTAATGCTTCATAAAATGAGTTAAGAAGTGTTCCCTCTTATTTTTTGGAAGAGATTGAGAAGGATTAGTTTTAATTCTTTAAATGTTTGGTTAGAATTCACTAGTGAAGCCATCTAGTCCTTGACTTTTCTTTGTTGAGAAGTTTTTGATTATTGATTCAATTTCTTTTCTTGTTAATAGATCTGTTGAGATTTTCTATTTTTTCTTAAGTCAGTTTAGGTAACTTGGTTGTTTCTAGGAATTTGTCCATTCCATTTAGGTAATCTTATTTATTTGTTGGTGTACAGTTGTTCATAATATTCTTATAATCCTCTTATTTCTGCAAGGACAGCAATAACGTCCCCATTTTCATTTCCAATTTTAGTTATTTGTGTCTTCTTTTTTCTTTGTCAGTTCCTAAAGTGTTGTCAGTTTGATGATCTTTCCCAAAAACTGGCTTTTGGTTTCATTGATTCTATTATTTTTCTATTCTCTATTTCATTTCTCTCCATTCTGTTCTTCTATTATTTTCTTCCTTTTGCTAGCTTTGGGCTTAGTTTTTTGTTTTGTTTTGTTTTGATTTTTGTTTCTTTTTCCCCTTTCTGTTTTCTGGTTCCTCAAGGTGTAAAGTTATTGATTTGAGGTCTTTCCTTTTTTGATGTAGGCATTTACAGCTGTAAATTTCTCTCTGAGCACTGCTTTTGTTGCATTCTATAAATTTTGGTATGTTGTTGTTTGTTTTTTTCACTGATCTCAAGGTATTTTCTAGTTTCTCTTATGATTTCTTCAATCACTGGTTGTTTAAGAGGTTGTTGTTTAATTTCCACATATTGATGAAATGTCCAGTTTTCCTTCTGTTACTGATTTGTATCTTCATTCCATTGTGGATGTTCTATCTATGATTGAAAGTGGTGTACTAAAGTCCCCAGAAGTCTCCATTATTGTGAGCTGTCTATTTCTCCCTTCAGTTCTATTAATATTTGGCTTATATATTTTGGAGCTCTGTTTGGTATATGTATGTTCATAATTGTTATTTCTTGATGAATCAACGCCTTTATCAGGATATAATCCTTCTGTGTGTCTTGTAACACATAATAGACTTAAAGTCTATTCCATCTGATAATAGTATAGTCACTTCAGCTCTCCTTTGGTTATCATTTGCATGGAATATATTTTTCTCTCCTTTAACTTACAACCTATATATGTCTTTGCATCTAAACCAAGTCTTTTATGGGCAACATATTTGATCATTTTTTAATCTAACCTGCCGGTCTCACCTTTGACTGGAGAATTTAATCCATTTACTTTTAATGTAATTAGTAATAAGGAAGGATTTATTTATGCCATTTGATATTTGTTTGCCAAGTCTAATACTTTTTAAAATTCCTCATTTCGGGGCGCCTGGGTGGCGCAGTCGTTAAGCGTCTGCCTTCGGCTCAGGGCGTGATCCCGGCGTTATGAGATCGAGCCCCACATCAGGCTCCTCCACTATGAGCCTCCTTCTTCCTCTCCCACTGCCCCTGCTTCTGTTCCCTCTCTCGCTGGCTGTCTCTCTCTCTTCAAATAAATTAAAAAAAAAAAAATCTTAAAATTCCTCATTTCCCCCGTTATAGCCTTCTTTTGTGTTTGATTTTTTGTATTGATATGTTCTTCCTTCTCATTCCCTTTGTGTATATTTTTTAGATATTTAGATATTTCCTTTGTGGTTAGAATGGGGATTACATTTAACATCCTAAATTTATACCTAGTTTGAATTGATACCAACTTAATTTCAATAGCATACACAACTTTGCCCCTATATAGCTTCATCCCCCCTTTATGTTGTTGTCATCACAGATTACATCTTTATACATTATGTGTCCAATAACAGATTTATAATTATTTTTATGCATTTGTCTTTTCAGTTATATAGGAAATAAAAAGTGAAGTTACAAAACAAAAATGCAATAATATTGGCTCTTATATTTTCCCATGTAGGTACCTTTACTGGAGGTCTTTATTTCTTCATATGGCTTCAACTTACTGTTGAGTGGCCTTTTGTTTCGATCTGAAGGACTCCTTTTATTTTATTTATTTATTAAACATGGGACTTGAACTCGGGACCCTGAGAGCAAGACCTGAGCTGAGATCAAAAGTCAGACAGACGCTCAATTAACTGAGCCACCCAGGCGCCCCTGAAGGACTCCTTTTAGTATTTCTTCATGGAAAGATCTAATGGTAGTGAACTCCTTGAGCTTTTGTTTATGTGGGAGTGTCTTAATTTTTCCCTCATTTTTGAATGACAGTTTTTCTGGATATTGAATTCTTGGTTGACGGTTTTTTTCCTTTTGGCACTTTATGTCATCTCACTGCCTTCCTAGGCTTCATGGTTTCTGGTGATAAATCAGCTGTTTACCTTATTGAGGGGACCTTGTACCTGAGAAGTTGCTGCCCTCTTGTTTCTTTCCAGATTTTCTTTTTGTCTTTTGACAGTTTGACTATAACGTGTCTTAGTGTAGCTCTGTAAGTTTATGCTACTTGGAGTTCATTGAACTTCTTGAATGTGTAGATTCATGTCTTTCATCAAACTTGGTAACTTTTCAGTTGTTTCTTCAGATATTCTTTCTGCCCCTTTCTCTTTTCCTCCTGGAAAATGTATATATTGAGCGCTTTGATAGTGTCCCACAGGTCCCCTAGGTTCTTTTAATTTTTCTTCCTTTTTTTTTTTTCCTTGCTGTTTCTGGATGATTCTGTAACTGGATAATTTCAGTTGTCCTATCTTCAAGTTCACTCATTCTTTCTTGTGCACGCTCAAATTTTCTGTTGAACCCTTCTGGTAAAGTTTTTTTTTTTTTTTTTTAATTTATTTACCAACATCTCCCCATTTCTCCAGCCCCTGGCAGCCACCATTGTACACTCTTCTGTGAGTTTGACTTTTCAAGATTTCACATATAAGTGAGATCATGCAGTATTTGTCTTCTGTGTCTGACTTATTTCACTTAACATAATGTCCTCCATGTTCATCCATGTTGTTGCAAATGATAAGATTTTCTTCTTTTTTAGGGCTGAATAATATTCCATTATATACACACACACACACATATGTACACACACATCACACACATACACACACACACACACACACACACACCACGTTTCCTTTATCCATTCATCCACTGATGGACATTTAGGTTGTTTCTATATCTTGGCCATTGTGAATAATGCTGTAATGAACATGGGAGTGCAGATAGCTCTTTGAGATACTGATTTCATTTCCTGTGAATGTGTCCAGAAGTGGTATTTTTGGATCATGTGGTAGTTCTTAATTTTTTTGAGGAACCTCTGGAGCTTTCATTTCAGTAATCATACATTTAGTATCCAGAATTTCCATTTGGTTCCTTTTATAATTTCTCTTTATTTATATTCTCATTTTGTTCTCAAATCACTTTCTATATTTCCTTTAATTCTTTGTCCATGTTATCCTTTGGCTTTTTGAACACATATAAGACAGTTATTTTAAAGTCTTTGTGTAGTAAGTCCAATGTCTGGGTTTTCTTGAGAACTGTCGATCAAGTAATTTTGTTCCTTTGAATAGGTCATATTTTTCTGTTTATGTGTATACTTTGTGATTTTTTGTTGTTGTTGTTGAAAAGTGAATATTTGAACATTATGGTGTGGTAAGTAGAAATCAGAGTTTCCCTTTCCCCCAGGGTTTGCTGGGGTTTTTTTCTTTTTTTGATTGTTAAAGGCTATAGTGGTTCATTTGTCTACTGACGTCTTCTAACTATTTGTTTTTTTTTTTTTTCCCCAGAGACTGTATTCTTTTCATGTGTGGTTACTGAAGTCTCTGTTCCTCAGCATGTGTTCAACTAGTGTTTTGACAGAGATTTTCTTGAACCACACACACACACACACATACACACACATGCACACACTCACACTTCTTGCTCTTTACAGGTTGGCCTTGTGCTGTGGTCTTTCTTCAACACTTACCCAGACTTCCACTGAGCCTAGGAACCAGCCTGAGGAGAAAGATTGAGGTCTTCTCAGTTCTTTTCTAAGCATGTATGTGGCTTTCTAAATTCCTCTTTTATATAAAGTGCTTTTGAATGCCCTAATTTCTCAAAGAAACTGTCCTTGTCTTTTCCTCCCAGGCCTTAGGTGGTCTTTCATGTCTCATCCATAATCTTTTGGTGTCTGCAGATTGTTTGTCAGCCTTACCATGTTTTCAAACAATGTATTCTGCATTTCCAGCATGGCTGAGTTAGGTGAAACAGAGATGACTGCCTTGCTTCAGTCCTTCAGATAGCCCTGAGACAGGCTGGAATAAATGTACACAAAAATTTGCAAATAAAGTGTGCTGTGTTCCTTTCAAAAGCAGGGACCAGGGC
Organism: Ursus maritimus; assembly: GCF_017311325.1. NCBI lineage: Eukaryota > Metazoa > Chordata > Mammalia > Carnivora > Ursidae > Ursus > Ursus maritimus. The sequence goes on from NW_024424008.1 coordinate 11,054,028, forward strand.
CTCACCCTGGCAACATGGGCATCCTTAAGATCGTTCCTGAGCCAGGGAGAGGGTAAGGTGAAGGCTAGTAGAAATACCACAGAGTTTTCCTATAGTTTTGTTCTGTCTCATTTTTTTTTATGTGGTAAAATATACATGAGATAAAACTTACCATTTTAACCATTTTTAAGTATAAAGTTCAGTGGTATTGTGTACATTCATATTGTACAACCATCACCACTGTTCATTTCCAGAACTTTTTCATCACCCCAAACTGAAACGCCATAGCCATTATATAATAATTCCCCTTCCCCCCTCCCCCAGCCCCTGTTAACCACCCTACACTTTCAAAGTTGCCTTTTTCTTGATTTAGCATTTGGTGTTGCTATATAAAACTTTGACTATTTTCCAGAGTTCTGACAAAACTGATTTGGTAGTTTCTGCTTGTGTTTCAGTTTCTGCGGGTAGTATAGGAGCTTGGAGCTATCTACTCTGCCATTTTGCTGACATTACTCTCAACACTACGGTTTTGTCCTGAGCAACTTGTTAGAGTAGACTAGCCATTTACTGATAGGAAAGACTGGGAAGATCTACTTTTGAAGGAGAATATCAAAGGCTTAGTTGGGGATAAATTAAATTCAGGACACCTATTAGACATCAGGTGGAGAAGTCAAGTAGGTAGGTAGAAAAGAAAAGAGCTCCAAGGGCTGATCCCTGGGTAGTCCAGCACATAGGGGTCAGGAAGATGACGCAGAACCAGAAAAGAGACTAAGGAGGAGAGACCAGAAGAATGGGAAGTAAAGCTGAAAATTTAGATTCTAGTGTCTTGGAAACATAGATGTTTATCTCGGAAACAGATAAAGCTGCTAAGTCAAGATGTGGACTCATGGAGTGAGCCATGTGAAGTCATAGGTGACATTAGAGCAATTTTGGTGGAAGTTAGGGACAAAAGCTAGAGGAGGATGTGAAGAGGGAATTAGAGACTGAGAATACCGATAATTCAATGAGTTGCTGGAAAGAGCAGTTGCTGGCAAGGCAGATGGGGTCAAGAGGTCTGTTGCTTTTTAATTTAAGGAAATGGGATTCCTATTAAGATTGATCCAGTGGAGAGGAGAAAATGCTTATAATGCGGAAGAGAGGCAAATTGCTGGTGTACTCTTGAGTAGTGGTAGGAGATGGGATTTGTGGAGGTTCTGGGTTCATCTATTATAACAGAAGAGAAAGAAGATACACAGGGACAGAAGTGGGTAGGTGGGTAGCTACATCTGCCTCAATTTTGTAATGAGTCCCAAGTTACTGTCTACAACTGTTTTCTCTTCCCTGGGGCAAAGCCCACTGCCTTGAAACATCTCTGACTGGATTTCCTGCAAGTACTCCAGCTTCAGGTTGTCCCAAATGAAGATCAACTCCCTTCTGATTCATGCTCCCTGCTGTGTTACTACCTGTCCATGGCATCCCAATCCTTGCTGAGAACAGGACAGGTCAGGTTTTGGGCTGGGGTGGAGGCCTCAACAAAAAGGCAACCCCAGAGCTGAGGCTGGAAGAAGGGTGGACTTCTTCAGTGGGCAAGAGAGTAAAATGAACGAGGCAGAGCACTCTAAGATGGGGTGTCTAGTGACTAGATGGCAGTGAACTCAGAGCAGTCACCTGGAGGCTGTTACGTGATTTAAAGAGCTATTTATTTAGAGTTTTTCTTCCTTAGCATTAGATTGTTATCCTGCTAGAAGAACCCTGACAAATCCTTTCATGCTCTGTGCCTTGCACAGGCTGTTCCTGCCTCACACACAATGCACCGACCTCTGATTATTGACCAGACCCCTTCTCTCTGCATCTCCAAGGTCACCAGGGATGCTTCCCCTGACTCTCTCCTTCTTTGCCTTCTCATCTGTATCTCCTTTATGGCTGTTCTACATCTCCTTTATGGCTCCGAATTTTTGTTCCACTGAAGTTTTGCTCTGAGAGTTGGATTCATCTTCATGGCCGTAGGAAAAAGTACTTGGTGTGGAGGAGGCATGGACAAGTGTGTTGATTGGCTGTGTAGAAAACTCCCAGACTGGCCCTGGGGCTCTGCCCACAGGTGCACACATGTTCATTAACTAAAATGCACAAGCAAATCCAGAAATAACATCCCTATTGCAGGTTGTTTTGGGATGAGGATGTTATTGTTGTGAAATGTTTGTGTATCAGCCACCCTGGACCCAGAAGACAGTGCCCATCTCTGTTGTCATTTGTTCTGTCACTTCAAAGTGCAGGAAAACCATGGGTGGTGATGTTAGAATCTTATTCAGAACCCTCAGGGAATGAGTCATTTTGTACTGACGACTTTTCCGGATTGCCACAGTTCAAATAAATTAAGCAACAGGACATTGTTGTTGTTGTTGTTAATTTTAACCATTTTAGATGGTGAACTTCAGAAATGCATTATCATACTTTTCTGAATATGATTCTACCCACTCTTTATTTCTTCAGAATCATTATCATGAACACAGTTATAATTTTCCGTCTCAGCTATAAGAATACAGAGCCTCGCTGAAGGAGTAAGGAGAGGGGTAACTTGGGCTCAGTCTCTCCCTGGAGCAGACCCAGACTAGAATCCAAAATCTAAGGTGAAGGCAGCTGAGCTGCCCCAGAAAGCGGAGGGCTACGTGAAGGAGAAGAAGCAGAGCTTGACCCCCGTGATAACCAGTGAATCTGCCTTAGTGTGCATTTGAACCACCTGAGGAACTTGTTAAAAATGCAGTTTCTCATTCAGTAGATTTGGATTCAGTTCTAGCCTGCGATCTGAATTCTGCATTTTAAACAAGATTTCACGCAACTTCAGTGGTGCTGGACCACAGACCACACTTTCAATATCAAGTCTTTATTTGATCTTCCTGAGATTTTCTTGTGACATAAATTAGTGGGTTTTATTGGGAAACTTATCTTTAGCGACTCTTTGGGGCATCTTACAAGTACCAGGTGCCTCTGGTGGTAATAATTCCTCCATGTGCACAGTGCTCTAAGATTTATACAGTGGTCTCAAGTTCCCTATTTCTCTTCACGTTTTCACAGTAGTCCTGCGAGGTAAGTTGGCACTGTTTTACCAACTGGGAAACCAATTTCTGACATCACACAGCTCAGTAATGGGCAGAACCAAGGCTCATAGCTCCATGTTTAGTGCTATTTTCACTACTTCTTGCTGCCTCCACCACACCTGTGGTGTGTGCCATGCCCAGCCTTGTGGACTCAGCACTGGGGGAATGCTGTGGGGAAAATGGCGCGTGTGCATGCACACATGTGCCAGCGCTAAAAGACTGATCGACAGCTGTAGCGCATGGGACCCAAGCAGTCTTAGGTAGGACACCCAGAGCGAGAGTCACATTTCCTCTCCCCTCAAATCTCCATCTTCACATGATGACTTTGTCTCGTATTGTGTGGACTAAATGCTGGAATCCCAGCGACCTGTAGCACATGCAGAGATGCTGTCAGTGATTTTGAGCCTTTCTATTTCAGGAAAGACTGGCCAACTCCCTCTGCCAGCAATGGGCCTCTGCCTGAGGGCTTTCTCTGGCCACCGGGGCATGCTCTGCCCCATGCAGGCACTGAAGCGCTGGGAAATTCATGTCCCTCTGTCAGCCAAGGATTGGTAGGAGTGGATGTAAAAATAAGCCAACTCTCTTAATTCAGGATACCTCTGAGGCACTTTCCCCACATTAAGCCCCAGTTGCCCATAGTGGTAACTTGCTTGATAATGTTGCCTTTATCAGCTGCCTTCCTCTCCCTGCCTTGCTTCGCCACTCCTATAATAGTGTTTCCTGGGATCCTCTTCCAAGTGACTGGACACCATAATCTCAGGGTCTGGTAGGGGAACCCCAATTAAGACACTTCTTTTGGGGTACCTGGGTGGCTCAGTCAGTTAAGCATCTGCCTTTGGCTCAGGTCATGATCCCAGGGTCCTGGAATTGAGCCCCTCATCAGGCTGCCTGCTCAGCGGGTTGCCTGCTTCTCCCTCTCCCTCTACCACTCCCCCTGTTTGTTCTCTCTCTCTCTCAAATAAATAATATATTTTTTTAAAAAGACACTTCTTTCAACCATTCTTCCTACTGATCTTCTTAGATCAGGACCCACATACCTGATTTTCCTGTAGTAATAATGGAGAAAGTATTCCAGTTCCTTAATAAGGTCACACACCCTCTACCAGGGACCTAGATTACATCCCTCCTGCTTAAGGATTTCTCTCCTGCAATTATTCCTTTTCTCTGCAGCATCATCCCTGTTTCTCTCTTCTAGATCATTCCAACCTGCAAACATGCCTCAATATGACCCCTGAGGCCACGCTCTGATTTCTGGCCAATGTGGAGTAGCAGAAACTAGATTTTCTCTTCTGCCTGAAACAACAATCAAAATATACAAAACAATGGTTTTCAAGACACTGAACATGAAGCATCAAAGGACAGTGATTCTTGAGAGGTGGGAAACAAACACAAGAGAGAGTTTCCAGGCCCCAGCACAGAGAGGAGAACCCAGGCAGAGCCTGATGGACTCCCTGAGTCGAGAAGACTGAACAAATAGCCCAGAGAGACTGAGGTAAATCACATATGCAGGACAAAGTACTGGAAAAGGGAGAGCTTCACAGAGAGAGCACTCCTGAGCTCTGCAGAGGGACTCAAGTATTCACCAGAGTACTGATGAGTATATGCATGTGAAGAAACAATTCAGGAGTAGGGAAAGGACCACCTCGACAGATTAGAGGAAACAGTAGCTGACACTCACAGGGGGCCAGGAATAATATTGACCAGCCAGTCTGAAAAACTTTGTATTTCACAAAGCTTCAGGGAGAACACTCAGAAAAGTCTCACCTCAGTAGGGAGGAATAACAGGCCCTGGACTAAATGCTGCTCTAATCCTGCCCCACACATTTCAAAAGATCAAACTATTTCCAATGAATATAACTGCATCTCAGGACGAAGTTCACGAAATATTTATAGAAATACAAAAATATCCAGCACTCCACAAGGTAATATTCACTATTACTAGCATCAAGTAAAAATGATCAGAGATGCAAAGAAGTAGGAAAATACAACATACGATGAGAAAAAGTAAGCAATCAAAACAGACCCAGGACCACCACAGATGTAAAAATTAGACAAGAACATTTAAAAAGTTGTAACTACATAAATGTGTTCAAATGTTACATGGAGACACAGAAGATATTAAAAAATCCAAATCAAACTTCTAGAGATGAAAATTACAATATCTAACATATCATATATACATATACATAGTGAATGGGATTAATAGATTAGGCATTTCAAAAGAAAGTATACTTAATGACAGTAATAGAAATAATCCAAAATGAAACAGAGAAATAAGAAACATTTTAAAAATGAGCAGAACATGGGGCACCTGGGTGGCACAGCGGTTGGGCGTCTACCTTCGGCTCAGGGCGTGATCCCGGTGTTGTGGGATCGAGCCCCACATCGGGCTCCTCTGCTGGGAGCCTGCTTCTTCCTCTCCCACTCCCCTTGCTTGTGTTCCCTCTCTTGCTGACTGTCTCTATCTCGGTCAAATAAATGGATAAAATCTTTAAAAAAAAAATGAGCAGAACATTATAGTTAACTGTGAGATGACTTCAAGTGGTCTAACATGAATAATTTGGCATCCTGGGAAAATCAAAATAATGACCAGCATTTTCCCAAATTTGATTGAAACTATAAACCCATATATGCAAGAAGCTCAAAAAGCTCCAAGTACAGGAAGCATGACAGAGTATACCAAGACACCTCACAGTCGTTGCTCAAAACCAGTGATAAAGAGAAAACCTTAAAAGCACCAGAGGTGAAAAGAAACATTACAATACAAAGGAACAAAAATAAGGATAGTAACATTTTCTTTTTCTGGAAAAAATTTAAATAAGAGAATGGAACAGCACCTTTAATGTACTGAAAATAACTATCAACCTAGAATTCTGTACCCGCTGAAAATAACTTTTAAAAATGAAGGTGATGATCTTGACAATACACTGTGGTTATGTAGGATGTTGTCCATTAAGGGCAGTTGGGTGAGTGTACATGGGAATAAGGAAAAGATAGATCAAATAGCGAGATGATAGATTTCAACCTAACCAGATAAATAATCACATTAAGTGTAAATGATCTACCCCCAATTAAAAGGTATAGATCATTAGATTAAATATAAAATCAAGACTCAACTATACATTGCCTCCAAGAAACACGCTTTAAAAGTAAAAAATAGGTTTTAAAAAATGGATTGAAAAATATATGCCAAGAAAGAAAAAAAAACAAAAAAATTGGATTGACTATATTAATAAAGTAGATTTCATAGCAAAGAATATTGTCAGAGATAAAGAACACTAGTTCCTAATGAGAAAGGGGTCAATTCATCAAGGGGACATAATCCTAAAAACATAGACACCTAATTAACAGAATTTCTAACTGTATTAGAGAAAACTAATAGAATTGCAAGGAGAAATAGACAAATTCACAATTATGCCCATGGTCTTCAACATTCCTTTCTTATTAATAGAACAAACAACATAAATGAAGAAAAAAGTTTCACACTAAGAAAGCCAAAAAACCCAACCCCAAACAAAAAGAAAACATTGTGCTAAATGAAAGAAGCCAGTCACAAAAGATGTATAATTTCATTTATATGAAATGTCCAGAATAAGCAAATCCATACAGAAAGTAGATTAGTGGTTGCCTAGGGCTTGGGGATGGGGGTGGGAAGGAGTGACTGCTCATGGGTAGGGGGTATTTCTCTCTCTCTCTCTCTCTCTCTCTTTCTCTCGGTATGATGCAAATGTAAAATTGTGGAGGTGATTACCTAATTGTGACTACATATTAAATTGTGAAAATAATTTAATTTTACACTTTACCTAGATGAATTTTGTGGTTTGTGAATTGTATTTCAATTCAGCTGCTACTAAAAAGTAGTTCTAAATTTCGTAAATACCTCTTGGGTTAAGTATCAAACAAACACCTGCTGGCTTCTCATTGCACTTAGCATAACACCCCAATCTTATCCCTGGTGTGATTGACCCTTGCCCACCTCTCCAACCTCATCTTCCTCCATTGTCTTCATTCACCATGTTTCAGCCACGGTGTCCTTCCGTCTACTCCTGGGCATGGCAAGCTGATTCCTGTCTCAGGACCTTTACATTTACTGGCTTTTCTACCAACTCTTAGAAGGCTAGAGGGCTAGGCTAGAAGGCTTTTCTACCTTCAAAAAAACTGTTTCCTTTTCATCAGTTATGTTCCATCTCAAGTACCATCTCAGAGAGGTCTTCCCAGATTATCCTGGAAAAAGCCTACTTCCTACTTCGTATTACCCTATTTTACCTATTCCATTGAACTTAGTACCTGAAACCACCTTTTGTTTATTCATGTATGTGTTTCCTGTACTCAAACGTAGTATAAACTCATTGAGGAAAAGATTTCTTGTCTTACTACCTTCTGTATCCACTGTTCATGGAATAATGGCTGGCACATATTTGTTGACTGAATAAGAGCTATCCAGGCCAGAGAGAATTTCCAGAAGTCTGCACTGGTGGTAGAAATAGTGGCACTAGGAAGCAAGGCATGAAGAGTTGCAAGAGTGGGTGAAGGTTATGCCTAAGTGACACTACATTGCCTCTAGCATTGGTGTAGCTGGAGGGGGACAAGTTGACTGCTTTCTAGAGGTTAGCAGTCTAAAGTGCCTGGAGAGAGGCTAGTGCTATAGGAATAGATATTTCTATACTCTTTAGTAATTTTTAAGTTTAGAAACACATGCAGAAGAGTGTATAAAACATATACATACAGTTTAAAGAATAACTATAAGTCAAATACTCACGTAACCACTCCCCAAGTTAAGAAATAGAATATCACCAGGAACCGCACAAGTCTGTGTGATCTTTCTTGATCACATTCCTCCTCTCTCAAGAGAAAACTGCTCTTGTGATTTTTGTTATAGTCGTAAAACTATATAACCATATATATATATATACACGCACACATGTGTGTGTGTGTTCTGTTTTCTAGAGAACCCTGACTGTTACATGCAGTTTTGTTTATCCATTCACCTTTTGAAAGACCTCTTGGTTGTTTGCTTTTGGGGCAATTATGAATAAAGCTGCTATAAACATTCATGTACACGATTTTGTATTAACTTAAGTTTTCAATTTAACTGAGTAAATACCCAGTAGTGTGATTGCTGGGTTGTGTGCTAAGTCTGTGTTTAACTGTAAGAAGCTATCAGATTGTCTTCCAAAGTAGCTATACCATTTTGCATTCCCACCAGCAATGAATGAGAGTTCATGTTGCTTCACATTTGATATTTTCAGGTTTTTGGATTTTAGCCATTCCAGTAAGTGTGTGGTAGAATCTCATTGTTTTAATTTTTTATTTCCCTAATGACAAATGAGATTGAGTGTAATCACATTTTTAATTTTTATTTTTCTGATTATTAAGCTTGAATTTATTTTCATGTATTTATTGGCCATTTGATTTTTCTCTTTATGAAGTGCCTATTCAAGTTTTTTGCCCACTTCTCTATTTGATTCTTATCTTTTTCTTAATATTTCTTTATATATTCTGGGTATAAGTTCTTTTCTGGAATATAGTGCACATGTTTTCCTTACTCTATGGCTTGCTTTTCACTCTTTATAATGCCTCTTGATGAACAGAAAAACTGTAATTGAGCTTACTAATTGAATTTACTCTATTCATATTTAATTTGAGTGCTGATATGTTAGATTTATATCTATCATTTATTTGTGCCTTCCATTTATTCCGTTCATTTTATTTCCTTTTCTCCCCTTTCTTCCCTTCATTTGGATTATTTGGTGCCATTCCATTTTTCCCTCTACTATCTGAAAGATAGACATCCTGTTTTTATCTTACTAGTGATTTCTTTAGAAGTTAAAAGATCATCGTGAATTTACGAAAATCCAAGGTAGTTCGTATCTCTACCCTCCTCTTTAGACTGTTTGATATCATCTTACAGCTTTTTTTTTTTTTTTAAGATTTTATTTATTTGTCAGAGAGAGCACAAGCAGGGGAACAGCAGGCAGAGCAGGCAGAGAGAAAAGCAGGCTCCCCGTTGAGCAAAGAGCCTGATGTGGGACTCAATCCCAGGACTCCAGGATCATGACCTGAGCCAAAGGCAGATGCTTAACCAGCTGAGCCACCCAGGCATCCCTGTCTCACAGCTCTGAGATTCTCTGGTTTTGTTTGTTGCTTCTTGTTCCCTCTGTGCTTTTAGTTTGGGTAATTTCTATTGGCCTGTCCTCGCTGGTTCATTCCTCATCTTTTTTCAGCCTATTATGAACCACTGAAGAAATTCTTCATCCCTAATACTGTGATTTTTATTTCTAGAATTTTCTTTAGACTCAATCTTATAGTTTCCATCTCTTTGTTGAACCTTCTCCATCTGTTCTTGTGTAGTGTCTGCTTTTCCCACTAGATTCTATAGCATGTTACTTTTACTTATTTTAAAGTTCTCCTTGGATAGTTCTACTGTCTGGATCATCTCTGAGTCTGGTTTTACCGATTGCTTTGTCTCTGGACAATGAGTCATTTGTTTCCTGCTTTTGGGATGTATCTGGTATTTTTTATTGAATGTCAAACATTATTTGTAGAATAGTAGAGACTGAGATAAAAGTCTTTATGGCCTCCTATTATGTCACACTATTAGTGTGTGGAATTGAGTCGATCTGCTAAGGAGTTGAGCTGGGGATGGGTTTTTGTTATAACTGTAGTATCTTCAGTGTATCACAGATTTCAAATTCCCCTAGAATTGCCTCATGTATAGGATTAGAATTAAGGTGCTGGGGGAGTTTTCTCAGTGACCCCCCTCCTCAGACTTCAGCCATCCCTGCACTTCTTCACCACAGAAGGGCTCGCTCTATACTTTTCTCCTTCCCCAATTGTAGACTGATTTGCTTGCTACTTACTCTTACAAGAGGCTCGTTGTGGGCCCAGGGAGGTGTTTTTTTTGTTGTGCCCCTGCTTCTGTCTTATGCTGGCCCTGTGTGCCTGGGCCTCAGAGGTGGGGTTTTCTGAGCATTCTTGCCCCTTCTCCCCCATGAAAGCCACCCATTCTTGCCCCTTCTCCCCCATGAAAGCCACCCTCTGCCTTATATCTGTGGTGAGTCTTGCACTGGATAGGATTTCCTGCCTACTTCCAGCAGTAATAGACTAGTGGTATCAGTTCAGGATTTTGTATGTGGGACAGTTTTCTGCATTCTATTAGTGTGGAGGATTTTTCCTGTATCCTTCTCTCATCGGCAATGGGATATTGCCCACACCCGTGGGAACAAGATTCGCTGACCCTGCCCAAGTAGCTTAAGGGCTTTTTTCCATATGAGAGAAGGGTCTTGGCAGGGGACAGTACTTTCCTCTATACTCCTTCTGCACATCTGCACTCCCAGAGGTGGCTCTGTGCAGTCTCTCAGGCTTCCTCCAATATTTCTTATAAATACCTGGTAGAGGTGCATGGGAAAGAGCCTCAAAAGATGTTAACGCTCCTTGAGCCTGGGGCTCGATACTGTCATGGAGCTAACACTCAGCCATTAGCAGTTATGAAACTTGTAGCTATTTTCTGCTTATCTGCCTGTATGGTGACCATATAATGTCTAGCTCTGTCTCAGGTGAGCCAGTCCCTGGTTTCATCTTTCCCCGGTTTCATCCTCCCTCCAGAGGAGTCTGAGTACTTCGTTGTTCTCTGACCTTAGATCTCTGATGCATTGAAGAAAAGTTCTGATTTGTAGTTTATCTGGTGTGGGGGGGTGCGGGATGGGAGCCAAACTCTTTCTAGCTTCCTACATCTTAGGCAGTAGTGAAATCTCCCCCCTGTATTCTTAGTAAAGTAAACAGGCTTCATTTCTTTTGCCAAGTCCTTCTCCCTCCCTGCTGCCCTCTGATCTGGCTCTTCACTGGCTGCCCTGCAGCTCCATTTCCATTCCCAGAGTAAAAGACCCTATCTGGCATTTCAAGACCCTCTATACAGGGCAAGGATGGGAGGGAACTGGAGGGAAAAGGCAGAGGCTTGTCAGTGGGCAGGGTTTAGGAGCAGCCCTTGATATCCATGTGTCAATCATGTTTGTCCTTTAAATAATAGTAATAATAAATAGTAATTGGGATGGGCTCAGGTCCGTGTGCAAGATCCCCATCCTGCCAAAGGGAGCCCTGCGAGGGACCCTGCAGTTTTCCCCCTTATTTTCCCTATTGCTGGATAAGAGGCCGAGTTGATCCACATAATAAAGTATTGGGGGGGAGGGAGAAGGAAAGGTGGGAAGAGCTAGATAGTTTATTTGGGTTTGAAGTTTTCAGAGCGTTTTGGAGAGATGAGCTGAACCAGGCAGAGGATAGACACGAACAGAAGAGTGGATTCCGAGAGCATTGCACGGACTGTACTTAGATTCCTTTTCTCTTTAAGCGAATCAAGTAAAGAATGACTTATTTTAGATGATTTATTATTACTTAATGTAATTATTTAGATTATTCTAAAGGCTTTATCTGTTTAGGAGCGTTTTGTTTTTTGTTTTTTGTTTTTGTTAACAGAGAGCGAGCTCAAGAGGGCGAGTAGAGACAGAGGGAGAGAGAAAGAGAGAGTCTTAAGCACCCTCCACGCCTAGCCGAGAGCCCATTGCAGGGCTCTCTATCTCTTGACCCTGAGATCATGACCTGAGCCGAAATCGAGAGTCTGCTGCTTAACTGCCTGAGCCCCCCCAGGCGCCCCTAGGAGCGCTTTTTAAATGCAGCGCCACCCTGCGGCTGAGCCATGCGCGCCTCTAGCTTCATAAGCTTCATAAGTCGCACCGCAGGCTCAGTGTGTAAGCACCAGGCTGTGTTGCGGACTTTACAGGTGAGGAAACTGAGGGTCAGAGATGATGAGTGCCATGCTGTCAGTCGCACCGCTAGAAGATTTCAAAGCCTGGACAAGAATCCAGCCACGTCTGGCCTTCTAGCCGGAGGTTTTAAAGTCCTGCTGCTCAGGCAGTTCTCCCCGATCAGCTACTGACCCCGCTCACATTTGCTGCCCTGCATTTGGCAGGGCTAGGCCTTGCCTCGGGGCCGCGCTGAGCTTGCACCCTATCCAGCTCCTGCCATATCAACCTCTAGAGACATCTGTTGCCCTGTCAGTGAGGAGGAGAGAAAGTTCTTTGCTTCCTGACACTCCCCAGACAGCCAGGCCCCAGGGCTTGCAGCCAAGTGGAACCCCTCCGGGTGCCCCTCGCCTGGGCTCTGGGTGTGCTCCCCGTCACAGCCCAGGAATGTGGGCATCCAAGCAGCAGCAGCAGACACGCTGGCTGTCAGCCGAGCCCGGGCCCCTGGTAACTGACAGGAGCTGAAAGAACCATTACAGAGGACGGCCTGGGCGTGGGGCACATTTCGGAGTTGCCTGGGCTGTGCACAACAGTGTAAGGCAGCCAGAGCTGGCAGCCTCAGGGGAGCCACTGGCTATCAGGCCTCAGTTTCCTCATCTGTAGAACAGAAATGAGATTTCTTGTTCTGCCTGCCTCACCAGGCCGCTGTGAGAAAATAAATGTACTACTTGATTGCGTTGCCTACTCCAGCCCGTCTCAGAGAACCACAGAGGAAACTGAGGCCCTACAGCACAGATCATGCCATGAATTGGTGACAGAGCTGGGAGCAGACTCCAGGCCCCCTGCCTCCTTAACCAGATCTCTTCTACTCTAGTTTCGGTCCTTTTCCCTTTGAATGCACCCGGGAAGAGAAGACGGCCTCCTGCATGGGGGACCAAGAGGAGGGGGCGTTAGTCCCCAGACACCGGATGGGACCAGGAGTTAGCACTGTCCCCACTTGCTGTGGGAAACTGGGCGGACGGTTTCTCCTCTCGGGGCCTCTATTTCTTTATTATAAAATAAGGGCATCACCATGAACAGTGCTTCTCAGACTTGCACGTGCTTATGAATCACTGGGATCTTGCCAATAGTCAGATTCTGATTCAGCAGCTCTGGGACAGGGCCTGAGAGTCTGCGTTTCTAACAAGCTTCCATAATCTGTTCACGCTGCTGGTCTTTAAGCACATTTTAAGAGCAAGAGTCTGGAGGAGCCCTAAGGGCTTCCAGGTCTAGCCTTCTATAAGCCAGGGCTCTAAAATGCCCCCCTTTCCCTCATCCCAGCATTCCCAGTCCTCGAGCTGTTCCGAGGTTCCCGCAACTCCTCCTTGGGAGCACTTCCTCCCGTGTCAGGAACTCTCTCCTCCGTCTGCTCCTGCTTCACCTTCAGTCTCAAGAAGTCTCAAGTTTCTTCTTCCTCCTGCTGGGACTGCCTCACGAAGACCACCCCTCCAGCCTTTTGTAGGAGACAGAGCCCCGTCTGCACTGAGGATGCGGGGAGCTTGTTACACTGCTTCCCAGCTCCCCAGCGAAGGCTGGGAAGCATCGCAGAGCAGGCTCCTAGGAGCTTCCCATCCCAGAGGCCTGGCTCCTGCCGCTGTCCTTTCCTGCCCCCATTCCACACCCACCGGCCAGACAGCAGCAGCCGCTGGAGTGAGATTTATGTGGATGCCCTGGGGGTTTTGTAAAGAAAAGAGGGTGTGTGTTCATAAGGAAGGAAGAAAACCAACATTTATTAAGGTCCTATTGTGTGGCGGGCACATTCACAAACAGCACTTCCGCCGACCCCTTGGCCCTGGAAGGTCCATTTGCCTTGAAGGTCATTGTGAGGATGAAATAGGACGAAGCACGTGAGCCTCCTGAGTGACTGGTCAGCAGTCTGAAGAGTGCGCAGAGGCCAGCCTGGCTTCAGAGCACAGGAGGAGGAGGCTGGCGTCCGGCTCGGTTGGGGCCTCCAGACCTCAGATGGAGTTGGACTTCTGTCTGGGAGCAGTGGGAACTGATAGAGGATTAGGCAAGTTTGGGACCCAATCAGGTTGGCTCTCCAGACATACAGCGTGGCCACTGAGTGGAGATGAACAGGAGGGGTACAGCCAGATGTGTGGAGGCCGGCGGGGGTCTGAGGAGCCCCCAATGAAGTCCCTTCCACTTCTGGGATCTTGAGCTGGACCAGCGGTGTGGCAGTCCCATTGCCGGCTTCCACATCCCTACAGCACACTCATAGCCATGAGCTGAGGTTCCCTGTCAAAATCCCCAGGAGGGGGCAGCACAGGCCTCAGTCTCCCCTTTGGGAGACAAGGTCCAGGATCACTGAAGGTTTCCCCAGGCCTACCCTGGGATGAGTCACAAGGCCGGGGTTGGAACCTAGGCTCCCATAGGCTGCGTTGCTGCCAGGGCTCTGGTGGGCCTGGGAGGGAGAGAGGCCGGAAGCCTGGGGCCAGCCCGGGTCAGCCAGCGTCCATCACCAGCAGCATCACCCGGCTGGCCCGGCTTAAAATAGCTCTCCAGACGCAAGGAAATATTTTATCCTACTCTGTTTTCCCACCAAAAATAAATAAATAAATAAATTAAATAAACATTCCCAAATCTCAATGGGGCCAGACTCCAAAGAGGGGGAAAGGGAACAAGAACGTGCCCGGCCGCCTACTGCGAAGTCCAGCATCTGTCCTTTTAGTTCCTTTCTTGAGGGTCAAGGCTTTGCTTCATGACATGAGCGTGGAGACTCCCACGGCTTTCCCAGTGGTGACTGGCTTTTCTCTTGGTGTCAGGCTGTCCTTTCCCAGGGGTCACTCATCTCAGACTTGGTGACGCATGAGGGATCTAAGAAATCTATGACACAACTCTGTCCTCGAGGGGCTTACAAGCTTCAGGGTGGTGGCAGGGCTGGGCTTCCTCTCTCCCTGACGCGCTCTTGGAAACTGGGGGAGTCAGCACTAATATTTAGAGAGAGCCAACCATGTGCTTGGTTATACCAGGCACTTCCACCAAACATCATTCCTTTCGACCCCCACAGTAAGCCTTTGAAGTATATACTATCACTTCCCATTTTACAGATGAAGAAACTGAGGCTCAGAATGGGCATGATCCATTCAAGGTTTCACAACCAGTGTATGGCAGACCTAGGACTGGATTTTATGTTACTTGGCTCTGAGACTGTTTTGCATCATATTGGCTCTCATAGGGCCCGCATGGAGGCTGGTGGGTGGACTGAATGAGATCTGGACTCACTTGTGTGCAGAGTTCCCCTTTCCCATGGGCTGTGGTAGCCCCAGGTCCTGAGACACCAAGACCCGATCAAGGGGCAGAAGGGAGGCTGATATTGAGACATGTTGAAGTCCTTAGTCCCACACCTGTGGATGTGACCTTTATTGGGAAATAAGGTCTTGACTGGTATAATCAAGTTAAGATGAGGCCATTAGGGTGGGAGGTAATGCAAGATGGCTGATACCCTTATAAGATGAGGGAAGACAGCCGTGTGAGGACAAAGGCAGAGACTGGGGCCATGTTGTCATTAACCAAGGAATGCCTGGAGCACCAGAGCCTGGAAGAGGCAAGGAAGGACCCTCCCCTGGAGGCATCAGAGAGAACATGACTACCAACACCCAGATTTTGTGCTTCTAGCCTCCAGAACCACGAGAGAATACATTTCTGTTGTTTTAAGCCATCCAGATGTAGTCCTCTGTTATGGCAGCCCTGGGAAACTCATACAGCTGAGGTTGGACCCCTGGCGTCCTCAGAACACAGAGGGACTGGGACGGGGGCAGAACAGAGCTCGAGTCTCAGCTTCATGAGGGGAAGAACTTTCTCCCGGTCAGAGCAAGTCTTCAGAGGCGGTGTCTGCTTCTGGAGCGTGAGGGCCCCATCACCGGGCATATACATGAGGGAGCAGGTGGCCATTTGATGGGAACATGAGGTGTGTCTTATTGAGTCTGGGAATTCATAAATGTATATATAGATCGAAAAATAGATAGGCCTACTGGATAATAAATTTGTTCTGTATTTTGTGACTACGTTCCCTAGTTTGGAACTCGCATTTTCATATTCTGTATGATGCCTTGTAATGAACAGAGGGTCTTCATTTTAATGTTGTCACAGTTATCCATCTTTTCTCTTTATGCTCCGTGCTTTTGTTGTCTGCTTTAAAAAAACACTTATCTCGGGGTGCCTGGGTGGCTCAGTCAGTTGCGTGTCGGCCTTTGGCTCAGGTCATGATTCCGGGGTCCTGGGATTGAGCCCCCCGTCGTCTTCCTTGCCCAGCAGGGAGCCTGCTTCTCCCTCTCCCTCTCCTGCCTGCCACTCTGCTTGCTTGTGCTCTCTCTGTCAAATAAACAAATAAAATCTTTAAAAAAAACACCACTTTTATTTAAAGGTTATGAGAGGCTCCTATATTTTTCCAAAAATTTAAAATACTTCCTTTCACTTACCTCTTTAATTCATCCGGGATTGATTTGTGTGTAGGGCGTGAGGTAGGGTGCTAGTTTTGTTTTTAAAATATAGATAAGCAAGAGCTCAGCATCAGTCTATATTGCTTGCCCCCTCTGTCTTCTGTCTCTGCACAAACACCTCCCAATATTCCTTGCTAGAATTTTATACTAAGTCTTAATATCTGGTGTAGCAAAACTCCCCCATCCTCATCTTGTTCTGCTGTAATGTCTTTGCTATATTTTTTGTATCTTTTAAAGGTCATTAAAAAATTCTTAGCACTGTTCATTTATATAAAATTTCTCTTAACACAGTATTAGTATGAATGATATAGCTTAAGATTTGTGGAACAGAGAAAGCGAGAGTTTGACAGTTTGGTAGATATTTTTGTAAAATGTTTTCAGTGTCGATACCAACACGCACAATGTACACGTTATGTTTGCATTATGGTAAAATTATTCTTCACGTACTGGTCTGCCATTTGGCTTTTCAAGTAAGAAATATGTCAAATATTATTTTCATGTCAGAAAAATAGAACTGCCCCATTAAAAAAAAATACCTACAGAGTATCCTATTTTAGAGAATATAGGGACTCTGGTACAGTCAACCAATTCCTTATTGAAGTATGTTGGTATTTCCAAAAGACCATTTTCTCAAAATCACTCTACTTCAGTAAACAAATGACTCTCCAAGAAGATTGTAGTGATTTCTGCTCCCACCAGCACTCCAGCACACTGTGGGTCACAGGCACCAACACTGTTTCTAAGGAAATAATTACACCGATACAGGAAAAGTAGAGCAAAGAACATAGTAGGCGCTGTGTATCCACCACTCAGATGTGCCACGTATTTTTTTATAAACATTTATTTATTTTAGAGAGAGAGAGTGTGTGTGCGTGTGAGCTGGGGGAAGAGCAGAGGGAGAGAGACAAGCAGACTCTGTGCACTCAGCTCGATCCCACGACCCTGAGATCATGACCTGAGCGGAAACCAAGAGTCAGATGCTTAACCGACTGAGGCACCCAGGCGCCCCACTGCCACATATTTATTACATTAGCTTTTTCTTGCATTTCTTTGGAAATAAAAAAAATTAAGGAAATGCCACACATACACAAAAGTCGAGTGAATGGTGTAATGAACCACCTCACCCAGCTTCAACAGTGAGGGGTTCATTGCTAACTGTGCTGCATGTAGACTCCCAACTCCAAATTATTTTAAAGACATCATATAGTTTCACCTGTTAATACTTCAGCAAGTCCCTCCAAAAAATAAAGACTTTTACACCCTAAAAATTAATGATTTTCTAATAAAATCAAGCATTCAATGTATCAAATTTCCCTGGTTATCTTTTTACATATATGTATAAGTATGTGTGTATATGTGTGTGTGTGTGTGTGTGTAATGTGTCTGCTTGAATAAGGATCCAAGCTAAGATCCAGATGTTGCTCATTGCTTCTGATTGTGTCTCCAAAAATTTTTTTTTAATTCTGAAGCAGTCACAAACACAGAGAAGTTGCAAGAATGTTACAAAGAACTTCTGTTCCTGTGAACCTTTTGAGAGTGAGTTGTGGACCTGGTTTCCCATCAGCCCTCCCACCCCCCAATCTGTATGCAGTTTTTATAATCAAGGATGGTCTTTTCTATAACTACAGTACAACCATCAAAGCCAGGGGGCTACCATGGAATCCTTGCTCTTGTTTATTCCTTAGACTTCATGCAAGGTGCCAATTGCCCCAATAAGGTCTTTTATAGCCAAGGATCCAGTTCAGGCATTCGGTATTTAGTATTTGGTTTCCTCCAGTCTGGAGAAGTTCTTCAGCTTTTACTTGAGTTAAGACCTTGACAAGTTGAGGGTGCCTGGGTGGCTCAGTCGGTTAAGCTGACTGTTGATTTCAGCTCAGGTCCTGATCTCACGGTCTTGAGATCAAGCGCCATGTCACGCTCCACGCTGGGTGTGGAGCCTGCTTAAGATTCCCTCCCTCCCTCTCCCTCCTTCCCTCCCTACCACCCTCCCCTACTCTAAAAAAAAAACAAAAAACAAAAAAAACCTCGACATTTTGGAAGTTATTTTGTAGATCTCACTCCGTGTGAGTTTGTCTGACGTTTCCTCATGATTATGCATTTTCACACAGTAATCAGGGAAGTGACCCTGTGTTTTCCACATTGCGTCTTCAGGTGGCATGGGATTTTGATCTGTCTTACTGACAGTGGTCAAGGTGATATCTGCCAGTCTTCTCCACAGTGAAGTTACTCTTTTCTCCTTTATGATGTTATAGGAGATACTTTAAAACTATGCAAATATCATTCCTCATCAAACTTTTCATTTATTCATTTGTTTGTATCGTGTGGACTATGGTTTTCTGTTTTATTCAATGGGTTATAATCTGTTACTACCATTATTTATTTTGATGCTCAAATTGTCCCCAATTTGGCTGGTGGGAGTCCCTTCAAGAGGGCTTCTGTATCCTTTTGAAAAATCCCCATCATTCTTTGACTACTTCCTTACTTTCTGGCACAACGAGATGTTCTAGGTGTATCTTGTTTTTTTTCCTGTCCCTATCCCGTAGTCAGGCATTCTCTGAGGAGATGCAAAATGGTGACATTTTATTTTTCTCTTTGTTTATTAGCTAGAATTTTTTTTTTATTACAAAAGCAAAAACTTCCTTTTCCTGAATTACACTGGTTCATTTCCTTGAGATATAGTCAGGATAAATGTTGGAGTCTCTCCCTTTATACTCCAGTGTTCATAACTATAAATTAGTTTTCTAGCATCTTCCAAAGGTGATCAATAAGGGTTTTTAAAAGGTATTATTGTAAACTTTCTAATTTTTATGCATTTCAATCTATTTGTCATTATTGGTATTGTTCATATGATCCCATCCTTGATCAGTGGTAGCCTGTCTTGGACTTTTACTCTTCCGGATGAAACTAATCGTGAGGAAATAGGAGACAAACCCAAGCCAACTTTTCTTCCATTGAAATTTTGGGAATTTTGTTTGGGATTGCATTGAATCTATAGGTCAGTTTGGGAGGAATTGACAGCTTCAAGACAGTGAGCCTTCCTGTTCATGAGTATAGGGTGTATCTCTGTTTAGATCCCTTCTAATATCTTTTAATCTTGCACATCTTTTGTTAGATTTAGTCCAAGACATTGTATATTTTATTGCTGTACAAATTGTATTTTTGAAGCACATTTCTAACCGAAGAAAACCAGAAAAATGGAAACTGATTTTTGTATATTGATTTTACATCAGACAAATTGCTAAACTCTCTTATTAAGTCCTAATCATTTGACCATAGATTAGTTTGCTTTTTTATTTGGAAACTCCTACTAAATCATAACACAAATCACAGCCTCGTTCTGTTTCTTCCTTTTCAGTCCTTATAATTTTCTTTCTTTTTTCTTTTATTGTGTTTTTGGAAGCTTCTAGTTCAATGTAGAATAGAAACGGCAATAGTAGGCAAACTTACCTTAGTCCTGTTTTTAAAGGGAAGGCTTTGAATGCTTCAGCATTTGTCGTGTGTTTTGGTTCTGGTAGATATCAGGTTTAGAAAATTCGGGGCGCCGGGGTGACTCAGTCGTTAAGCATCTGCCTTCGGCTCAGGGCGTGATCCCAGGGTCCTGGGATCGAGCCCCACATCAGGCTCCTCCTCTGGGAGCCTGCTTCTTCCCCTCCCACTCCGCCTGCCTGTGTTCCCTCTCTCGCTGGCTGTCTCTCTCTCTGTGTCAAATAAATAAATGAAATCTTTAAAAAAAAAAAAAGAAAATTTATATTACCACTTCTCCAAGAGTCTTATTTTTTACCATGGATGGATATTGAATGGATGATCTATATAATTATTGAAATAATTTGAATTGTTGCCCTTTAATCTGTTAAGAAAAAGCAATTTATTTATAGATTTTTCTAATGTTGATCCCTGTGGTCAGAGAACATGGATTGTGTGAAACCGATCCTTTGGAATTCGCTGGTGCTTGCTTCGTAGTTCTATCATCAGGATGCAGACGTAGACCTCTATGCTTTGAAATCAGAGTCATTCTCCAGTCATTGGATGTGGGGCTCTGTACGCAGGTATTCAGTTGCTAAGATCTTCCTAATGATTTCTTTTCTCTCTTTTTAGGATCTATCAAACCCTGATAGCTCTCCACTACTTGTCACATGTGTGGGTGCGCGTTCTACTTGAAAGTGATAGAGAACATGTGTGTTTCGAAGCCATGTTATTATGTGTATATGATTCAACAATTCTATATCTTCCTGGGTAATCGAATCTTTGATCCTTTTGTGATGGCCCACTCTACCTCTAGTAATGTTTCTGTCTTCAAGTCTGTTTTATCTGACATGAATATGACTACACCAGATTTCTTTTGGTAATACTTGTTTCATCCTTTGACTTTCGACTTTTCTGTGTTCTTAGAGCTAATTTTTTTTTACTTACTTTCACAATCTGCATCTTGTTATTGTGATTACTGAGGTATTCAATCTTTTTCAACCATACAGCACATAGTAGGTGCTCAGGAAATCAGTCATTGTCAACCCAGGTCTCTTAGAGGGCTGTTGGGGGCAGGGACTAGGAAGGGAAGTAGGGCCTCTTCTCACTTTACCCCTTAGTCTGGGGAGCCTACAGGACATGGTTTTCCTGAGAAAAGCATGGCGTTTCCAGAAAGACTTGGCTGAGAAAACCCCAACCTAGTCTGAGGCCACATAACTGTTTCCTAGAAACAAGATGTGAGTGAAACTCGGCCGGTGCCCGAGGCACAGCATACATTTCCTGTTTTTCATCCACGAGCTAATAAAGTTATTTCCTTCGTAGGCTCTGCTGCTGAGCAGGAAGGCCCCACCGCCTCAAGGCTTGAGGCCGGCAGTCATCCACCACCGGGCTCCAAGCAGAGGGAGGAAGTGGCCTGGGCTCCCCTGGGGGAGGGGCTTCCTCAGCTCTTCTCCCCACACGTGCTCCTTGGTGGCACCAGAACCATCTCTACCCTGATGGTATCCAAGGCTCTGTCCCCGGGCCGAAGCCCTCTGTGGATCACCCGACCCATCTATCTGCTTCCCATTTCTTTGCGAAGTCTCCCTGGATGTCTGGCCAGCATCTCAGATCCCACATGTCCCACACGGGTCTTCTCTGGCATCGCCTGGGTGTTCTTCATGTTCCCCACCTCCGGTGCCATCACCATCCACCCAGCTGCCATCACTGTGCACCCTGCCCAATCCCTTCTGGCCCGTCAGCCAGACATCTTGGTCAGGGCTTCCCAGCCCTGGCCCAGACTCCAATCGCGACAGTGTGGGAAGGGCTCTTGTCTGGCCCAGCTGTCCCCCACTCACTGCGAGTTCTCCAGGGGCAGATTGGATTAATCTCTGTGCCCCAGGGTCCAGCAGAATGGGACATGGGAAGACTCAGGAAACATGTTGAACAAACAAATAAATGAATGTATGAACAAGCCGGCCCTCCTGGAGCTTCTCCAGGATAACACCCTGCCACCCCTCTTCCCCCAACCATCTTCTCTGGTTGTGGTTTCCAGAACCCTCTGCCTCCTGCCCCTTCCTAAGCCTGCTCCAAGCCTCTACTTTCTTCCCCACATGTGCAAACATTGTCCTGGTCACTCCTTTGGAACAGGGTCCTGGCTCTGGCTCTGGCTCTGGAGGTGGCATGCTCCTGCACAGGCAGTGTTGACATCGGTGCCTGGATTATTTCACTGGGTCCCTTACTCTTCATTTACTCAAGCTTTTATAGAGCCCAGAGTATGTGTCATGCCCTGGGGATATAGCATGACAAAGACAGATAAGATCCCTTCCATCTCGAGGCTGACTCAGGAGAGCAGGGAGCAGAGGGCCCAGCAGCATCCAGTCGCCAGTGGTGTCCAAGTGAGCTGGGGCATCGGCAGGGGTATGGTGGGTATAGCCCCACTGTAATGGGACGGGAGGGCCGTGGGAAGCGTGTACACACGACAGCCCAGACAGCAGGCTGAGCTGCCGATCTGAGTCTAGCTGCCAGAATGAAGTGTGGTGGAAGGATGGAGGGCAATAGGCCTCAGCAGCCGGGATCCAGCACAGATGATCCAGACAGATGGTGACCTGGGCATGTCATGACTTGGGAGTCAGGCAGCCCCGACACACGAAAGGGGTCGCTCTCTAAGCCCAGTTTCCTTTTCTGGAGAATGGATGTTAATAATCCCTACCTTAACAAAGGAGAAAATAAACACCCACCTGGGAAGGACCTTGGCGCATTATGAGGGGCTCAAGCTGGGGCCAGGGGAGGTGGGGAGCCCTGAAGCACAAGGGTGGGGCCAGAGCTGCTCAAAGTCCTCCTGTCCTCTTCTTCTCGGGGAGTTCTCGAAGCTAAGACAGGGCCAAGGTGGAAAGGTGGAAGGGCCGGAGGTTAAGAGGATTAGTGCAGGGGTGGGAGATAAGGGGAGATTCAGTTTTAAGTTGGGTAATTCATGTGGATGAACAAAGTCCTCGCAAGTGAAGGGTGGAGCATGTCTCACCCCGAGGAAACTGAGGCTTGGAAAGGATGACCTACGACAGGTGAGTGCGGAGCTGGGCTCAAATTCAGATCCACAAGAGCCCTGTGCTCCTGCCCCTATCTTGCACTGAAGTCGGGGGCTTCCTGGCCCGCACCTCCTTTCTCACAATCGTGCGTTGGGGTCATGAGCGGGTCCTTCCTGCCGTGGAGGTGCGCTGTGGCCTTGGACATCTTCTTCGTCCTTGATCAAGTCATTGTTTTCAGTGCAGCCTGGTGTCCCGCAGGTGCCTATTGGCACCCATCCTGTCCCCCCGCTGGGCTGTCCATGTCCTGCCATGGCCTGTGTGCTGAGCGCCTGGAGGGCTGGGCCCACCCCTTCTCATCCAGAGCTCGGCATGGAACAGGAACCAGGAAAATGTTTGCTGAAGAAGGAAGAGGCAGAGGGTGGCCCAGGATACCAGAATGCCCCGAAACTTCCCCACAGCGTGGAAGAAGGGAAAGAAAATCGACTATCAAGTGTGGTGACTCACAGTCCCAGGTGTGAATCCCACCCTTGGCCATCTTTTTTCAAATTGTGGTAAAAGATAAAATATAAAATGTACCGCTTTAATCCTTTTTGAGTGTGCAGTTCGGTGTTGTGCAACCACAACCACCATCCATCTCTAGCACTTTGTCACCATGCCGAACTCGCGCCCGAGTCTCTGGCGAGTAAGTGCCCTGCCCCTGAATGTGCTCCTTCACACACCAGGGAGCACGCCCGCGCCGTGCTGCTTGTGGGACTGAAGCAGATGGATGTGGCCGTGCTTCCTGGGCCAAGGGGGGGTGCACCCAGGAGCAGCTAGTACTGTTCCCGTGTTAGCACAAGTCGGGCCCTCAAGGACACTCCCTAAAGGGCGAGATTGCACGTAATGATAACGGTAATGGTGGCCCAAGCCTGACGACGAGGCACGGAGGGGAAGACCCCAGCCGGCGGGCAGCTGGGAGACCTGGACCCCAAACCTACCTGGATGCCCACTAGCTGTGCGGCTTTGGCCGAGTGGGCCTCCCCTGGGCGTCTGCTTCCTCCTTGTACAAAGAGCAGGTGTACGGGGGGCACTCTCTCACGTGGTGTCAAGGACCGTTCTGTCCCCTTAGTCCCCAACCTCAGTCCTCATCCGACCCCTGCCAGGGCCAGGAGGCCAGGGGAACAGCTTCTTGTGCACGTGGAAGGGGAGCCAGCACGGACCACGTTTTGTGCTCACCCACTAGGCCACAGGCCCCTCGGGGACGGGGGTCCTGGCTTTGTCTCATTCATACAGTCACTCATTCATTCACTCACATAGGCCCTGTGCTGGGCTGGCTGTAAGGGACCCGGTGCCTGCCCTCCAGGGGCTCCCAGTCTGGCTGGAGGTCAGAACCAGGCACAGAGGATGCCGGGCCTGCAGGGCTCAGATGATATTCCCAGGGTCCTCTGCCCTGAGGAGGGGTGAGGCGAGGCGGGGCCTGTGGCACAGACAGGCTGCAGCAAGGGCTCCTTCGGGCTCTATCTCATCTGCAAAGCAGGGGTGCATAAGGCAGCCGCCCGTCGGGTCTGTGTGAGGAGCGCACGAGGGGGTGCACGTAAAGAGCCGAGCACAGCTGCTCCGGAAACATTCGGGCTCTGTGAACGCCCCACGGGTGGGGTGAACCCCGCGGGGAATTGCTGCATACATGTGTGCGTCCGTCCCTCCGCCAAACCCTTCGCGGCACCTGTTGCAACGAAGCCTTTCTCAGGTGCCGTGTCGCATACATCCCACGAACGGGCGGCTCCGTTCCGTGCGGCGCTTCTCGAGAACCCTTGCAGATGCTTATCTGTACCGAGCTGCTGTTCTGAGAAGGGATCTGCTGCTGGGTGAGCGTAAACCTTGGGTCTAAGGACGCAGAAGCGCGAGACCCAAGCCCCTCCCTCCAGATCCTTGGTCTTGTGGGGAGAAGGCAGGTGTGAAACTTCAAGTGGCCTGCCCTTTGCGGGGTGGAAGTGTGACCCTGAGCCCGGCGCCTCGCTCCCCCTCCGTGCAGGTGGGGGCGGGGTGTTGCGTGCAGGGATTGACTGGACTCATGGTTGGAGGACAGGACCAAAACTGAGGTGAGGGACTGTTTTGGGCCAGTTTTGATATTTCTCCTCCTAATACCACGCCCCCACCCCCACCCCACACATGCACACCATTTAGGTATGAAATCTAGGATTCCCATTTTACAGATGGGGAGCTGAGGCTTAGAAACCTCATCCGCTTGCTGAGGATCCCACTGCTGGCAGTGCCACGGCCGGGAGTGGAATGCGCATGGGTGTGACACCCGAGGCCACTACACCACACTCGGTTGTGTCAAAGAAACTTTCTCTCTCCCTTTGTGAGCACCTGCCCTCCCTCCTTCCCTTCCCACCATCCTATTCTCTGACGTCCTCCAGGTTTCACCTTAAAACCGCAGGGCCAGAAGGCTTCCGCGTCCCCTGTCCCAGACCACCCGGAGGGACTTCTGGGCTGTGTTCCTCAGGAAAGCAGTGGCTTCGCACTCCCAGCTTGCCCACAGCCCCAGCCTGGGGAACCCCCTGGGGACAGCGTCCTGCTCAGGGGCAGCCCCTTACGCAGGCTCCACCCCGGGGCGTGGAGCGAGGACAAGGCCTCTTTGTTCTCTCATCTGCCCCCACAGGGCCCTGCGCCAGCCGCTTGGATGTGGGGGGCTCCGGGTAGCGGTGCCAGCCAAGCACGGGTTTGGCGATGAGGCAGCTGCTGAGTCCGCGAACGCACAGATCTAGCCCGTGGGCTCTCGTCTCCCCCTGCACAGCAGAATCACCCGGGAGCTTACAGAGAATCCCCACGCGCGGCCCTGCCCCAGACCAATGAGACCAGAATCTCTGGGTGGGGCCTGGGCATCGGCATTTTAGCAAAGCTCCTCGGGAGGGTGCAGCCAGGTCCATTGGGGTTGGCCATTATTCGGTCCTAATGGTCCCGGCATTAGGCCCAGCTTGGACAGTAATTTGCATCGATCCTCAGACCTCCCCTGCGACAGATTTTATAGGATCTCACGTTATGGGTTGAATTTTGTCCCCCCAAATTCGTATGAAGTCCTAATTCCTAGTCCCTCAGAATGAGACTTATTTGGAGATCGGGTCTTTACAGAGGTAGTCGAGGTAGATTGAGTCACGGGGGGCCCTTACCCCGGCATGACGGGCATCTCCATATAAAGGGGAACTTTGGAAATAGGCCTGTACGGGGCAAATGCCGTGCGGAGATGAAGGCAGAGACTGGGGCGATGCGTCTAGAAGCCATGGGAGGCCGAACCGCACAAGCCAGGGGAGAGGCTGGGAACAGCCTCTCTCCCACGGCTCTCAGGAGGAACAGCCCTGCTGACACCTTGATCTTGGACTTCCAACCTTCAAAACTGTGAAACCACACGTTTCTTCCTTTAAGCCACTCAGTTCGTGCTGCTTTGCTGCAACAGTCCTAGCAGACCAATCAGCTCCTTTTTACGAAGAGCAAAAGCAAGATTATGAAGTGACTATCCCAAGGTTACCTGGGCACAATGACTGTCTTCAGTGATTGCTTCTCTGCCACTTCTTAAATACAGATCTCCAGCCCTATCCCCCCCCTGCCCCCAACCCCGTGCCCTGGGCTCTCCAGGTGTTCATCCATCCATACACCTTTGAGGGAGACAACGTTCTGAGCGCAGGGGCCCAGCAGAAAAGCAAACAACAGACACAGACCCCCCTCTCCCCACAACGGGGAACAGACAATATGCAAAGTAAGTGAAATCCAGGTCAATAGCATGTTACATGGTCTCAGTGCCCTGGGGGGACATGGGGCAGGGAAGGGGCACGGGAAGTGTGGAGGGGATGGGGTCTTGAACAGGATGGCTGGGAAGGCTAACCCAGAGATGACGCATCTCCAGAGACACACCTCCCAGAGCCTCCCCAGTTCATGCTCGCCTTGGGGCATCTCCCCTGGGACTCACCCCGCCCACCCTGCACTCAGCCTTCCCCTCCACGTGCCCCCCGCCCGGGTCACATCCCAGCAAAGGGCGCCTCCATCCACACTCAACTGCTCATACCAGAGACCTGGAAGCCCCCTAGACCCGCCCCCTTCTTGCCCTTCACCCCATCCCCCATCCGGCCCTGGGTGCCAGAGGTGTTCCCTGCCCAGCTGCTGGAGTTGCTGGCTCAGCTCCCTCTCAGCTTGGGCAGAGGACTCCAACTTGGGAGGGAGGGCTGTTTCTCGTAATGGTGGACCCAACTCCGCTCTAATCACCGGTACGGACCTGCCTGCCGCCGTTGGTGGCTCCAACGTCAGAGGCTGTGGTTGCGCACTGAGGTCGGCAAATCTGCCTCCTCTTCTCTTCTGACCAAAGGCTATACCCCTTCCAGGGGGCCTGCCATGACCTGTCCAATGAGAGCCAGCAGGGGAACCAAGTCCCTACCCTTTCTGGGCCTCAGTCTCCCCATCCGCATAATGGGCACAAATCCCTGCGGGGCTAGCCTCTCAGGTTATCCTGGTTGAGCCCATGGATGTGAATGGCATTGCTCTGAACAGTGGGTACCCGTGGACGGGCTGGGTGAGGGGAGGCTGGGGCGGGAAGCCATATGTGTCGATGTGGACCAGCCGGAAGGGCCAGAGGGATCCAGACTAACCAGTCCTCACAGTGTGCTCTCTCCCACCCTTCGTTTCCCTATGGGCCTCTTTCCTTCTGCTGTGTTCCACGGAAGGGCTCTGGCCCAGGCACCTGCCTCTGGAGGCCACGCTGTGCAGGGGGTGGGATAAGATGCGGTGCGATGGACTGAACTCCGGGCTCTGGGAGTTTTCATGGACTTCCCAGGGGTGCCGGAGGCTTTATGGGGAAGAAAGGGAGACCCAGACCTGTTCCTCGGACTGCAGCATTGGCCTGAGCTTTCTTATTCTCTTGCCTCTGAGAAGCCCGGGGCCAGAGCGGCGCAGGTCCTGGGGGATGGGAGAGGAACGGCAGGCTCTGGCCAGACGACCACATCTGGGTGTCCCGCAGGCCTGGACACAGAGCGGGTGCTCAAGACGGAGACGCTGTGTATCTGAGGTGGGGTGGCCGGGGGACTTTTGACCCTGTGTGACGCTCTTAGCAGGTGACTGCGTTTCTCCATCTGCTGAATGGAGCTTCCTGCTAGTCCCCTATCCAAGTCGAATGGCATCCCCTGCTCTGCTCTGGGTGTGTGCCACACACACACACACACACACACACACACACACGCCTGTGTAGAAAAATGCGGAAGGAAGGAGAGAAGCCACATCCTAGCTGGGCCCATCTGGCACCATCCATACCAGCCTTTGAAGGGGCAAAATGAAGGAGAAAAAGCTGTTGCTGCTACCCCTTCCTGGCTCCCCACTTGCATACGAGGGGAGGGTTACTGAGGAGGCTCCCCGGGTGTGCCTGTCCCTCACTTGCTGGCCCGGGAGATCAGCGAGCTCAGCGATGCTGGGGCAGGGGGTCCTCTTTTGCTCATCTGTGCGCCCAGAGTGGGGTGGGCTGCAACAGCCTGTCAGTGCGCGGGGACGACTAGGCCCGCATCCTGCTGTGTGACCTCGTGTGAGCCACTTGACTTCTCTGGGCTGGCTTCTTCATCGAGCTAACAAGGTACTAATACCTCGTGGGGTTGTTGAGGGGATTAAATGATACATGACCAGTACCTAATCCCTGTGGTCACCTCTGGGCCCCTCGCCCGGCCTGCACCTGGCACTGTGGTTCACCCTCTTCAATCCACTTGGAAAACCAGTGTCCTCAGATCACCCCAGGGCCTCCGTAACCGTGTTCTCCAAGCGAGTAGCCGCTGGCCACATGAGGCCATTCAGCATCTCACATGGTGCCTTGTCTGAACGCAGGTGGGCTGCGTCAATATAAAATACACACCAGAATTCAAAGACTTTATATAAAAAGGGAATTAAAATACGTAATTAATGGGGGCACCTGGGTGGCTCAGTCAGCTGAGCGTCTGCCTTCAGCTCAGGTCATGATCTCAGGGTCCTGGGATCCAGCCCCACATCAGGCTCTCTGCTCAGTGGGGAGTCTTCTTCTCCCTCTGCCCCTCCCCCTGCTAGTGCTTTCTCTCTTTCTCTCAAATAAATAAATAAAATCTTTTTAAAAATGTGATTAATTATTTCAGTATTAATTAGTATTAATTACATGATGAAATGATTAATACTTTTGACATATTGGGTTAGATAGAATATATTAAAATTAAGTTCACCTGTTTCTTTTTACTTTTATAGTGAGGCTACTAGAGAAATTTAATTAAATATATGGCTTGCCTTACATTTTATGGGATAACGCTGCCCTAGAACTTGAAAGGCCATTTGCAGGGCATCTTCCTAGTGGCTCCGAGAAGAAGCAGCCTTTGGAATTCCCACTGAATTCCACTCAACCTCAGCCACTGAGGAATGTCTGCTTTCCAGACGGCCTGTGGCTTCTGGAGCCCACTCTGGGTGGCCTTGCTCACTTCTCTCCGATTCCCCAAGGGTCACGTGGCCTCCCAGGAGGCTGAGACCCAAGCGAGGAACCTGAGCCCCCTGGACAAGTGTGGCCAACAGAGTCCGTAGCCCCCTCCAAACCCCAGCTGTCCAGCTGGTCAGAACCTCGGAGTTGTGTGGGAATCTCCCGGTGTCACTTTCTCCCCCCCGCAGACCCCAAGGATGTGGCTTCCTTGCGCCAGGCTCTGAGTCGGCTCCAAGGAATCTCTCTCCTCTCAAGAGGATAGTGAGGGGGAGAGGCAGACTGTGTGATGCCGGAGAGCGTGGCTCCAGGAGCCAGAGAGAGCCGTGCACCAGCAATGTGGCTGGGACGGGTCCCCTCTTGTCTACACCTCAGCTTTCTTATTTCTGCAGTGGGCATCATCATTGTACCTGCCTCATGGCGCTGTGGGGGGACTCAATGACACCACCGATGACGGCCTCGGGCACAGTGCCTCGTTCACAGCACGCTGTAGTTGTGAGAGGGACAGGAAAGAGTTAGGGAGGTGGCTTTTGGCCACAGCCTCCCTCATCCAACCACAGGAGGAAGGTTCCAGGGGGTGGTGCGGGTTTGGGAAGGAGGCGGTGGACTCTAGTTCCCCTTAGACTTTGGGCTAGATGTAGCCTGACACATAGCCCGGCTGGCCCATTTTCAGAGGAGGAAACTGAGGCTCATCGAGGGAAGTGACTTGCCCCAGGATGGCACTAGGGCTGCTCGTGGGGGCTGCCTGTCTCCAAAACTGTGCCCCCCCCACTCCACTGCACTAAGTCTGAGTGTGGTCTGGAAGAGAAGTGGACGCAAGATGGTTTGAGAAGAAACTTGAGCTAATAGCTTCTTTCCCATTGGTGACACTGAGTCTTTGAAAGAAAGAGACCCCCACTCCTAAGCTGGGTTCCTGCAAAGCAGGCCCTGGGGGCAAGGACTCGGGTGTGGGTTGTTCATTTAGGAGGTAACCCCAGCAAACACAGGAAGGGAAGGAGAAGTGAGACGGGGAGGGAGAGCGCGCGCAGGGCGCCTTGCGAGCTGGTATAGGCTGGAGTGCTTGTCCTGCTTCCACCTCTCAGGATCGTGATCCAGGGTTGCCCCTGGGGGTGTGGAACTTCTAGCACTTCCCCGCATCAGCTGAACGAGGCCCTCTGGTGCTGGAGGAAGCCCTCGGGTAAAGAGAGAGGCTCGGGGAGACTGGCAAAGTCAGGCTGGGACAGGGCGCGGCGTCCAGGGGCTTGGCCGTAGCGCCCCACGCCTGCACATTCCTCTCGAGAAAAACTTTCAAACGATACAATGAGATGCTTGTGACAATTTAAAATATATATATGGTGGTGGATATTTAAAGTAACCTAAATATTCAGCAAGAGGGGATCGGCCTAGTAAGTTATGGTCCATCAGCAAGATAGAGGCTCTCCTGTGGCCGCAGATGAAGACTCTGTCACAACAGGAAAAATACCTGGGGAGGTAGACTAGGTAAACAATGGCGTCCTGTGGATGGTGCACCCCCCCCCCCTCCCCAGGCTCCGTCAGGGAAGCAGAACCAGGAGGGGGGCAGGGCTGGCTCGGTAAGTCTGCAGGACTCACGTCGGGACCACAGCCTGGGCTTTCCTGAGGCCATGGAACCGGCAGATATCCAGCTCCATCAAACTGACACCCCTCTGGCCTGAGGCTAGGTCCTTCCAGAACTCCACCCCCCGCCCCTGCCCCCGTGTACGGTGGCAGGGTGGGATTCCTTTCTCTTCTGTTTCTCAGCCTTGGCCTCAGCGTACATCATCCCTGGGCGCCGTGCCTGGAGTGACAAGGCACAGCCCCCCCCCCCCATCTCCTGGGCCTCTTGGGGCTGTGCCGGGAGGTCTATGGTGGAGGACAAGGCTTAACACACGGATCCCATCAGTGACCTCACTCTGAGAGGCCGTCACTCGCACCGAGTGTGGGATTTGTACACTCCAGCCCCTCAGGATGGACCAAAGCAAAGTCGAGAACGAGTCAGGTTTGGTGGGCTGTGTTACCTTGGGCGAGCCCCTCTCTGGCCACGCCTCACCCTCGCATGGAAAGTGCTGGATACGCCAGTGTTAGCCTCTGTGCATCTCGGGATTGGCGTCCAGCCTCCAGCTGCCCAAAGCAGGGCTGTGTGGATGTGGGGGTTGAGCTGAGTGGCACCAGCTGGGGCCAGCTGGCCTGGGGCAAGGGCATTTATGCCTGGAGTCTGATCTGGCCTGCTGAGCTCACCAGACCCAGGGACCCCATACGATCCACCTCTGAGGCACCGGGGCCCTGCCGGGGGTGGGGGGGGAGGCACAAAGGAGCACTCAGTGAGCAGCGAAGAGAGAGAGAAAGAGGGATGAAGAAGTGGAGGGAGGGGAGAGGGAGTGCAGGAGAGGACTCGCCACTGGTGCGTGTGACTGAGGCGTGCCCTGACCAGCCCCCTGGCTCAGAGGTAGAGCTGGAGGCCAAGGCCAGCCCATTCCCCAGATGAAGAAAGCGAGGTGCAGGGAGGAGAGGGGCGATACGTGGGGTTGCGCTGAACAGAGGCAGGCACAGGACCAAGGTTCACCGTCCCGTGCTCTTCCCAGCTCCCAGCACTGCCCACATCCTTGGAGAAACGGTTTCCTAAAGCCAAGTGGGAAGGCAAAGCGGAGAGGAGGAGACACAGGGGCTCTGAGGCCACTGGGCCCAGAAGGGAGGCGGGACGGAGGGCAGCCTTGGCGGGCGGGGCTCTGAGAGGCCAGCAGCAGGATGTCGCTGTCCCTGCCCAGGGACCGGGCGTCCTGGCAGCACCTCGGCTCTAGGCTACTCTGCAACTTCTGTCGGGAGCAGCCCCAACCCGGCTCCTTCACTTCCTCTCTACTCTCTCTGTTGTGCCTCTCCCTCCTCCCTGAGGGTCTCTCTCTCCATGCCCTTCTTTCCCGGTCCCTCCATCCAACTCTCCCACCCCCCCCTCCACCGTGGTCACTTCAGCCTCAGTCTCCATCTTGCCCTGCTCTGTCTCCGTATCTCTCTCCGTCACCTTCTGTCTCTGATTTGCTCCCTGCCTCTGTCTCACACTCCCTCCTTCCAGCCACCAAAGGCCCTGCTGGCTGCTCGGGATGGCGCCCCACCCCTTCCCCTCTCCCCGCACCCTGTCTTGCCCACCTCTGGTAACAATTACTTCGGGCTGGGATGGAATCCTCCAGCGCCCCAGACAGACTCCCAGGCAGCACATGGGGACCAGATGGTGACAGACTCCTCAAGAAACTAACCACCCTGGGCAGGGGAGCAGGGGCCCCAGGGAAGGCCAAGCCAGCCAAAGAGCAAAGACCCAAGTCGTGTGGCTGCCAAATCCCACCCGGGAGCCCCTCGGCTGCGCTGGCAAGCGGGCCTGGAGGATGGAGGGCAGGGCCAGACGCCCAGGGCACTGGCGCCAGAAGGCAAAGGAGCCAAGGGCAAGGGGGCCGGGCTGCCAGAAATCAAACAGTCCTGACCCTAACTGCACAGGCTGGAAGTCGGAGCACAGACCCCTTCAGTGACCTTCTCAAGGTCACCAGCACCTGGGCAAGAGGCCCCAAACTCTTGAGGAAGAAGGCAGGCTCTGCTCCCAGGAGTGAATTGTTTCCTCTTTGCCAAGTCTCATCCTGGAGCCAGACTGCTGGGGTTCCAGGCCCAGCTCCGCCTCTTCCTGAGCCCCTCGGTGTCGCCTCCTGGAAGTGAGGAAGAGTAGAGTGCCCGCCGCAAAGGGCCACGGCTAGCCAAGTGCTCGCACACGGCTTGGTCAGATCGAGAGTTCGATCGAATGATAAATAAATAATACGATATCAGTATAAATAATAATTATGATTAATCTTCCTAAAGCACAGCTCCACTCAAGCCACTGCCGGCTCAGAAACCTGCCACACCCCCGGTGTCTACGGAATAGAGCCCAAGAGAGCCACAGCCCTGCATCTCTTGTCCACATCTTGCTCAGCTTAGCAGTCCGACGCGGAGATACGCACGTCCCTGGCCCTGGGTCTCTGTGTCCCTGCTGGCAGCTTATTGTCCCTGCCCCGTCTGCGACGCCTGACCACGCCCCCTCTTCACCCCTTTAGTGGCCAGGACCCAGGGCTCTTTCCACGCATGCGCTCCCTCGGCCATCTCAGGCAGGCAGTGGCCCTCGGGGTCATCGGAGAGCAAAGACGCCAACGCTCAAATCGGCAGGCTGGGCCTCTCCCCTGGCTCCTCGGCCGGTCCACACTGGTGTCTCATTGACCTTCACACTTGACTTGTCTAAACCAAAACTTGCGATTTTCTCCCCCCATCCTTTCCCCCCTCTGTCCCTCCACCTTCCCACGACCTCGCGGTCATTCTTGAGTCCCTCTCACACCCCGCATCCCAAACGTCAGCAAATCCCTCGGCTCAGCCTTCAGAAGTACACTCCGAAGCCCCCTGAGCCGTCACCCCACTCCGGGCCACCCCCCCCCCCAACCTGGGCCATTCCAGCAGCCTCTAGCTGGTCAGTCCCTCTGAGGCCGCTTTTGTCCCTTCCAGGCTTGTCTCAACTCCGCAGCTTGTGTGACCCCTTTCAAAAGCAAAACATGAGGTTTCCATGGCTGTAC
This sequence comes from Ursus maritimus, assembly GCF_017311325.1. Taxonomy (NCBI): domain Eukaryota; kingdom Metazoa; phylum Chordata; class Mammalia; order Carnivora; family Ursidae; genus Ursus; species Ursus maritimus. The sequence goes on from NW_024424008.1 coordinate 11,087,774, forward strand.
GCATTTGTCAAACCCCACAGAAGTGTACGCTAGAAAGGGTGTATTTTACTGTATGTAAATTACATGTTAACTTTAAAAGAGGAACAAGAAGCAAAACAGACCACATCACTCTTCTGCACAAACCTGTCCAATGGCTTCTAGCTCACTCTTTGCAATGGTCTATAAGGCTCTGCGCCAGTGTTTCTCAAACTGGGTGCCATGACCCTTTAATGGGTCAGGAAATCAATTGAAGGATCATAACCAGCATTATTTTTTAGATTACATACGATAAAATAAACATATAATATGATATAAAATAAAATATATAATATAAAATAAAATATATATGAGGACATACAAAGAGTAAAGTTATGTTTTATGAAATGTTTACTTTGTTTTTTTTTTTTAAAGATTTTATTTATTTATTTGACAGAGACAGAGACAGCCAGCGAGAGAGGGAATACAAGCAGGGGGAGTGGGAGAGAAAGAAGCAGGCTCCCAGTGGAGGAGCCCAATGTGGGTCTCAATCCTAGAACGCCGGGATCACGCTCTGGGCTGACGGCAGACGCTAAACAACTGAGCCACCCAGGTGCCCCACTTCAGTTTTTTTTTTTTAAGATTTGATTTATTTATTTGAGAAAGAGAGAGAGAGAGAGACAGCACACAAGCAGGGGGGAGGGGGAGAGGGAGAAGCAGGCTCCCCACTGAGCAGGGAGCCTGATGCAGGGCTCAATCCCAGGACCCTGGGATCATAACCTGAGCCGAAGGCAGACGCTCAATGACTGAGCCACCGAGGCACCCCTACTTTTGTGTTATTTTTGTATGTGCGTGTTCATACTGGCTTGTAATATAAAGTTTATGTCTTACTATGGGTTGTAATCAACAAAAATTAAAAGACACTGGGGGTGCCTGGGTGGCTTACCCGGTTGAGCGTCGAACTCTTGATTTTGGCTCAGGTCATGACCTCAGGGTCGTGAGACTGAGCCCTGCGTGGGGCCCTGTCAGCTCCATGCTCAGCAGAGTCTGCCCCTCCCCCCACTCACTCGTTCTCTCTCTCTCTCTCTCTCTCTGTCTACAAAATAAGTAAGTCTTTTTTAAAAACTGAAAAAAAAATGAAAAGAGCATGGTCTGCTCCCCAGCCTCTGTTACCCCCATACTTTTCTTCCTTCCCCGCCTCGCCCACTCTGCCGCAGCCTCGCTTTCTGGTCCTGCACCACTCCTGGCGCACTCCGGCCTCAGGGCCTTTACACTGGCTGTTTGGTCTGGAACACTCCTCCTCTAGATAGCCCCTCGGCTCCCTCTCTCACTTTTTCCAGGTGTTGACCCAAATGTCAGCTCCCAGAGGGAGGGTGTCAACCTTCCAGACTGACCCGTTTACAGCAGGCGCCCCTCCCAGCCTTCCTGGAGCGCCCTTGCCTCTCCTCACTTTCCTCGTGAGCACTTACGGCTCCCCGGGATATTATGTATTTATTTGTACACTTCACTCCACTAGAATGTCAGTCCCAGGGCGGCAAGGACTGTGCCAGTCCTACTCACTGCTGTACCCCAGGGCCTAGAACAGGGCTTGGCATACGGTGGACATTTCCTGAATAAATTACCGGTAATAATTAGCGTCCTTGCCCTGATGGAACATAGTCTGGTTGAGATGGTAAAGCTCCTAGAAGCAGCCTCCGACCTCTACTGAAAGGAGAGCGGGCACACCCGAGAATTCGGTGGGTTTCACCGACCTGGAGAGACTTGACTATTCTCTGGAAGCTTTGTTGCCTCGCTGGAGTCCAGCGAGAACTGGCTCCCTCTGCAAGTTCCAGAGCACCTCTGCTGGGATTCTGAGCATCCCGCCGAGGTCCCGGTGGTGCCCTGTGGAAGTAAACAGCATGGAAATGCTGTGGTTGGGATGTCTCATTCCAGTTGACAAGAGCTGTCGTCTGGGCACCCCAGCTGAGAGAGAGAGCCGAGAAACCTGAACCAGACGGCTGGCGAGGGGCCGGCCTCCGCACACAGGAGGCTGTCCCACCGGTTTGGAAGCCGGCCCCGCCACAGCGCCCCGTCCCAGGGGCAGCAGCCAGAGAACCCCCCTTAGGAGCCCGCACCTGCCTCAGGGCCACCTGGCTTTGTGGGGGCAGGACGGGGAAAGGGGGAGGGGACCACAGCTCCAGGAGCTGGGAGCGGGGGCCGAGCGAGTTCTGTCTTCCAGATTGACCTTCTTCTCCCAGACGGTGACTGTCTGGTTTAGACTGCTGGGACGGCCCATCGAGGTCATGGAATACAGCTTCTCCATTTCTCAGGCAGGGAAACCGAGGGCCAGACAGGGGGGCAGCACTCCCAAAACCACGCGGTAAGCTGAGGCTGGAACCTCCATCCTCCAACCATCAGTCTGGGCTCTTCGAGCCAAGCAGAAGCTCTAGGGAGGGCAGGCCCAGGCGACCAGGGACCGAGAGTCCCGAAGCATAGCCGGTTCCCTGGAGCCCACAGAGCAGGAGGGCCTCTGTGGGTCAGGTAGCATTTGAACTGGTGTGCTGCGGACTGGCTGGCTTCCAACAGAGAACCTGGGGTGTGGGTGGGGGGAGGTGGGCAGCTCGTTCAGGACGTAAGCGGAACAGAGGTGGTGGTGTCAGACTGGTATGGGGGGAGCAGTGGGGGACGAGGGGCGCAGCCTTATGCCGGCAGTCAGGAGTCAGCCTTGGCACAGCGGGAGAGTTAGGGACCGAGGACTTCATGCTCGGGAAGGAACACAGGAGTGTGCTGGCCGGGAGGTGTCTTTCCAGGCACCCCCCGCCCCCACTGCCCCAGGCAGCTCTGTCCCTACAGGTGGCCATGTCTCCTTGCCAAGTGCTGATACTATTTTGGGATGCGGAACCTGCCAGTGGAGGGAGGGGCGGGCTTGGGGCCCCACCTCCTGCAGGGATTCTGAGGGTCTGGGAAGCAGGAGCAGGGCCTGGGAAAACAGGCCATCAAAGCTCCTGGGCAATTCCCTCTGGCCACGGGCAGCAGAGGGCCCCAAGGTCACAGCAGAGCGCTAAATATAGGGACACTCGGAGGTGGAAGTGGTTCCTGCTGGCCACAGGGGGCTGTCCAGCTCCTTCTCAGAAGGGCAGGGACGAGGCTCTCGGGAACCGTGTTTGTGGGTCGCAGCTCTGAGAGCCGGGCCCAGTCGTGGGCTCAGATGCCTGGAGGGCCTCAGTCTGGATTTCGCGTCCCATCCTCCTCTACGGCTGGGGTCATGGCGCGGGGTTACCCCTGTATTATTCGTTCATACCAACCTTATCTATTGGCCACCTGATCTGGGCCAGGGCCTGGGTTTGGACTGCACTCAGGGGTCTCTCCTCTTAGGAACAAATGCTTTCCTGGGGAGACAAACTTGTAAATAGCCAGCTACCTGTAGTCTAGGGAACGAGGACGAACCGTAGAATATCGGCCTCTACTCCTCTAGGATGCCAGCTCCCAGACGGATTTTTGTCTGTTTGGTTCTGGCTATAGACCCAGCGGGTTCTAGATCGGTACCTGGCATAGAGTAGAAGCTCAATAAATATTTGTTGAATAGTTGAATAAACGACTCTGGCTGCAGAATCGGACTCTGTGGACGGGGGGCCTGGGGCTGGCTCTTGAAGAAAGGATGGACTTTTGAGCCAGTCCACTGGGAATGGGCATATCAGGCAAAACACCTTGTACTGAAGAGACAAAAATGTGTGATGTACTCAGGGACATGGGATCTAGCTTTGCATGGGAACCAGGATGTGACGAAGACTGACACAGATCCTGAGGGGCTGTGAACACGGCCAAAGACCCTATTGTGCAGCCAGAGGGGTCCAAAATGGGGTGCACAAGGTGATCCATTGATGTAGAAAGAACATTCTAGAACTTTTATGTAAATCTATTTTAAACTTTTTTTTAAAAGAAGGAAAAATTTTAGTTCAACGAAAATTTAATAAATAGCCTGACATCGGTGCCCTCGTATTGTCCACACTGTGGTTGATCACATGGTCCATATCCCAGGTGTCGTGAGGAAAGCGGTGTGGGGTCCACTGTGTGGGCTTGCCTGACAACGGTGCCCCGCAACCCCGATACCCCCACTGCCACTGCCCACAGCATTGCTTCTAGTTAACCTGCCACAGGAGTCAGCCAGCACTTAACTTTATGAAAGCAAAGTCTTTAAATTGTAGAATCTTTGCCAAAATTATTATTGACAAATGCAGGGGTCACGAAAATATTTTGAAACATACAGAGATTTGCTGGCTGTTTCACAGCAAAACACTTCATACCACCTTGAAGATGAGTTGTGCCTTCCTCTTGTACGAAAAGACAAATGACTCAAATGTGCTGGGTCTTTCTGTGACAACAAGCGGATGTTATCCAGCAGTTACTGAAAGAAATACACAGTACCCCAGTAAAGATGCGGGTGTGAGACTAAGAAGGTAACCCCTTTTGGAAAGAAGCATGCTCCGAGCAGCACCCTGCAGACAGGTGTTTTGCCACGATTTTGTTGCTAGCGTGGCCATCAGAGCGCACCTGCCTATCGTACATTCAGAAACAGGGACATAGGATTTTTTTTTTTTATTTAGTTATGTGACAGAGAGACAGCCAGCGAGAGAGGGAACACAGCAGGGGGAGTGGGAGAGGGAGAAGCAGGCTCCCAGCCGAGGAGCCCGATGTGGGACTCGATCCCGGAACGCCAGGATCACGCCCTGAGCCGAAGGCAGACGCTTAACGACTGCGCTACCCAGGCGCCCCAAGGATTTTATAACCTGTTTTAAGATCTTTTAAGTAAAGAGTGTCAGTGGGTTTTGAATGTATTTGTCAAAAAATATTGAAAAAAATAACACCTCTGGATTCGTTTCCAATAACCCACCAATATCAGCTAAACCGAATTTCAGCCGAAAGCTCTGTGCAGAATTGAAAACTCACGTAAGATTCAGGCAGCGCGGCCAGCGACACACTTTCTCCCCGTGGCGCTTCTGCTCTTGTGAGCCGTGCTTGTCACCTACAACAAGGCATGAAACCAAGCGCCAAATGTGGAGTTTAGCACCAGATTCTCAAGAGTGGGCCACATCATTAAACCAAGATTTTAGTTAGAAATGAAACACATTGGGGGCGCCTGGCTGGCTCTGTCAGTGGAGCATGCGACTCTTGATCTTAGGGTGTGAGTTCAAGCCCCATGTGGGGGGTAGAGATTCCTTTAAAAAACAAAATTTTAAAATAAATAAACAAACAAGTAAATAAATAAAATAAAACACTTAATCACAACTTTTGGTAATTACATAGAGCGCAAAGCTTTGCTTAATACCATTAAATACAATGAAAACAAAACATGCAATAATATTTATTTACTCTTCCCTTTTTTTTCAGTTTCTATTTTTTGGCATGTATTTTAATTTATCCACCATATTTGTATGGTGGCATATGTATATAATTTGTAAATAAATAAATGCTTATATTGGTTAGATTGCGTGAACTTTGCTTTTCCTGGTGTGTGTGTGGGGGGGCGTGAGATTCATCTGGGGGCACTAGGGAGGGATTCAGAGGGAGGGACGGGATCCATTCGAGGTCACTGTGGGGTCTGGAGGCCTGGAGTCTGGAGGGAAGGCTGAGCTTTGATCCAGACTGACTCAGGAGGGAGGCTGAGCGGGGCAGAGGCTGAGGGCAGGGAGGAGTGGGGAGGAGAGACCGCCAGAAGTTCTGGACAAGGCAGAAGTGCAGGCTGTCGTGGTGGATGGGATGGTGGGAGAGAGCCTGGGAGGTGGCCGAGCTGCTGCCCGGCACCCTGGTCCACGTGATAAGGTGGCCATGGGGGGGTCCCTCCAGGCTGAGCCGGCCCCAAAGGCCCAGACCCCTCCTCCCCCGGCCTTATTCTCCTGCACAGCCCGGCTGAGCCAAAGAGGGCTGTACTGTAAGTTCTCAGGCCGGCAGCCAGTATGGGGTGGCCAAAGCCCCAGGTCCCAAGCCACTGGGTCTGGAGGTCGCCCTGGCAACAGGCTCTGTTGTGACGCTTCACAGAGCCAGGGGCTTGTTAGTCAGAGCCACACAGGAAGGTCCCCTCTGGCCCTGGCAGGCCAGAGGCCAAATCTAGACACCCCGGGAGTGGTCCAATGACTGACCATTGTCTGGCCTGGCTGCCAGGCCAGAAGAAGGGCAGCCGGTCAGAGGGGAGAGCTGGGGCCAGCAGGGATCGGGGTGCAGACCCCGATGTCCTCCCATTAACAAATTGTGCTCGGCCACAGGCAAGTCAGGCCCCCCATCAGTGCAGGAGGGGGACCCATGTGTGCCAGTGACATGCCTTACCAGGGGTGGCCTGGTGCAGCTGGGACATGCCCTTCCAAGTACATGCCAGCCCTTGAAGCTGTCCCCGTGGGAGGGTGCTGCGCTTGCCGGTGAGGAAGCCGGCGCCTCCATTCAGGGCTCCGCGTGGGGACCGCGTCACAGCCACACGGGGACGGCAACTCGCTTCAGATCTGGGCTGCTGTATTCTAGTCTAACCTGGAATAGACAATCCCCTTCTTCCTGGGCCTCAGCCTCCCCATAGTATGCCCGCAGGTTGCCCAGGAGACCTGCCCCCAGCACCCTCTCGAGCCCACCTCCCTCCTCCGACCCCTACAAGACCCCGCTCCACACTGAGCTTCACCCGGGCCACCTGGGTCACACGTCCACAGCCCTGCACACACTGTTCCAGTTTGCTGTTCCAGCTACGGGGCCTGTGATGAAGGCAATGAGAGACCCTCTGCCCAGCCACCCCTCCCACGACCGGATTAATGTTCCCAGGCTGTGGTGCCTTCCCCACTGTGCCCGAACTCCCCCCTCCGAAACACACACACATGCTTCTGGGGGCACAGGCTCCAAATGGCTGGCCTCGGGGGGGCCACTTCCCTCCCTGAGTCTCAGGTTCCTTCTCTGGAAGGAGGGTAGCGAGAGTGACCTCACAGGAAGGAGTGACACGGCAGAGTTAGCTTCCATGCTTCTGATCACATTTAAGGAATTATTTTTATTATTAACGTGGGCGGCTCTTGTTGGCCTTTTTGGGTTGTTTGATGAGTGATTTGGGCATGGGTCAAACCCCACTTCCCTTGATCCCCCTGTGGGTTGAGGAGCTGCGGGGGTGGCGGGTGGGAGGCCACGCCCTCCAGGAACCTGCCCCTCGACACACGCTGTCAGGAAGCTGTGTCAACAGCAGCGTAGACCTGAGTCACGAGGCCCTCCCCATCCCCTGGGAACTCTGAGAATAGATCCAGGAGCCCTTCCCAGAAGCAGCCCAGAGCACCGGGAAGGCCCACAGGCCCCGTTAGAATCCTGCCTCTGCCGATGACTGCCAGCGGGTCACCTGAGCTCCCCCCCACCACCCCCAGCTGCATCCTCGCCCCTACCTTCTTCCTGGATTCCCCTCCATGAATCTCCCCACCCTAAAGACTTCCATCTCTGCGGGCCCTGTGGTTTCCTGCCGCCATACTCTTTGTCTTTTTCAATTCAATTTATTTAAACAAAAGCGTTCAGGGGCGCCTGGGTGGCTCAGTCGGTTAAGTGGTTAAGCATCTGACTCTTGGTTTCGGCTCAGGTCATGATCTCAGGGTCCTGGGATCGATGCCTGGGCCCGGCTCCTCGCTCAACCCAGAGTCTCCTTGTCCCTGCCCTTCGGTGACCCCACCCACCCCATGCTCTCTCTCGCACACACATGCTAATAAATAAATAAAATCTTATAAAGAAATAAACAAAAAGAGGTCACCCATTTTTACCACCCCTCACCCCCTGCCTCTGGCAGCCAGCAATCTCTTTTCTATATCTATGAGCTTGGGGTTTCTATTATCTTTTTAAGCTTCCACATATGAAAGAGATCCTGCAGTATTTGTCTTTCCCTGTCTTATTTCACTTAGCATCATGCCCTCTAGGCCCAGCCATGTTGTCAGTATAGCAAGATTTCATTCTTTTTTTATGGCTGAGCAATACTGCCTCGTGTAGATAAATGGATTCACCAGCATATATCTGTACAGACCACGTCTTCTTGACGCTTTCATCCCACACTGCGCTTGTTTCCGTAACTTGCCCGTCGGGCATAATGCAGCAGGGAACTTGAGGATGCAGATATCTCGTTCGTTTTCTTTGGGTAAATACCCAGAAGTGGAATTGCTGGATCGTGCCGTGGTTCCATTTTTAACGTTCATTTTTAATTTTTTGAGGGAGCGCCACACTGGTTTCCACCGTGGCTGCCCCAGGTTACATTCCCGCCAACAGCGCCCGAGTTCCCTTTTCTCTCCATCCTCGCCAACACATGGTATTTTTTGTCTTTTTGATTTTGGTCGTTCCGACAGGTGTGAGGCGGTAGCTCATTGCGGTTTCGATTTGCATTTGCCCGACGATCAGTGGTGTCGAGCAGCCCCTCACGTGCCTGGTGGCCATCTGTGTGTCTTCTCTGGAAGAAGTCTCCTCAGATTTGCCCATTTTTCAGTCGAATTGTTTGGGTTTTTTTACGACTGCGTGGCCGGAGTTCTTTATATATTTCGGATGCTGGCCCTTTATCAGATATATGATTTGCAAATATTTTCTCCCTTTCAGTAGGTTTCCCTTTCGTCTTGTGAGTGCAGAAGCTTTTCAGTTGCTTGTAGTCCCACCTTTTTCTGCTTTTGCTTCTTGTGCTGCTGCTGTGCTGTGGCCCAGGCTGTTGCCTCTGTCTTCTCGGTCCTTCCGGGCCCAGGCGCCGCCTCCGAGGTCCTGGGAAGCACCTCATCTGCTACTTTACAGATGAGGAAACTGAGGCTCAGAAGACTTAAACAGCTTGCCCTGGAGAGTTTGCGGCGCTAGGATTCAAAGCAGGCAGACACAGACACCCCCCACCCAGGCTTCTCTCGGCCGCTCCCACCACCCCCATTTCTACGCTCTCCTTGTCTTAACTAGACAATTGAAGATAATGCCCTAATGGAAATCGGAGCTGAACAAAATTAAAAATGAATGCAACCTGATGCTCCAATTAACCAGTGACTCTTCCAAGTTCATTCCTCCAAACTGCTGGCATTATAAACCTCTTTTCTCTGGTAGAAATACCGTTCCTAACACCAAATACCCTCAGCGAACTCAAAGACCTGAGAGAAATCTGGAAGCCAGCTCTCCCCTCCTTATGGGCCTGGATCTGCCCCTCACAGGGACCAGGCAGGTCCCGCAGGGTCCAGCTGACAGGCTGCCCCATGCTAAGGACAGTGTGACAGCTGCGTCCATGCAGGGCTCAGAGGGCTGAGGTCCTTGCTTATGTCACCCTCACGGCCACCCAGCCACGTGGGCACCCTCATGTCATGGGGTGGGCGGAGACTGTGGGGCAGAGGGGTTGGCGGTAACCCCAGCAGCTCTTCCTAGCTCACAGCTCGTGTTCCTAGCCTACCAAGTGGGGACCTTCCCTCCCACTGTGGCCAGGGACCTCTGCCTGGGGGAAGCCTTAGCCCTCTTGGTAGGGTACCTGCCTTGGAGGGGCTTCTGTTGGGGCTCTCCCTTCTCCCAAAGGCCACAGAGCTTGGGTACTCCCCAGCACCTCCTGGTCTGGTCCCGCCCCCGTGGTCACACAGATGGCTGCACCCCATTAGTGCGTTGGAGGAAGCTATCGAAGGGAGAGTCGAACTCAAAGTCAGGAGCCTGGGGTTCGGATCTTGGCCCTGCCACCTATTTGCTGTGCCCTGACCGTGGATGAGTAGCTCTCCTTCCTAGGCCTCCCAGGGATCGTCTCCTGGGTGAAATGAGGGTGTGTAGGTGACTTGGGCAGAAGCATAGCAGCCCTCCCTGGAAGGGAGCTGGGGCTGAGATCAGGGGGGAGGGACAGGCAGGAGAAGGCTCGGCCCAGCCGGCCAGGCCATTTCAGGTCTGGGTCAGGAAGCTGAGGAGGGAGGGAAGAAAAGCAGGAGAGCAAGGATGTGCTTATCGGTGGTGCTCGGGTAACCTCAGGGAGCATCTCTCCCCTCCTGTGGGGAGAAGGAAGAAAGAGCTTTCCCCTTTGGAATGTGGCCGTCCACCTCCCCCATGCCGCAAGACACAGACCTCCAGCATTTGGGCTGAATTAAGAGCCTCAGACATCAGCTGCCTCTGAATCACGGCTGCTCGGAGCCGAGCCTGGGAAGCACGTAGGAGCTTATCCTGGACGGTGATTTTCACAGTGTGTCCTGTGCGCTCTGGGGGACCTCGGGTCTGCAGTTCCCTTGATCTGTGTTATATGTGGGCTTCCTCCTATTTCAAGTGAAGAGAAAGTTTTGCATCCCCACAGAGGAAGGAAGTGAACCACCTGTGTTTCCAGAGGTCTGGTTTAGAGTTCCAGAGAAGTCACACAGCCAGAATGCCCTCTCTGTGCCAGGCATGGTGCGACCATGAAGATTCCGCAGAAGCCACAACAGACAGGATTCCTGCCCTCAAGGAGTCTGAGGTCTAAGGAGATGACGGTGACCCATAAGAGCTCATGCATTCAACCTTATTACTCCCTGCCAGGTGCCTTCAACATATCAGCTCTCACGACAACCTTATGAAATAAGTAAATGCTCTATTTGCAGATGGGGAAACTGAGGTACAAGAGGCAAAATGATAGAGCAGGCATCTAGGAAGTGGCAGAGCTGGGATTTGAACTTTCGCTGTCTGTCTCCAGAGTGTGTGCTCACGATTACCACGTTACACAGGTATATAGATGTCGTTTATGAGCTCCAATGTGTTGTACACATACAGGGGACCTGGCTAAGCCGAGGTCGAGTGCTAGCAACAGAAGCTTCCCTGAGTTAGGATGGAAGGATGACAGTGATAGGCAATTGATTTCTGACATGATGCCAAGACCATTCCATGAAAGAAAGGATGGTCTTTTTTTTTTTAATGATTTTTTATTATATTATGTTAGTCACCATACAGTACATCCCCGGTTTCTGATGTAAAGTTCTATGATTCATTAGTTGCATATAACACCCAGTGCACCATGCAATACGTGCCCTCCTTACTACCCATCACCAGTCTATCCCATTCCCCCACCCCCCTCCCCTCTGAGGCCCTCAGTTTGTTTCTCATAGTCCATAGTCTCTCATGTTTCATTCCCCCCTCTGATTACCCCCCCTTTCTTTATCCCTTTCTTCCCCTACCGATCATCATAGTTCTTATGTTCCACAGATGAGAGAAATCATATGATAATTGTCTTTCTCTGCTTGACTTATTTCACTTAGCATTATCTCCTCCAGTGCCATCCATGTTGCAGCAAATGTTGAGAACTCGTTCTTTCTAATAGCTGAGTAATATTCCATTGTATATATGGACCACAACTTCTTAATCCAGTCATCTGTTGAAGGGCATCTCGGCTCCTTCCACAATTTAGCTATTGTGGACATTGCTGCTATGAACATTGGGGTGCATATGGCCCTTCTCTTCACTACGTCTGTATCTTTGGGGTAAACACCCAGTAGTGCAATGGCTGGATCATAGGGTAGCTCAATTTTTAACTTTTTAAGGGACCTCCACACTGTTTTCCAGAGTGGCTGTACCAACTTGCATTCCCACCAACAATGTAGGAGGGATCCCCTTTCTCCACATCCTCTCCAACAATTGTTGTCTCTTGCCTTGTCTATTCTTGCCATTCTAACTGGCATAAGGTGGTATCTCAGTGTGGTTTTGATTTGAATTTCCCTGATGGCTAATGATTTTGAACATTTTTTCATGTGTCTGTTAGCCATTTGTATGTCTTAGAAAGGATGGTCTTTTCCACAAACAGTGCTCGGACAACTGGACATCCACATGCAAAAGAATGAAGTCGATCCCCTATCTCACATAGTACTCAAAAATGACCTCGAAATGGATCAAAGACCTCAATGTAAAGACTGAAACTACAAAACTCTTAGAGGAAAACATAGTTGTAAATCTTTGTGACTTAGATTAAGCAATAATTTCTTGACTATGACATCAAAAGCACAAGCAACAAGAAGAAAATTAGAAATGCTGGATATCAGCAAGATTAAATACTTCTGGGGCACCTGGGAGGTGCAGTCAGTTACGCGTCTGACTCTTGGTTTCAGCTCAGGTCATGATCTCTGGGGCGTGAGATGGAGCCCTGCGTTGGGCTCCACGCTGAGTGCAGAGTCTGCTTGAGATTGTCTCTCTCCCTCTGCCCCTCTTGCTTCTGTGCTCTCTCTCTCTCTCAAAATAAATAAATAAATCTTAAAAAAAAGATTACTTTTATGCTTCAGAGAACACCATCAAGAACGGGAAAACATGTTTGCAAATCGTATGTCTGATAAGGGACTTGTATCTGAAATATATATGGCATTCTTATAACTCAATAATAGGAAGACAAATTTAAAAATTGGCAAAGGACCTGGATAGACAGTTCCGCAAAGAAGGTGTCCACGTGGCCAATAAGCACATGAAAAGATGCTCCGACATCGTTAGCCATCAGAGAATGTAACACAAAACCACAGTGAGAGACCTCTTCACACTACCGTGGCTATATGAATATTTACAAAGAGACAGATGATAAACGGCATTGACGAGCATGTGGAGAAATTGGAAGCCTAATACTCTGCTAGTTGTAATGGAAAATGATTCAGCCGCTGTGGAAAACAATCTGGCTGTTCCTCAAAAGATTAAACAGGGAGTCGCCATACGACTCCAGTCTAGCAATGCGACTCCTGGGATCCCCACAAGAGAAACGAAAACATACGTCCACACACAGATTTGTGCATGACTGTTCATAGCGGCGTTATTCACAATGGCTAAAATGCAGAAATAACCCAAATGTCCCTCAGTTTACGAATGTATAAATAAAACGTGTTATCATCCATGTGATGGAATATTATTCAGCTATGAAAAGGGATGAGGTGCTGGTATCTACTGTGACATGGGTGAGTCTTGAAAACATGATGCCGAGTGAAAGAAGCCAATCACTAAAGACCACATAGTGTAAGATTCCATGTATATGAAATGTCCAGAATAAGCAAATCTTAGAGACAGAAAGTAGATTAGATGTTGCCAAATGGTGTTGGGGGGGTTTAGGGGGCAGTGACTGTTAGTGAGTACCACATTTTAGAAGGTAAGGCAAATGTCCTAGAACCGATTGTGGTGACAGTTACCCAGATCTGTGGATATACCAAAAACCATTAAATTATACGTTTTAAATAGGTCCATTGTATGATATATGAATTATATATCAATAAAGCTATTATTTTAAAAAGATGGAGGGATGAAGAGGCATTAATTGTGGACATGGAAGGAGCTGGGGCTTGGGACATGTCTTCTAAACTAAGGGAACTGCATGTGCAAAGGCCCTGTGGCTGGAGGCCTGGTATGTTTAAGAAAGCAAAGAAGACCATGTGGCAGGAGCTCATGGGGCAAAGGGGGAAGGGGGAGAGAAGAAGCCAGAGGGCCGGCTGGGCTAGGCTGCCCAGGGCCTTGAGGGCTATGGCACGGCCGCAGGTCCACGTGGAGGCAGAGTGCACAGGGTAAGGCTCCCACATGGTGCAGGTGATGGCATCATGGCACGCAGCTCGCCAAGCTCAGGCTGTCCTGCACTTCCCTCTTCCTGACCTCTCCCATCTGCCTGGGGGACCCTGAGATAGGATGTGAGGTCTGGAGGAACTGTGGGAAGCGTCAGAGTCAGAAGTCTCTGTGGGTGATGGGCTTTGTGGCAGAGCCAAGGGCTGAGTCCCAGCTCTCCGAGTGCTGTGGGACTTTGGGCAGGCTACTTCCCGTGTCTGAGAGCCCCAGTTTCTGCATCTGTACAGTAACGGCTCTTCCTGTTCTACCTTCCTCGGGGGGCCGTGGTCAGGGGGTCCATGTGATGGCGTCCAGTGCCTTGCAAAGAAAGTTTAAAAACCCAGACAAAGGTCATTGTCTATCTGTTGCCAGCTGCCTCCTTGCTGAATTCTAGGGTCTGCTGAGAGTCGGCAGGGCTGCCGCACCCCTACTCTGGGGACGATGGGGCTTTTCTGAGGAGCTGGCTCTAATCCTGAGATTGGAGGGAAAGCCTCGGGCCTGCAGGCTGCTCCTCTCCAGCTCCAGGCCACTCAGGGGGGTCAGGGAGTGGGAGAACTGGGAGCAGACGGGCTGCGTCCATGTCCTTGGAGCTGACTAATTGAGGGCAGGGGGCAGGCCAACTGTCCTGTGAGGCAGGGCTGAGCGTGGACTCCCGGCGAGGAGCAAAGTCTGGGGCTTTGGCAGCTGGAATCTGCTGGCTTGCTCTTTGAACAAACACTGAGGCCCTCTGCAACCTTCGCGATCATTCCTGTCTAATACAGGGTCTGGATTAGAGGCAGCTGGGGCCCAGAGCCGGGGAAGCCTTGCATAATGCTGCGGTCAGTAAGGGGCAGAGGGAAACAAAGCAGTTGGAGAAAGTCAGAAAGACAAGGGGCTTGGAGGTCTTCTAGTCTAATCCCCGCACTGCACACACAGAACAGAAACCTGGAACGCTCCGCTCATCTACGATTATAGGGCGAGGTAAGCCTGCAGATAGAAGGATGGGCCAAGGGACCCATGCTGCCTCCCGGTTCCTGTTGTCCCAACCCCTGAGGCCTCTTCTGCAGACCCTGGAGAGGAAGGCACCTTGGGCATCTTCCCAATGTCCTATTCCTTGTCCTAGTCATCTACCTTACACTCCCCCTGCAATGGCCCTTCCCACCCTCTCCCCTCCCTCACGTCCCATTTTCATGCCCCATGTGGAGCCTGCGTTCCTCGGGTCAGGCCTGAGCCCGGGATCCAGCCACCATATATAATGCTGTGTGTGTCCCAAACAGAACCTGTTCCTGGGCCCCAGTACCACTCCCCCTCTAGTCTCTGTCAGTGATGGACACCATCACCCACACGGTGCCCAAGCCAGCCAGACACCTGGGGCCACCTTCCCCCGACAACCGCCAGAGTCCCGAGGCCTTCCCTTCATCTCTGGAGTAGCCCCTCCCTGCCTACTACCCTTGACTGGGTTCAGGTCTCCTCTCTTACATGCATCCGCAGCGCCCTCCCAGCCTCCCTCCCATCTCCCCACTCTGGTCCAACCTCTTCACTGGAGCCAGAGATGCATTTGGACACCCTGTTCTGATCACATTCCTCCTCTCCACAAATCCATTCCATGGCTCCCCAGCACCCTCAGGGGAAAGCACAAGCCTGGCGTTCAAGGCCGCTGCCGCATCCTGCTGGCCTGCTGAGCCCCTGTGCTCCAGCCATCCCTCCTGGCTGGAGACAGACTCCCACCCAGACTTCCACCTCCGGGCTTTGGCCCCTAGCTCTCTCCACCCAAAACTTTCTTTCTCCTTCTCCCCCGCTGTCTGCCTGGCAAACACCCACCCATTCTTTGAGGATCGATCGTGTCCCCAGAGATCTCCCCACAAGGAATCTTGGCCTCTCCCTCACTCTATGCTCCCTCTCCTACTGTACTGTGTATAGACCTTGATCTGAGTCCCTGTGACACAAAGCTGACAGCCCCCTGCCCAGCCTGGGAGCCCCTCAGCCCCAGGGACAAGATCTTGTTGGGCTGGGAGGAGAGGGATGCAAGGGAGGCAGGCAGGGAGGGGAGAGGAAAGAATTTATTTCTGGTTCCTGCTCAGTGCCTCCTCCCCCAGGAAGCCCGGCTGATGGCGCTGGCTTGCATTTCTGCTGGTGAGGTTCACACAGTCTGGAAGGTCAGAGCCCAAGGCCCTGGAGAGCATTCTACAGATGGGGAAAATGAGGTGCGGGCATGAGCAGGCCCCACTGAGCATCATTCTGCCAGATTGGAGCAGAGCCAGAATTTAAACTCCCATCTCTCTGACCCCAAACCTCATGCCCTTTCCCTCCTCCCCCTGCCTGTTGTTGGCCCCTCTGGGTCCTGGGGGGCACATCGTGAAGGGGCCTCATTGACCTGGGAGCCCCGGGCCACAGGTCTCAGCTCAATGGGGCCAGCAAGGGCCTGGGATTGGGTGGTGGGGAAGGGGCCTGAGCCTTGTGGGGCTCGCACTCCATCGCACTCCAGCTCAGCCAGCAAGGGCCATTTATGCTCAGAGCCCCTGATCACAGCACTCACCACACAGTCCCCAGAGCCAGGCCTCTGGGGCTCGAATGTGGTCGCCTCCTGGTGCCCTGGCTTCCTCCTCTTGGAAAAGGAAATGTTAACAAGGTTACTTTAAGAGCCCTGTGTGATTGTAATGAGTTGATAGGAGCCAATCACTCAGCAATAGAGTAAAGGAACCCCAGGTGCTTCCAGAGGCTGGGATTCCCTTCTCCCCCCAGCGTGGGCATGGAATGGGGGTGGGGGACAAACCCCCTCCCCCTTTGCAACTGCTTTGTGTCTTCCCAGGGCTGGCTCATTGCTGGGCTGCATGGCAGGCATGTTTACATTCCTAAGTACCCCAGACGACAGCAGCCGCTGATAAGGCTGTCTCTGGTCTGGGAGCCTCCACAGTGACTTTATCTCCCCAGATAGAGCTGGCCGTCGGTGTTGGGGGAGGGAGGGCGCCCTTTTTCCGAGCAGCCTCCAAGCCCACGCACAGGTGCCGCTGAGCCCACCTGACTCTGGCCGGGTTTCCCAGTCCATCCTTCTGGAACCTACCTGCTGTGCCTTCCACTCCCTCTTTCCACCAACCTTGACCAGATCCTGCCAAACCTGCCCAGTCCCATTCCTCTTCCTTCCATAGCTCCATCAATCTGAGCAACCCAGGGCAGCGCGCCTCCGGGGGACCCATTCCTGCAGGGAGAGGGGCTTCTCACGCTTAATGCAACCAGAACTGACCACTTTTCAGCCTCCCTGAAACACACTCCTCCCTCTCTTCCTCGACCAAGTCGGAGACTGGAGCCACATCTCACCCTTCGTCCCCGGCCTCACAGGCCTGCACCCATTTAAGGAAACCTTTGCATTAATCCCGCAGACTCCTGGGAGTTACCGTGATAATTCCCATCTGACACAGAGGAAACTGAGCGTCACAGAGGGTGATGACCTACCCAGGGGCACAGAGCTGCAAGTGACGGAGCTGGGCTCAGCAGAGGGCAGAGGACTGACTCCAGGTTCTGCCTGTGGGGGTGGCGGTGGGAGTGGGACACCAGGAGGAGCTCGCCAATACCGGGCTGTGGGTGACTCAGGGCAAGGGCTGCAGGGGAGGAAGGCTATTCTTCTTATTCAGTGCTGTGTATCCAAAACTTAAGTGCTTAAAACAGTAACACTGAGTTTGTTCTCAAGTCTGCATTTGGGCAGGACAGAGAGGGCAGAGTTCACCTCTGGTGCACCTGACGTTACCTGGGATGGCTGCAGACGGGAGCGGGAACCATTTGGAGAGTCGTCCATGCATATGTCCAGCATGGGAGCTGAGACTTTAACTGAAGCTATTGGCCAAAGCAGCCCTGGTGACCTCTCCCTGTGATCTGGGCTTCCTCACAATATGGCTGCTGGATTCCAGTGAGAGACACAGACAGACAGACAGACAGGTAGGATTTAGCCTGGGAAGTTAAGTAATGTCACCTCTGCTGTATTCTGCTCACGGAGGCAGTCACAAAGTTAGAAGGGGAGGGGCAGTGACCTCCATCTCTTGCTGGAGAATGACAAGGCTGCAGTATGTGGAATTGGGAAATACTCCCAAGGCCATGTTTTGGAAAGTACGCTCTGCCACAGGGACCTCCTCCCCCGTGAGGCTCCAAACGTCCTGTCTCGCCCCTGCACCAGCTGTCCCCAGCCTTGAGATAAGGAAGGGGTGAGAGGGTGAGAGACTAAGAGCATGGGCTTTGGGATCAGAACAACTTGGGTTTTCCCTGAAGACCTTTGACCTTAGGCAGGTCATGTCTCTGAGCCTCAATGTCCATATCTGTCCAACGGGGTCATAACCTCTACATCACAGACTTTAAAAACAAACCAGCGAGATGACGTGATCTCTGCCTTGGGCTCGGCACCGCCTCTGGCACGTTATCCGTGTGCCCAGAACAGCCAGCCCTCCGCAGGCAGGACCCATGCGTCTGGGCCGGAGCAGGCTGCGGCTGCCTGGGGGAGGGGCATGCTGCCACCACCAAGGGGGGGCCCCGGCTCCGGGTGGCTCTGGGCAGGCAACCACAGAACCACAGGTGGGGTTTACCACGGCCCAGCTGAGCCCAGAAGAATGAGAAAACACATTTGATGACAGAGGGTGGCCTCCGAAGTCAGGGGGGCCTCAGCCCTTTCCAGCATCTCCAGGTGGATTCGAACAAAGTGGGAGAGCCCTCTGGGGCTCTGTTTGCTCATCTGTAAAATAATGACTATAGGCACAAGAGCCCGCCTTGGGGGCTGTTTCCCATGGGCCCAATGCAAATGGGACACCTCCTGGCGTCAGCTCTGGTGACCTCACATGACTTTCGCTGCGAGGGCGGCTGGTGGGCAGACGTAGCCCGGATAGAAGAGGAGGCAGGAGTGGAGCCAGGCCAGTCCTTTACACCACTCTGCTCCCAGCCTCCTCAAACAGACTAAAAGAAGTGTGCGAGGGCTAGCTGAGATGATGCATGTGGGTATGGTTTTGAAACTGCAAACCAGAATGTAAACAGAGCAGGCCCGGGAACAACCTAGGCTTCGAGCTAGAACTGTGTCCCTGGAGCCTCTCCCGGCCTCCCCACCCCAGCCCTCAGCCATGTACCTCCCACTTACTCCGCTGCTTTCCACCAAGGCAGCTCTACTGAGATGTTATGTTGGCAGTATGAAAAAAGGGAGGAAGGAAAGAAGGGAGGGAGGGAGGAAGGAAGGAAGGGAGGGAGGGAGGAAGGAAGGAAGGAAGGAAAAAAAGGAAAGGAGGGAGGGAAGAAGAAGGAAGGAAGAGGCTCTGCAAATCACCTAGGGGTGGGCTGAGGCGCCAGGACGGTGGCAACACCCCCCCGGGGCACAGCGGGCACGGAGGCCCCACATGTCCCAAGGCTCTCAGCAGGCTAGTCCAGAGAGCCTGGCCCCCAGCAGCGGCCCCCAGGCCTCGCTGCAGGCCCACCTGCTTCCTCACTCACCTGGGACCGCTGATGTTCGTACTTCTCGGGTCCAGGAAACCATGCTCCTGGAAGAGCCACTGGGCATGGTTAGGACTCAGAAGCTCTGTCGTCCCCCAAGAGGAAAGCAAAGCAAAGGGCCACGAGGGAATGCGTGCGTGTGCACACACCTGCAGGTAGATGCACTCATCACACGTGCACGTGCGCGCATCACATGCAAATCCGCCTGTACACACACATGTAGATCTCCATGCACGCGCGTGTGCACAAAGGCACCTACAGAACACTCAGCCCCACAGGCACCCGTCCACCCACATCACACCTATCCATGTGTCTCCGGAGTAATACGCACCCTACACAAACACATATGCGCCCCATACACACGTACGGAGCAACGTCACACGCGGCATGTGTTTGTGCAAAAAGCACAAACATGCACAAATATATATGTACACACACACACCCGGTCATGAACAGATACATATATTCAACACACTTGCGTCGTGAGAGCCGGTGTGCAAGCAGAGGCTTGCACAGTCACACCCAGCCCGTGCCCATGTCAGTACGCGTGCGTTCTTCATCTGTCCGTGTTCGGACACAATAACAACCAGCACGGATACCTAAGCCTCTGTATCTACATAACAGAACCATGTCACGGCTGTCCGTACACTCATGTGCAAACACTCCCGCACACACCTGCACACTCACACAGACACACCCTTGCCTGCACAAGCGGAAGTTCGCAATGCCGCGTGCCAGGTGTGCACACGGCCTTTTCTGGCTGCACGGTTGCTGAGCGATCCTGCAGAGATCCTGCACACAGCACCTAGTTCCACTTCACCTGAAAAGCCCCAGCCCCTGGGTGTGTGGGAGGCTGAGCCAGACGCCCTCCCTGCAGGGGGCACGATGGAAAGTATGACCCAAGTTGACTTTTGCAGTAAGAGCAAAGGTGAGGGTTTTTTCCACCCTGTTACCTCACTGTGTCGGGGGTGACCAGGGCTGCCACGGCTAACCCACCTCCCATCATCCCCTCAACCCTCCAGGATGTTCAGGTCCAACATCAGAATTCCACATCTTTAGCTTACTCGGCCATGAACTCACCAGTGCCTGACCCCACCGTGTGCCAGGCCCTGGGCCGAGCACCTGGGGCAGGGGAAGAGCTGGGCCTGGGCCCTCCTCACAGGGCTCACAGTCAGGAGGAGGGGTGGGGGAGCTCTAGGTCAAGTCCCTTACAATGTACCCCCTGGATGGCCAATTTGCCAAGGGATCAATTTTTCAAAAGACACGTTTGCTGAACACACCAAATTATCAATTTACTATTAACTTTTTCTTCCTGTTCAAAAGTGTACAGCAATTTCACTCAATGCATTGAAATTTGTTCTCATTTTGTCTTTGTAACAGCATTTTAAGGACTGTTCAGATGTTCAAAAGCTAAGGGTCAGGAGTGGTTTGGTTTAATACAAACACTTAATAGTTTTAACTGGAGCAGGGCATTCTGGGAGCTGGGTGGCATGGCGGGCCTCACGGACCCCTGATCCCCAGATGCATGTGACCTGTACCTGGGTTCTCACCTGACTTCCCTGTGATTCTGGCCATGTCCCTTCTCCTCTCTGATTCTCAGCTGCCTCACATTCAAAGAGCTCATCTTTAGGGCCTTGCTGACATTTAATGAGACCTCAGAGCTCCCTGTGACCTCCATCTCCCAGTGGGGCCCAGGTCAGGGCCCAGGAGCTGGAGAGGGTGCTGACTCTGGTGGGGATGGCCTAGCCCTGCTCAGAAGTCAAAACCGTAACAGTCAGCACTCACCCGTACTGTCTGAACTGTGACATTTCTGGGTCCTGTCCCCTGCTCCAGGCAGAAGGGCCTAGTGTGCTGTGGGGGGCGGTGGGGGAGGAGCGTGGGGCTGCAAAGGGTGGGGCCCAACTACCTTTCCTTTCCTGGTAACACGCTCGCTAACCTCATTTCCTTTTTCTGAAAGGAAATGCCATCGATATCACACAACTGGATTTTCGGTGAGGCCAGATGAGAACTCATGACCCCCTCGCGGGCAAGAAGGATGCACGCATAGGCTGGGTGCAAATCTGTCTGCGGTGGGCACTCTCAATGACCTGCACCCCCCAGGCCCGTCTCCCCCTGATCTGCCCCTTTGCTGCTCCAGTGCAGAGATTACTTGCCACCCCTAGATTGTGGGACCTTCCTGTACTCACTCACACTGTTCCCTTCACAGAGAACTCCTCCCCCTACACGCACATTCCTGCCTAAGTTCACTCCGGCTCGGCCCCCATCCCCACTTCAGAGGCATCTGATCCAAGTCTTCCTCTCCACTTCCCTGCGAGCAGCAAAGACATTTTATTGTGGAAAACTCAGAGCACACACAAAAACACACACCGAAAATGCATATTCCTCAGTCAACTTCAACCCTCACCAACTCAAGGCCACTCTTGTTTTGCTGGTACCCCCAGCTCCTCCCCCACGAGGTTATTTAGAGCAAATCCAAAACATCAAATGATTTTCCCCAGTCTGTCTCATAAATGGTCTTTTAAAGTTGCTTTGTTCAAAATCGGGATCCAAACAAGGGATCCATACATTTTATTTGCATGCTGAGCCTCTTAAATCTCTTGCAATGTATAGGTGTCTCCTCCCTCTCTTATTTCTTCTCACATTTATTTTTTGAATAAACCAGGTTGTCTGTTCCCTGTTGTTTTCCGTTTTCCACTTCCTGGACTTTCCCCGCTGCATCCCCCATGGTGTTGTTTACCATATTCTTCAATCCCCTCGCTTTCCTACAAAGTAGCAATTAGATCTAAACACTTGATTAGATTTGAATTCAAGGTTTTGGCACAGATACTTCCTAGGAGCTGTTTGCACTTTCCTCCAAGGCACATACATTTGGTTGTCTGTCATTTGGGGCTTTCAGAAGACTTTGGTGCTCATTGCCTAGATCCGTTATTTGGCTAGAAAAGAAGCATTGCTTCTTCATTTGCTAGCTGGAATACTTCTACAGAAAGAAACTCTTCTCATCAGCTCTGGTTTCTTCGAGGTACAATTTATTTAGGAAAAGCAGGATAAATGCTGGATGCTTGCACCTTACTTATCAATTCTCAGAATAACGAGTTGATTCTCTAATGTCTTCTCCAAAGATGTCCAAAAAAGATTTTTTTTTGTTTTTTGTATCGTGGTTATCTCATCGTTTGTAATACATTTGATATTTCTATCCCTTTCAGTTAGGATCATTGTTCTCACTCAGCGTCCCATGTCTGGCCAGCGGGAGTTTCTTTAATTGGCTTCTGAGTCCTCCTGACCTGACTCTGGTAGTGTTTATTAGCTTCCTGACTTTGCAGTATGATGAGATGTCCAGGTTTGCCTTGTGCATTTTCTGCCCAGACACAGAATCTGTTACTTCTCTAAGAGGCTGTGGTTTTTTTAATGAGAAATGGTATTTACAGACCACGAATCTGGATGCTAGGAGAGCTCTGTGCTATTGGGTCAGTCACTGCATCTAGCCTCTTCAGTATGCAGAGCTGGGAAGTATTTTTTTCTTAAGAAAATATACATCAAACGTTCATACTAATATTTTAAATAAAACCTAAGGCTATATAGGCATTTTAGTTTCATTTTCTTTATTTTATATTTGTATGTCCTTTGCTCTAATGCTGAAAAGCTTCGCTTCTAACAATATTAACATGATTACTGATTTGTTTTCTCCTACTTTCTCTACATAAAAACTTCAGAACAACAATACCAGTAGATTATTAATTATATGATGACTGAATACACTTTATGATTTGTCTGCAGTTTTTTCGTCTTTAGAACGTATGCACTACTGGATATCTGCAATCAGGGCACTAAGTTTCCAAATCACTTTAAACAATTCAACTCTGCATGGTGAAGCCATCAACTCAATATACAGATTCATTTTATTTTTTTTAAGATTTTATTTATTTATTTGAGAGAGAGAGAGCACAAGCAGGGAGAGAAGCAGGCAGAGGGAGAGGGAGAAGCCTGCTCCCAGCTCAGCGGGGAGCCTGACACAGGGCTTGATCCCAGGACCCTGGGATTGTGACTTGAGCGGAAAGACAAATCCTTAACCGACTGAGCCACCCACGCGCCCCCAGATTCATTTATTCCATTTTGCTTTTGACTTGGGGATTACTTCTGACTTTTATTTTGGTGTAATCCTCTCCTATTTGTATGTAAAGCATATACCGGGTTCTAAAGAGAATCTACAAAATGAGGCAGATCAGAGAGGTCTAGCTTCTGCCTTAATTCCCTTTACCATATTTCCTCCCCCATCTGCTAAAGAACAACTTTGACATTTTATTTTTTACATTTTAGCTTCTTGTTTTAATGGAAGAAAATACGCATTTTCGTGTATGCCCTTCTCTTTCTTTGATAAATGACAATGTACTATACACATTTTTTTTTAAAGATTTTATTTATTTATTTAACACAGATAGAGACAGCCAGTGAGAGAGGGAACACAAGCAGGGGGAGTGGGAGAGGAAGGAGCAGGCTCATAGCGGAGGAGCCTGATGTGGGGCTCGATCCCATAATGCCGGGACCACGCCCTGAGCCGAAGGCAGACGCTTAACCGCTGTGCCACCCAGGTGCCCCTGTACTATACACATTTTATTCCACTTTGCTTTTTCACTTAACATTGTACCCTAGAAATGATATCATCACAGCCTCTTAGAGATCCTCCCTCCCCGTTCCCTTTTCTAGATCCATTGTGTGGTTAGCCAATCCCTACTGATGGGCATTTGAGTGGTTCCTAGAGTTTTCCTATTAGAAATATGGTGCTTTCGGGAATAGCTTTATGCATACTCTTGTCTAACTTTGCCGGTGTATCTTTGGGATAGAAGGGGATTTGCTGGGTCAAAGAATAAACACGTATGTAATTTTGCTGGAAGTTACCAGATTTCCCTTCATATAGGACTTGTACTATTTTGTATTCCCACCAGGTAATCTATGAGGAGGTCTGTTTCCCCATAGTCCTGCCAAAGGAGGGCATTGTCCAATTTTGAGGTTTTTGCCAACCTGAGAGATAAGATTTGGTAACTTGGTTTTAATTGGTATTTCTCTGATTATGAACAAGCTTAAGTATCTATTTGACATGTTTAGATTCTGATTCACTTTGGGGTCCCTAGCGCCCAGCTGGCTCAGGTGAGGCTTTTAGGAGAAATTTCTAGAATGAAGGAAGGAAGGAACGAATGAATAAACCAATGAGGAAATCAAGTCATGAGGAGGGTGGTCGACTTGCCCAAGGTCATGTGTCCAGTTATCACCAGAGTTAGGACTAGAATTGATCTCTTTTTCCCCCCTTCCTCTAATTAAATTTTTTCCAGCTATAAAATGAGTCAACATTTACAGCAGAGGTTTTCAGACAATAGAATGAAGACAAGTTTATGGTAGAAATTTGGAAAGTGCAGGGAAGTAAAAACCTAGGAAAAATTTTAATCTTTCCACCCCAGGTCAACCATTTTTAGCATTTTAGTCTATTTCCCCGCAGTCTGTGTGCTTTTTCAGTTAATATCGTACTACAGATATGGTCTTGTATTCTGTTCTTTTTCACTTAATGCTTTTCCGTGTTAAGAACAACTTGCAAAGATAATTTTAATGGCTGTACAATATTTCACTATCTGAATATACGTTAATGCATTTAACCTTCCTGTTACTGCTAGACTTCTAGATTGTTTCCAGATTTTTGCTATTACAAACAAATTCTGTGTTCATCTTTGTTCACATTCTAGATTTTTCCCCTTAGGATTAATTCCTGGAAGTGGAGCTCCTAGAATCCCAGCACTGAGTTCCAAGTTCAGGGCTTTTCTTGGCTGCGCTCAGAGAGGACTGTTTGTTAAGATTTGCCCCTGTAATTTCCCAGAGCCCTGGGCCTGGCTTGGTTCTCAGTGTCTGTGATCTTAAGTAGAGACACACTCGCACCCAAGTCAGATCAGCAGATGGGTTGAACCTGGTGGAGGGTGCACGCAGCCGGTGATGCTGAGTGGATGCGTCTCTGTTTTAGAAGCACTCACCATCCAGTAAGCTAGAGTCAGACCCTCCCACCCTGAAAAGGGCTCCAGCACAGCACCATTCAGAGATGGAGGGATCTGGGAAAGCTGCCTGGAGGAAGCATCAATTGATTTTAGTAGTAAGGAATATCGGTCTTATCTGACAGATGAGGTTGGGCAATGGCCAATCCTGAGGGGCTTGTAAGCTAGGTCATAGATCCTGGATCTTGTACTCTAGGCAGTGAAGCAGGGAGGTGCCAGAGTCAGGTCTGTGTTAAGGACAATCCATCTGGCTGCCGGGCGAGGGAACAGCAGGATTGCAGGTGGGAACTGGACCGACCGTTAGAATAAGGCCAACACTCAGGCAAGAGAGCATGAAGCCTGAACCAGAGCAGTGGCCATAGGGATGAAAAGGAGAATCAAGACAAGAGACACACCAGGTATACAGTCGATACTCACAACAGAAAGAGCTAAGTCAATTTAAAACTTTCCTGTAGCTTATGGGAAAGAATCCTGGACTGAGAGTCAAGGCACCTGGGCTGTGACCAGGTAAAGTTTCTTGCTTATGTCCTGGCCTCAGTTTGCACTTTTGTACACCAAGGAATTTGCGCTGGGTCATGTCCGAGGGCTCTTGTATTCTGAAAACTATGATCTGAAAGCTGCAAAGTGGCCACGGTCCCCGGAGATGAGAAAAGGGAAAAAACCAGAGGCTGAGCAGAGGGAGAGCTGGGGCTAGGGTCTCGGGGTCCAGGCTCTCTGCCTCCCCACCCCATCAATCTTGCAGCATTAATGTCAGTGGGCTGGCCTGGGCCGAGGCCAGAGGCCAGCTGCGGAGAGGGAGGAATTGTCTCTGGCTCAAGGAACAGAGAGGAAAGAATGCAGAACTTCCAAAAAGCCGTGAACAAGTCGTCAGCCCTGGCTGGGAGCCCAGAGGTTTCGCAACTGTCCTCCCAGCTTAAATATCCAGAGTGAGTCAACGTGGGGAGGGTGGCTTGGCTCCCCTCTGTGCATCAAAAACTGTAAGGTGATGAGGGGCGCTGGCGATGCCTTTGGCTGCAAGTAAGAGACAGCCTGCCTCCAACATCTCAGTGAGCCACAGAGACATCCCCTCCCTCCCCCGCAAGTCCAGAGTGGGGGGCTGTGGCACCAGAGAGAGCATGGGGGTCATGGAAGCACAGACTTTTCGATTTCTCTCTTGTCCTTAGCTGACTGCCCCGTGGCCCCATGATAGCTGTCACTCTTCCCGGGACGGAAAGATGGCTGCCAGCGGCAACGCGGCTACAGTACGTGTCCGTGTACGTGTCCGGCAGGAGATGGCGAGAGCCTTGTCTCCCAACCCTGGACTGGAAGCCCTGCTCCTTGGTTTCAAAAGGACAACTGGGTCATGTCTGCAATCAGTAACGGTCTCTGGGGGCCTGCCGTGCGCGGACTGGCTTAGATTCACCGGGGTCTTGTGGTAAACCTGGGGGTGGTGGGAACGAGCAGTATTGGGGTCCTGTGAGGAAGAAAGAGAGATCCACGCTTGATGGGCAACCAACACGGTCCACATACCGACGAGCTTCACTCCCCATCAGCTCATCGGATCCCTACCCACCTGGGGCGTGGCACACGGGCCTCATCTCCAGATGAGCCCTGAGGTCACTGCGGTGTAGAAAAGCAGAATGGCTCGCTTGGGTCACACTGGGTAAGTGGCAGAGCCCCAACTGAGAAAAAGAAATGCACGGCAGGGGCGCCTGGGTGGCTCAGTCGTTAAGCCTCTGCCTTCGGCCCAGGGCGTGATCCCAGGGTCCTGGGATCGAGCCCCACATCGGGCTCCCTGCTCTGCTGGGAGCCTGCTTCTTCCTCTCCGACTCTGCCTGCTTGTGTTCCCTCTCTAGCTAGCTGTCTCTCTCTCTGTCAAACAAATAAATAAATAAAAAATCTTAAAAAAAAAACCCAGCATACTCTATATTCTTCAGAAAAAAAGAAAGAAAGAAAAAGAAATACACAGCAGACAAACCAAGCAGGCCTCAAGCTGCCAGCCCTTGAGTCAAGCTCCTGACCCCCTTCCCTCAGGAGTGGGGCCTGCGGCCTCCTCTGGGCCTCCGCCATGCCTGCCCGCTGGCGGCCCTCGGACTCTGAGCTCACCTTGATGCGCCGGGGGGCTGCCTCCCTCTTCACCCGAGCCTGCACACGCTCACTCATGGCGAGGCTGCCCAAGTGCTTCAGGATCCAAGGCCAAAGGTGTGGGTTCGAATCCTAGCTTTGAACTTCTGGGTCCCCCTCTGTGCAATGGGACCATGAACCCCAGCTAAACCTCTTGGCATAACTGTTGGGGGATCAGATGAAATGAGGAGATGATGCTTAACTAATTGTGAAGTGCTGTGGAGCCATCAGGTTTCCCGTCTCTGGTGGCAAGGGGTCCTTCCGTGGGCGTCATCTGCACTGGAGACACCGAGAGACAGGCAGCGGAGAGACCCATGAGGCGGCCAGTTGCGGCTCCGTTCAACCACAAACACCTGGTTTGAATCTGTAATTTGATAGGTGAGGAGACAAGTTCAAAGAGGGGCAGTAATCTGCCCAAGGGCACACAGGACCAGAACCCCAACCCCCCGGCTCCCAGCCCTGTCCTCCCTGCACCAGGCCCCCAGGATCGGGCGAGGTCCACTACCCAGCCCGAGGTGGGGTGCTGGAGCTGCCACACTGGTCCATGCTCGCCGGCACGTCCCCCTGTTTCTCGGGGGCCATTCTTCAGGGGTTCACTGAGGCGAGGCCACACTTCCCCTTGGGCGGCTTCCTGTTTGGGCCAAACAATGACTTTCGCCGGGACCTGGTGCCAGCTGGCTGCA
The DNA here is from genome assembly GCF_017311325.1 of Ursus maritimus. NCBI lineage: Eukaryota > Metazoa > Chordata > Mammalia > Carnivora > Ursidae > Ursus > Ursus maritimus. Next base: position 11,115,456 of record NW_024424008.1, read on the forward strand.
GCTGTAGCCAACGCCGTGACTTCTTGCATGCAGAGAGATCCTGGCCCCCGGGGTCTGCGGCTGCCCCCCGCCCCCAGCCAGGAACCCCACACTCGGAGGGGCCTCACTGAATTCAGTAATCCCTTCACGTACCCATCACACCTTCTGGTCGCCAGCCTTCACCTGGATGCCCAGGACACAGGTACATAAGGGCAGCCGTTGAACCATTCTGCAAATATTTATCCTCTACCCATGAGGAGTAGGACGTCGTACTAGGCACCAGTGATGCCGACAGGACTAGATACACCCTATAAACCCGCTGACTGACTCATCTGCTTGTCCCCCTGTCCCGTGCAAGAGCTCAGAGTTGGCTGTCAGTCATTACCTGCTTGTATAAATTAGCAAATGCAGCTCCTTCCCTGAAATAACCTCAGGGCATAGGGGGAAGGCGTCATGCGGGGTGTGGGGAAAAATAATAAAGATGAAATGCTTAGAATGACTTGTTTAAATGGGTGAGAGAAGCAAGAAGCAGATATGTAAGGGCAGGGGGTGGAGCTAGGAACTTGACCCAGGTTTTTAGACTCCAAGCCTTGGACACCAAGATGCTTCAGAGAGCTTCCAGGTTAATTTAAGGGTTCGCAGGACTGGAGACGCTGTGGGGTGCCCCTGGGTCCAGGAGGCGGGATGCTTGCTGCTGAATACAACGTGGGGGGACCAGATGACAGAGGGAGATATGGAGGGCTTGTATGGGACTGGCACCCTGCCACCTGCGGTCACACCCGCTCTGCCGATGCGGAAAGTAAGGAGGTGGAAAGTCTCCCTGAGCATCTGGAAAGCCGTGCAGCGGGCACTTTCACCCAGGTCCCATACGGTGCGGGTCATTCTCCATGTGCCGCAGTCCATCCCCTGCCCTGCTCTGTGTCCCAGGGGCTGCTTTTCCTTCCTGTCGGATTCAGCCAACGGGAGGCTGTGGCCGGAGAGCAACGAGAGAGGAAAGAGTGGTCCAGGCCTGCTCGCTCCCTGCCCCTCCCCGCCTGGCCGCAGCCCTGGCAGCTCCCGCTCTAACAGCGCCGGGCACTATTGACCCCACCACACCGTCGCCACCTCCTGACCCTGTAGGCCACGAAGGGGCACCGCTCCCTGCTGCTGCTCGTCCGGGTGCTCCTTACCCCCTGGTGGTTCCCTTTCCCTGCCCATCTGTTCATTCATCGCTCCTCAGCCCCTTACTTTGAGTGGCCCCATTTCCTGCTGGGATCCCACCTGCTGGGATCCTAGCCAGGACTGATCTGGACCCTTCTCTCGCCTTCTCGCCTTGCTCCCTGTTTCCAATAGGTTGCACCCCCACCACCCCGTCCACACCCGCCTGAGACAGCGCAGTGACTTGGCAAAGTCTGCTTCCCTCTGGGCCTCCTGAATTGTTTCTGGGCTGGTGCTGCTGTGGAAACAATGAAAGGGAGGCTTCCAAGGGTTAGGCCTGGGTCCCTCTGTGTCTCCTACCTCTTGGGAAAGGCTGGATCTCCCCGGCTCTAGGCCGAGAAGAAGCAGAGTGTCCTGCTGGGGGATCTTGGGAGAGTAGAGGTCTGGACCCAGTTGGTCCATCCTCAAATTGGTGGTGAGGAAAGTACCAGAGACAGGGGAGCTGCAAGACCGTTAAGAGTCATCGAGGCAACCCCTCTTGGTTCTGCTGAAGGAGCAGGCCCAGGAGTGGAAGGCATGACCAAAGTCCCTAGGTAGACACTGTCACATCTACTTTAAGCCCACCTCCCTCCCGGGAGCCACACGCATATACCCCAGAGACCTTCGTAACCCATGAGAACCCACACCCAACATGTCCCCATCCTCCCCGTATCCTGTCCCGTGTCTCCTCCAAGTTCTGACCAAGTGCAGCAGTTTGACCTTCTCAACTACCCTTGACCCTGTCCTCCTCTCTCCCTCGTCTGGGTCCCATCATCTACACTCGGTACGACAATGGCTTCCTTGCTTGTCTCCCTGACCCCCATCTTGCTCCCTCCAATCCGTCCTCCATGCAGCAGCCAGAGTGGCCTTTCAGAAATACAAATCTAAGCATGTCTCTTCCGTGCTTATGTAGAGCCTAGATCCTTTTTTTTTTTTTAAGATTTATTTATTTATTTTAGAGAGAGAGAGAGAGCACGTGTGTGCAAGCAGGGGGAGGAGCAGAGAGAGAGAAACTCAAGCCAACTCTGCACTGAGACTGGAGCCCAACACAGGGCTCAATCCCACGACCCTGAGATCATGACCTGAGACGAAACCAAGAGTTGGACACTTAACCCACCGAGCCACTCAGGCGCCCAGAGCCTAGGCCTTTTAACCTGTGCACCTGCCAGGACTCCCTCTCCAACTTTCCCTCTAAAGCGAAACCCTATTCGCTGCTCCATAAGCCACCAGCCTTTCCTGGCTTCCTGCCGTGTGGTTGAGTCCGTCTCAGAATAGCCCCTTGGAAGGGGTTCCTCCTCATCTCCTCCAGCGCCAGCGCCGCTGTGGTAGTTCGCATTCCTCTAAAAGCAGAGTGTGACGCGAGGTCTTGGTGTGAGCAGCCGACCGGGGTGGTGATGCAGGAGGCAGGAGGAGGGAAGTGGGGAGAGCGGAACAGGGAAGGAAGAAAAGCCCGTGCTGGGGTGTGTGGCGTCCCCTCCGCAGTGGGGGGCGGGGCTGCATCGCCCCAGGACCCCCCCGCCACCTGCAGGGCCATGTCTGCGCGGCCTCCAAGGCCCTTCAGACCTCTTGGCCATGCTCGTGCGCCCCAGCCAGCTCCTGTGGGGCGAAGAGCCTGGGCTCACGCCTGGGGCAAGACGCCGGCCAGGGGAGGTGAGCTGAGGCTGAAATCGGAGGTGAGCCAGGGGTGTGCGCTCGGCTTCTCATCAGCCCAGATGTCTGGCTCGCTGGGGCTCAGCGGCGCATGAGGTGCCCCGAGTCGCTGGAGAGGAGGCTGAGGTCAGAGTGCAGCTGAGGGGCTCTGGAAGGAGGATGGGCTTTGCTGTCGAACCTCCTGGGTTCCAAGCCCGCCTCTGCGGAACCTGCCGGATCAAACATACCCTCAGAAGTGAAGGCCTGCGGCCGAGTCTGAGGACAGATCCGAGCAGCTGTGTCCGCTTCTCCCTCTCCTCGCGGAACTGCCGCCTGGGCCCTGCCGCTCCCTCAGTCAGAAGCACCCCGTGTCCTGCACGCTGTGGCTTTAGCGGCCCTGAGCTGGAGCTCGCACCTCCCATTCTATTCCTCCACGCTCACCTCTGCTCTTTGGGCTCTGGCCTCTGTTCACCTGCGATGGGTTGAATTTCAGCCCCCCCAAATTCATATGTTGAGGCCTCCCCCCAATCCCTCAGAATGTGACCTTATTTGCAAATAGGGTCTTTGCAGATGTTAATGCATTAAGAAGAGAGTCTGCTGGAGTAGAGTGGGCCCCTGACCCAATCTGACCGGTGCCCTGGGAATTGGGGACAGAGACAAGCACATGGGGAGAACGCCCTCTGAATTGTGCTGCCCACACCAGGGAGTGACCAGAAGCCAGGGATGGCGCCTGGAACTCGTCCTTCACTAGAGCCTTCGGAGGGAGCCTGGCCCCGCCCACACCTTGACCTCGGATTTGCAGCCTCCAGAACCGGGAGACATAGATTTCTGTTGTTTGAAGCCACCCAGTTCCTGGTACTTTGTTCTGGAAGCCCTGAGAAACTTGTACTCCCCTTGAAAGGGCCACTTATTTTTCTGCTACAAATATCATTTTCCAATCCCTCCCTTCGAATCCCTTTGTGTGCGTGTTTCTGGGTTTCTCTTTCTTCAGCTCCCTGGTGGACTGTGAACTCCCTGGAGGCAGGGCCTGTGTCACTCTCACTGCGTTATTCTCAGGGCCCAGGACAGACCCTGGCCCACAGGAGCCCTCCAGTAAAGTTCTTCTGAAGACTGCTCGAAAGAGGTACCTTTGATGCTTGCCCTTGAAACGTCCTGGTCCCTTTGGACCGACAGAGCTGTCAGGGGAAGGCATTCCAAAGGGGAGAGCAGCAGGGAAGGGCAGTGTGGGAACGAGCGAGCTGACTGAAGACTAGAGACCAGGGAGGTCAGGGGGCCACAGTGCAGTGGCCCAGTGCAGCCCAGGGCCTGAACCCGCAGGCAGAGAGAAGATGAGAGACACCAAGGAGGATGCGATGTGGGCCTGATGACTGATTTGGAGATAGTTCCCCTTTGAGGTGCCTGCCTCCAAGCTCCTCCTTCTTCTGAAGATGCCGTGCTGAGAATTTCCATGATGCCGACAGTGACATATACGTCACCCCGCCCCCGGCCTCTCTCTGACAACTGGCAGTCTTGGTGAGGGAGCAAAGGAATGAGCCGCCCCCAGCCCAGGCCGCCGAGGGTTCTGGTCCCCCACTGAAAATGTCAATTCATGGAAGCAAGTCATTTTTCACCTTTTTTAAAATATCACTTTTTCTCATCGCTCCTGAGTAAGGTAAGTTTGCTGTATAAAAAAACCTGAAAATACAGTGGCATTGGAGCTTGGGAGATACGGTGAAAATCGCGTTCCGTAAAAATGACCCTGGGTAATCCCTTCAGAGGAAGCCCCTGGGATATTAGAAATTCAAAGGACAAAGATGACACTGTGTGACTATCTTTACCTCTTGACTGTGACCTCCTTTTCCCAAGGTGCAAGGGGGTGAGAGGGTATGGTCTGGAGGTTTGGGGAGGAGGGCTGGATTCAGTGTAAGTCAAAGAGAAAAGTAAAAATCACCTGAAATCCTCCTCCCGCTCTGATTTTTTGGCCAATATCCTCCTTCCAGGCTTTTCTCCCCCTAATGCATATTAAAAGCCACACTCCATGGAGCATGAGGGTCCTCCCGATGTGGTGTCCCGAGAAGGACAGATATCGCTTCTGGGGCCTTGCCGCCAAAAAGGCAGAACCCGACGGAGAAAACGTCAGACAAAACCGAATTTAAACCCGTCTACAAAATAATCGGCCCAGACTCATCAAAATGTCAATGTCCTGAAACACACTGATAGACAAGGAGCTTTCCAGACTAAATGAGACAAGAGAGACGAGGCCGCCAAATAAATGCAGGATCCTGGATTAGGTCCTGGATCAGAGGGGAAACTGTCAAGAGGACATTCCTGGGGCAATTCGTGGAATTTAGATCTGGCCCGAGGATTAGATGGTAGTCTCAGAGCAAGGTTACATTTCCTGAGTCGATCACTGTCCTGTAGTTACGTAAGAGAGTGTCTTCTTATCCTTAGGAAATAACATGCTGAAAGATTTGGAGTAGTGATGTATGCAGTTTACTCTCAGATTGGGAAAATGCGGATATATAGAGAAGGTGACGAAGCAAAATGTTAACAATTGTTAACAGCTGGGGAATCTGGTGAAAGCTCTCCGGGCATTCTTTGTACTAGTCTTGTAATTCTTCTGCAGGTTTGAAATTATTTCAAAACTGAAAGTTAAAAGGAAAAAAAAAAAAAAAACCAACTCCGGTCCAATTTAACTGAAACTTCAGTCTCTGGGAGAAAGTATTTGTGAAAGACCCGTCTGATAAATGCTCTAAAAAATTTTCTGCCTTAAACACACATACACGTGCACACACACACACACGGGAGAAACTTCATTCTCCCAGAACATTCCTATTAAGCAGCTCAACAAACAACGGTTCCAAGTGTTGGTGAGGACGAAGAGCCACTAGAAGTCTTACACGTTGGTGACGGGAATTAAACATTAAACCTTCACTTTGGAAAACAATTTGGCAATGGCTTTGAACGTTACACGTGCACCCGCCTTAGGACCCAAGCGTTTCACTCCCAGGTTTTACCCAACAGAAATGAAAACGTATGTCTGAACCAAAACCTATCTGTGAATGTTCAGAGGAAGTTTACGTATAATTCCGGCCCCAGACTGGGAACAACTCAAATGTCCTTTGGTAGGTGAATGGTTACGCAGCCCACCTTACATCCGTTTAATGGAGCACTGCTCCGTACTGGGAGGGAACTGCGGTCCTTTCAGCAACGGGGATGGACCTCAAGTGCATTGGAGAAAGTGAAAGGGCCCAGACTCAAAAGGCTACAAACGGTGTGATTTCATTTATATGACCTTCTGGGAAAGGCAAAACTGTAGCAGGAAACAGATCGGTGATTACTAGGGGCTGGAGATGGAGAAGGAGGTTGACTAGAGAGGGTCACCAGGGAACTTTCTGGGGCGATGGCCATGTTTGATGTCTTGGCTGTGGTGGTGGTTACACAACTGCGTGTTCGTCAAAACTCCTAGCGCTCCACACAAAGGGTGGGTTTTACCATCTGTAAACTACACCTCAATTACACAAGCAAGCAAATGAACCAACCTGAGTTTCTCAAAGCTCCTCTCCTCCCCTACTGCTCACAGCCGGAGTTCAGAAAGCTGCGGTAAGGAGAGGAAGGATCTTGTGCCTCTACTTCTGCTCTGCATCTCTGAATCAAGGCTCAGAGTGGAGTGGGGGTCGGGGGAGGCTAAAGGAAAGTGCTACATTTGCTCAGAAAGGGGTTTTGTAGACTGGCGTTAGACCCCTCTGGGTGGCAGAGGCCCACATTCTGGTCCTTGCTCTCATGAGACCAACACTTTTTAGGGTTGTGCGGAACCTCCTTTGTGGTCTCCTCCCCCTGGTCCCTGGGTTCAGGGGACATGCACCTGGCTGACCCCGGGAGCCTGTTGTCCCCATGGCTGCTGACGCGTCTCTCTGCAGAGGCAGGGCAGAGATCTCTCAGGATGACGCACACTCAGCCATCGAGCACTGTGTCCGGTACATCCCACCCGAAGCAGTCCTCTCCTTTGCTGGCAAACTCTGCAGGCACAAGCTACTCGCACAGCAGCCCCCGTCCCCACCTCGGGCTACGACCAGGGTGGCTGCCACCCTCCTCTCATCTTCAAACCTTTCCACGCAAGAGGTAGGCTCAGGGTCTGTGTCCTCTAAGCTCCCGGGGAACCCCAGTCTCGTGGCTTCAGCCATGTGGGGTGATGCCAGGCACTTGGACAACTGTCCCCATGGAAAGCCTCAGCAACCATCCTCCTCTCCCAGGTCGGTGTCTGCTGCAGGGGTGAAGGGAGCAAGCACCTCACCATTTCAGCTCCAGTACTGCTGCTCGTGTCTGTCTGCTGCCACTCTCGAGGCTCCGGGGGACAGCAGCGACTCTGAGACAGGACGAGTCCAGTTTAACATCCTATTACGTGTAACTATTAGAGTATTTCCCCAAAGTGAAATAACCTGTTTCTACACTTCATACTATGTTTTGAGCGTTTTTCCATGTCAGGAAATACACCTCTACATTCGTATCATCTTAGAGGTGTTTTGTTTTGTTTTTAAAGATTTTATTTATTTATTCGACAGAGATAGAGACAGCCAGCGAGAGAGGGAACACAAGCAGGGGAAGTGGGAGAGGAAGAAGCAGGCTCATAGCGGAGGAGCCTGATGTGGGGCTCGATCCCGGAACGCCGGGATCACGCCCTGAGCCGAAGGCAGACGCTTAACCGCTGTGCCACCCAGGCGCCCCTAGAGGTGTTTTAAAAGATTTATTTATTTATTTATTTGAGAGAGAGCGTGCAGGGCGGAGGGAAGGGCAGAGGGAGAGGGAGAGAGAGAGAGAGAGAATCTCAAGCAGACACCCCACTGAGCACGGAGCCCAACGAGGGTCTTGATCTCAGAGCCCTGAGATCACGACCTGAGCCGAAATCAAGAGGCAGACGCTTAACAGACTGAGCCCCCCAGGTGTCCCCACATCACTTTAAATGACTGATCAGCATAGATAGACTAGAACTTACTCTATCAGACTCCAACCGTTGGCTGTGTTAGGTTAGTTCTGACCTTAGATTATTACTACTAATGCTGTGATGGGGTCAAGTTATGTGCAGCTAATGAAGCTTCAGCCGCAGGGTCCCTCTCAATTGTAGAAACTCAGGCCCGATGAAAGCTGGATGCGTACTTGGCTCTGATAAGCACCCTCGTGCTCGGTTTTCCTTTGGCTACATCTTTATTTCCTTAGGATACACTCCTAGAAACAGAATCGCTAGGTTAGAGGAGATGCACATTTTTAAGATTCTTGGAACATATTGCCTAAGAGCTCTCCAGAAAAAGTGATCTAATTTACACCCCGACCCCGCCCTGAGCGAGAACACCCAAGACCGGGGTGGTTTCTATGGGATCGTGTTTCTCTGTTATTGTGGCTGCATCGTAACTGCCCTTAACACCTTCTCCCCAAGGCAGAGTCTTTGAACCGAGATCCAGGGGACCCACGGGTAGAATTCTTGAGGTCTATGAACTTGAATGAGAAAATATATATATATATATTTTTTTTTCATATTAGCCCTGAATTGAAATATAAGAGCTCTTTCCATCATGAGTATAGACCTTGTGCAAACCCCTGTAATATTAGCAGTACCCGTTACGTTAGCAGTGCCTTCACCAACAAAAATCACAGATGTTTTCGTGCCTTGGTACACTCGTTGCAGATCTCTAATATCGTTCATGCCCATGGGTGCTTTGAAGTTACGGTAGTTATTAGACCTCCCACTAGATCTCATTATTTAATATGTTTATGGTGGGGCGCCTGGGTGGCTCAGTCGTTAAGCGTCTGCCTTCGGCTCAGGGCGTGATCCCGGCGTTCTGGGATCGAGCCCCACATCGGGCTTCTCTGCTGGGAGCCTGCTTCTTCCTCTCCCACTCCCCTGCTTGTGTTCCCTCTCTCGCTGGCTGTCTCTCTCTGTCAAATAAATAAATAAAATCTTAAAAAAACAAAAAAGCAAAAAAAAGTATTAGTCACGATTATTTTCTTAATATTTTGATAACTGCATCCAACAAAATTTATTTCCTTTGTAATCACGTGCACTTTTTGTTTTACAAATTAAAAAAACTTATTCTGAGAAGGGGTCCGCAGGCTTCAACAGACTGCCAAGGGGTCCACGGCACAATAAATGTCAGAACGCTTACTGTAAGAGACTCTTCCTTCATGTGTTCTTGAAATATGTGCGTGATACAGAACGAAAGAAATCAAACTTTCATGACCCCTGCCTGGAGGCAGGCTCTGTGTCAGGTGCCGGCATATAGAGGGGACAAGATGACATCTTGCCTTGGAGGAGCTCAAAGCCTAGGTAGGCGATACCAGTCCACAGCTTCTGCCACTCATTGCCCTGTTGGCTGGGGTCCAGGTTCTCAAATTTCCCAGGATTTTAAGAAAAATCAGAAAGCCAGATTTGATATGTTCTCATATAAGACAATTCTTCCAATTTTTAAATGTTGGCAAATAAACCAGATTTTAATAAACCACTGTGTGGGCCAAATAAAGCACACCTAAAGGCTAAATCTGGCCCATGGGCCACCAGTTTTTAACCTTTGCTCTAGGAGGAAGACAGAATTCCAGTTAGGATGGAACAAAGCAGCAGGGATTCTGAGCTCCCCGCCCCCCCCACCCCCAACCTCCACTCTTACTCTGCTCCTGCAAATCAGGGAGACAAAGGATGAGAGCCCTGAGTCTTGGGAAGAGAGGACGTGGAAGAAGAAACTCTATGGTGGGCAGTGGGGGTGGGTCCCGGCAACCTGGCTGCAGGCCAGGCAAGGAGAGGCCTGGCTAAGGCAGATGCTGCTGTCGGGGGGTGGGGGTGAGGTGGGGGGGGGTGTCAAGGGAATGGGAACCATGAGGTCATTAAATGATTGTATACCTAGAAAACCCAAGAGTCTCAAAAGCAAAAACACATGCAAAACCAAAAGAAACAAACAAAAAACTTTATTTGAATGAAGAAAAAACGATAAGGTTATTGGGTGCAAGATAAATAAATACAAAACCAATCACTTTTCTCTGTTTTGAAAATAAACGCATAAAAACGGAAATAGAAAAAATATTCCACTTACGATATTGACAAAAAGTACAAAATAGTCAGGAAGAGATTTAACCACAAAAGCACAGGGCCCACAGGAAGAAAGCTACACAATCTTGTTGAAGGATTGAAAACTGGTTCTGAACAAATGGAAAGACATACCATACTCTTGGATGGCAGGCTTTGATATCACAGAAATGCCCAAACTCCCCAGCATGAAATGTCTGTCTGGAGGAAGAAATGCCTGAAAATAGCCAAAACGTGATGGAAGATAATAGCAATGCAAGAGGACTTACCGTATACATATCAAAACAAGCTCTAAAATCAATCACTAGAGTATTGGTATAGGAACAGACATAGATCAGTGAAATCTACAGAGGGGGAAATCCAGAAACAGATAGCAAACACCTATCAGAATTTAATATTTGACAGGGCGAACTTCTATTAATTTAATAAATGATGCTGGCACAACCACTGTTCATCTGGAAACAAAATTTGACCAACTACCCAACGCCATAATCAAAAATAAAATCCTTAAGCCACCTACACTGGGACTCTTCCGGATTACTTAAGGATTTAAATGGAAAAAATAAAAGAAGGAAAAACATTAGGAGACTGTAGGAGCAATCTGCGTGAAACGATCGAATCAAGAACTCTAAAGGAAAAGCAAGGCTCCAGAGCATTGTGGGGCAAAGGCGCATAAACAGGGACAATAGACAAGTGAGAGCCTCAGAAAACATTTGTTATAAAAGTGCTAGAAAAAGTCAAATCGCTACGGAGTGCAATGACATTTACACATTCACAAGGAAAAGATAACAGACAGACGGGCAAAGGACAGAAATGGGTGATCCGCGGAAGAGTCCGTCCAAATGGCAAACAAGCAAAGGAAAAGCTGCTCAGATCCAGCAGTAGGGAAATGTGATTTAACGTAACATTGGGAGGGGCGCCTGGGTAGCGCAGTCGTTAAAGCGTCTGCCTTCGGCTCAGGGCGTGATCCCGGCGTATCGGGATCGAGTCCCACATCGGGCTCCTCCGCTATGAGCCTGCTTCTTCCTCTCCCACTCCCCCTGCTGTGTTCCCTCTCTCGCTGGCTGTCTCTCTGTTAAATAAATAAATAAAATCTTAAAAAAAAAAAAAAAAAAAGTAACATTGGGAGACCACTCTCTAGACCATTCTCTAGCCATTACCTGCATTTCTGGCAGGGAAATGCAGAAAAGATACTCTCGTAAGTTGCTTATGGAAAGGTGAAACATGACTGTCTTTTTTAAAAAATAAGCTTTATTAAAATCATCTATAGTTTATATATAATATCTATCCGTCGATCTAGCATTTCACTTGTAAGAACTTATCTGACAGAAGTATAACTCCCAGAGATACGGGCATATGAACAAGGATGTTTTTTGCAGCATGTTTATAGTTGCAAGAAAACGTAAAAAAGTGAAAGTCCATCAAGCGGTGAACAGCTGAATAAATTATGGAACAGTCACACTCTGGATGGAATATTACGTCCTGTCACAAATAAACTGGAGCTCTATCAGTTTGTTGAGAGGGGAGATTTCCTTGAAGTATTGTTGAACAAAAAAAGCAAGATGCAGGACAATGTATTTACTATGATCCTATTTTTATAAAACAGTGATACATGCATGTGTGTATTTGCATATGATTTAAATGTGTCTGTCAATGATAATTATGGAGAAAACATACAGAAGGTGTGACTAAACACACAGAGATATGAGAATGTTTTAAGTTACCTAGGATGAAAGAGGAGGGTTGGTGCAAGCTAATAAGGGTGCTGCAGGAATGGAGGAGGGAGCCAAGCCCACGCGACCTGCCCACCCCCCCCCACCTGCCCCCAGACTAAAAGGCAAGTGCCTTTGGAACTGGACTCTCACCCTGCAGCCTAACCCCCTTACCCCCACGATACTTGACTCCTGGGACCCCTCCCTTGGTGATCCCTCCCACCAATCTATATGTGGCCTATATTTTTCTCCATGATTCTAGAATAGGGCAGTCAAGGCATCAAGGGGGAGAGAAGACAGAGAGAGTCCCAGTGTAGGTGGCTGCTTTCAGCACAGGAAAATTGGCCTCAGGGTCTAGAGTACCGCTCTTACTCTCTAGGGCATTTGGCAAATCCACGGAAGTGAGGGCAAGAGGCGAGAAGGAATATTATTAATCCATCTCTCATCTGCAGTCCTCCTTCAGGCTCAGCTTACAGCTGGTGTCCTCAAAGACAACTCAGTCTGCCCATCTCAATGACACCTCTCTGTCGTTTCCTTCATAGGACTCATCACAGGTGCCATTCTGTCTTTACCTGTGCGTGCATGTGTGCGTGTGTGCACGTGTGCGCTCACCCCGGTGTGGAGGTCCATTTCCTCCCACAGACAGCGAGCGCAGCGTGGGGTGGGGTCTCGTGTGCACAGCACCTAGCGTGGGGTGCAGCAGGGGCTTAAGGAATGTCAGTTGAATGGAGAAATTCAGTTACTCACTTATTCTCCTTCTCATTGACTCACTCTTCTATTCATTCCTTTATGCGTGTATTCCCTTATTCATTCCAGAAACATGCGCTATTGGCCAGTGACTTGTCCCCTGATCTGGGTCTTCCACTTTCTAGGGTGGCTTTTGGTGTGTGGGGGTGCGGTTGGGACATGACTGCAGAATTCCAGACACGCATCCATGACTTGGATGAGTCGGAAGCTCTCCAGGGAAGGAAAGAAGATTCCAGAAGACTGGAAGGTTGGGGTGGAAGGTGACCAGAGAAGACAAAGTTGGGAGACTTCTCTCTGCCCCGTCTAGACCCAGGTTTGCTGGCTCCCGTTCGCTCTGCCTGGAAGAGCCTCTCCCCACCTCCGCGTGTTGAAATCCTACCCTTCCCTGCCCGGCCAGCCCAGATGTCCTCGAAGTCTCCTCTCACTCCTCCAGCTGGAAGGGCCGCTCCCTGCTGCAAACAATCTTGCCAAGCACAAGATCTGGACCTCCCTCACGGCGCTGACCACTTCCTGCTTGCGATGTGCTGTGGCCTCGCCTTCCTCCCAATAGGCAGAGGCGCTGTCTGACTCTTCCCAGGAGCCCTGCGGGGCCCAGCACAGAGCGGGCGCTCAAGCTACGCAGGCCGAAAATGTGAACAGCGCACTTGATGGGCAGTGATTATGACCCCATTTTAGGGATGGGGAAATGGAGGCAGAGACAAGTGGCAGGACTCTTGCCCTTACACCCAAAGCAGAGCCTAGACTTAGCCCTGCGTTTCTGGTCCCAGAGGCAGGGCTCTTTCCAGGGCGGCTTGGTGGGAGGTGGGAGGAGGGTGGGGTGGGGTGGGAGCTGGGTCCTGAGAAACCAGCAGGCCAGAGAGATTTGGAGTTCGAATGGCCAAGTTCAGGAAAAGCACAGCTGGGGAGGAGCCAAGGTATTTATTATGCTTGGTCTCCTGCTCCAAACAGAGCTGATGGATGGAGCTGCTCCAGTTCCTATAAACAGCTCGGCCTCCCTCCCCTCCGCTCCTCCCCACTCTCAGCCACCACAGCCCCAACTGCTTCTGGGTTGGGGGGGGGGGGGTGGAGACGACCAAGGGAAGGAAAGGAGAAGTGAAGAGTCAAGGAGGAAAGGAAGGAGAAGACAAGCTGGGGTCCCAGAGGCGAGAATAAGGTGGAGGCATGTAGAAGATGTGGAGAGAAGATCTTTCCTTTGCGTCTTCACCGGCTCCTGGCGCACCGGGCAGCCCACATCCTGCATCCCCCTTGTGTCCTCTGCCTCCCCGGCATCTGCCTGAGAAGTGCATCGTCCCCTTCTCTTTCTGAGGGCTGATCTTAATCCCCACAAGTGTTTAAGTCCTGCAGGCTGGGGTCATGCATTCAGAAGGAAATCTTTTCTGAACTCACCTTCTGTGTTGGGCACGGGCCCTGGGACACAGAAAGGACTCGGGTAGAATCGCCCTCCAGGAGCTCTTAGTCTGGTGGCAGATGAGGCAGAGATCCCACTGCTGTGGCCCACGGCCGCCTGGAGCTGTGGAGGGAAATCAGGGCAGACTCCCTGGAAGAGGTGGTACAGGCTGGCGTTGAAACAGGAGTTTGGCAGGTGGGCCAGGGTGGCTGAGACCTTTCAGGTGGAGGAAGTGGAAGAGAGCCTGGTGACAGGAGGTGGGGAACCTCAAGGTTAAGATCGCTGGCTCTGGAGCAGGGCCTACCGGGATTCCAGGCTCACCTCTGGTGCTTTACAGCTATGGGAACTTGAGTCTCCGTTTCTTTAAAATGAGGTTGATAATAACAGAAATCTCTTCAAAGATGGTAAGAGTTACATGTAACAATGTACATCACGTGCTCAGTGCAGGGCTGACCCGGAAGCAGTCAATAATTGTCAGCTCTGAGCACAAGGTTGGAGGTGGCCAGAGAGAGATGGACGGCAGGGCCCCTCTGAGCTGCCTGAAAGACACAGGCACAGAAAGCTGACTGTGGCTGACAGCCCAGGGGACGGAGAAGTCTAGGCAGCTAGTGGGCCACGGTGCTGCCCGCCTCCCCTCCTGCCCGCCAGGCCCATGAGCCTCCAGGAGCACCGTGGCAGCTTACTGAGATCAGTGGACCAGGAGCCCTGGCACCGCTGGCGGAGACGTGGGTAGCGAGGGCCTCCCCTCTCCCTGGAGCTTGCCGGATGCTCTGATGACCTAGTTGGCAGCTGTGTCCATGTTTGGCTGAAAACAGGAATTTCTGCCTTGCTGGGGGTCTCGGCCAGGTAAGCAAACGGCCCTGTTTGCCAGGAAAAGGGGTCAGGGACCTACTGGGCTCCAGCCGGTTTGGAGGCCCGCAGAGCCCTGCGCAGAGTCAGCCTCCGCTGCTGCCTTCCCTTCGGCCCTCCCTGAGCACTTCCTGTGCCAGGCCAGAGTCACAGGCCTTCTTGCCCCCAGCCCCATCTATGAAATAGGCATTTAGAACGTTCCTTTGGAGTAGGCTCTGGGAGGTGAGAGGACGGAGCCCAGAGGAGCTGCCTTGGAGAAACGTCCGGGGTGTTTGGGGATAGAGCTGGTGGAGAGGCGCTGAGCTGGGATTCGTGGGAGAGGAAGTAGGGAAGAGAAGATAGGCCCCTACAGGGGGTAGTGTCTGGGTGTCAGGCAGCTGAGAAGGGGCGACAAGGCCACATGAGCACAGGCACGGGGTGGGGGACCCCACCTCAGAGCCCCTCACCTGCGCCCCAGCCCCACCGCAGGTGAGGTGGCTTGTCCCTTCACCAACACCCTCCCCCTCTGGGAACCAGGAATGCTCTTCTTCCAAGGTCAGTCTTGAACTGCAGCCTGGCCCCTCACTCAATTCTCTGGCCCCTGCAACACCTGGGTATCAGGGTATCGGGGCTGGGTGCTTCGGGCTGCCTGGGGCTGGAGACAGAGATCTGGCCATCATCAGAGCAATGGAGCACGACAATGAGGGTGATCGCGTTCCTGAGGACTCTTCCTGGCCATTCAGATGCCTCGAGACAGATGAGAACATACAGAGTGTGAGAAGGAGTGGTCCGAGAGGAGGGCAGAAACCACGTGTGTGGGGCTTGATGCCAAGGACAGTGTGCCGAGGGGAGGGCGTGGGTGACAGGGAGGATGGGGTGGGGGCCCCCTGCAGCTGAGGGGTCAAGGAGGTACAGTCTGGAAAGTGCACGGAGTTCAGCAAAGGATAACCTCAGCCAGGGCAGTGCGGGGGTGGGGGCGGGGGGTGGGGAGGGCAAGGCGCCAGGGGTGGGTTGAGAATGGAGGGAGGAGGAAGGGGTTACTTCACCAGGACGTTTCCCCGTGAAGGAGAAGGAAAGGGAAAGTGATTTAAGGGTCTTTTTACTCTATTTCAGATAGGCAAGACTTCGGCACAGCCACGGTGTGAAAGGAGGACGTGAAGAGAAGAGCGGCTGCAGAGGGAGGTCCCAGAGCGTGGGCAGGACCAACAGCGCGGCTTCTGCCATGAGGTAGGGGCTGAGCAGAGAGAAGGTGAACTGCCAAGAAGGAAGGGCCGGGTGGGGTCAGAGCTTGTTGAATGTACAGGTCACGGGTGTGGCAGGGGAATGAGGGCTGAGGCCCCAGGGCGGTGAGGACCCAGAGCCTCAGTCTCCCCCCTCCCCCCCCCCCGTCTCCCCTCAATGAGGTTCACCATGAGGATTTGAAGACCGCGATGGAAGTAGAGGGAGTTCAAGTGGATGCAATGATGGCAATGTTCTGCAGCAAGGAGGAGGCTGGCAGCCCACACTGTTTCTTCAAAATTGTTTTTTAATACATTCATGTGGGTTATACAAAGAGCTGGTCCCCAGGCCCGGGTCGTAGCCTAGTTCCTGGAGGTGAGAGCAGCATTGTGTAGTGTTTTCAAAGATCAGGCCTGAAGGGGCTCACACCTTGCCCTCCAGGCCTGAGCTGGAGTGTTTCTGTGCGCGAGCACCTGTGGTTGTGATCCCAACCAGGACTGGGTCCACCTGGCTGCCCCCCACACCACCAGGGCCCCAGGCTGGGGCCAGGACACCAGCTTCTAGCCCCGGCTCTGCCACTGACTCCCTGAGTCCTTGACCCTCTCTGGGCCTCAGTTTTCTTGTCTGTAAAATGGGGCGAAGAGAGGGGTGTTTTCATTGTCTCACACTTTACCAAGCACCATCATGAGCCAGACGATGGGCCAAGCATGGGTAAGATAGTGAAGACAACAACAGAAGGCGTTGGGCTGACCCCAGGGCTTCCTGGACAGCCCATGATTCCAAGGGCATAAGAAATAGGGGGTTATATCTAGATGGGTTTTTCTACCCACTTTTCTAGGAGGAAAAAATTCCTGCATGACGAGGACCCGAAAGTGTTTGGAGCCAGCGTTATCTTGTAACAGGAAGCTGAGATAGAAGGAAATCACTCAGGTCCGGCCCCCAAATCCCCTTCACACCCCCAATGAAGTCTGAGTCCACTTTTGTCACAGGCTTTGCCACTGGCTTGTGAAGCTCTGAGCAAGTTCCAGTCTCTTCCTCAGCCTCAGTTTCCCTATCTGTGCCATGGGGAGGCTGGACTCCATGGTCTCAAACTCCAGGCTGTGCTCAATGGAGGAAGAGGGAATGCAAGAGCGAGAGAAAACGGTGAACACACACCAGTCTGCAAAGGAGGGAGTAAGGGAAACTGAGGCAGAGAAGGAGGAGAGGGCCTGTGTCTGCCTAGCCTGGGAGAGAGGAGGGAGAGGAGTGGGTGGGGAGGGTGCAGCCCAGGAGGCTCCCAGGCCCTGCTCCCTCAATACGGGGCCATTTCCTGTCCACCTAACAGCCAACAGCCCCCACAGTGGCAAAGGTCGGGCCTTGGGGACAGGAGGATTTGAGCCTGAATCTCGGGTCTGGCATTTCTTAGCTGGAGGACCCTAGAGGCAGAGCTCGGGAGTTTTGTAAATGGGTGAAATACCAACGTCAGAGGGCTGCCATAAAGAAGCAAACATGTTCCAGCTGCCAAAAAGCCTGTGCCAAACAGACCCGGTGCTTAAGGTTCTAACTCCTGGCTCACCAGCCAGGGGGCGCTGGGGACGAACAGGGTGCCTGCGTAGGGGCCAGAGCGGTATTCGGGCGAGTATGCGCACCCCGAGAGTGCCAGGCAGGGAAAGAGCCCGTTCGGAGCAGGAAATGGAATGGTCCAGCACTGGGGCCAGAAACCCCGGCTTGCAGCTGCCACACAGCCGGATCCGAGACCTCATGTGGCTCCAGTTCCCTTCCGGTCACAAGCTCTTCGTGTTCCAGAGAAGCTGAAAGTCATTATGGGAAGATGTGACAAACAGTCTGCTTGGAAACATCTCAGACCAGTCTTCTGGGTCTTGCCCCTCCTGTGCTCTGGCCCCGGGGGGAGCAGGACGCCCCACGTCTCCGCCCGCTGGGGCTACAGCGCCCGGGAGCCCTGGCCATCCACGCTGCGTGGTCACTGTGTCGTGGCTTCGCGACCACCTCCCCACCAGGACTCGGAGCTGCTCGAGGGCATGGATGTGTCTCCTCCACCGGCGTCCCCAGTGCCCGGAGCAGGATGTGACACAAAACAGATGATCTGTTGATCGGACAGGTCGACCTTGTTCTCTGCCACTCCTGAGACTGCCCAACTTGCGGCTTCCACAGCCGGACCACACGTGTGGCCTGGGAAGTGGGTCGCTTCCCAAGACAGCAGGACATAAGGAAAGGAGGGGCCCTGGGCTGGGATGTAGAGACCAGCGTTCTCAGACCCTGGCTCACCGTGTGACCTTGGGTCAGTCCCCAGCCCTGCCTATGCCTCCGGCTCCCCCGCTGACCTGGGAAGGTCCCCCTGCTGAGCTCTTCCGCAGCCCCCGGCTCCTCTAGGCTTTGTACTGTTGGCTGAACTTCTGCCGGCGGACGCAGCAGCAGGTGGCCAGCGTGGTGAGGAGGACGGCCGAGATCAGCGCAAAGGTGAGGATGATGATAAGGTTGACGTTCTTGAGCCCCCCCTTCTCACAGTCCTCGGGGCGGACGTGGCTCAGGGCCACCTCCTCCTGGGAGCCGAAGCGGCAGGTGAGCTCCTGGGTGGGGTCCACGTCCACGCGGCCCTGGTGCAGCTGGGCGGCCAGCCAGCCGTTGCCACAGCAGCTCAGTGGATTCCCCTGCAGGTAGAGGCGCCGGAGGCTGGCCTCCAGGCCGCCCATGGCGCTGCCGGGCAGGAGGCTGAAGCTGTTATTCCTCAGGTCCAGTACCTCGAGGGACACGGCCTGTGTCCAGGCAGGCAGGTGGCTCAGGCGGTTCTCGGCAAGATTGAGACGCTTGAGGCAGCTGAAGCAGGGCAGGTCCACTTGTAGGACAGCCAGCCCGTTGCCTTGCAGGGCCAGCACCTCCAGGGAGGCCTCCAGGCCTGCCAGGGCCCCTGAGACCACATCCAGCCCCGGGTTCTCAGAGAGGTCCAGCTCGGTAAGTGGTGTGTGGAGGAAGGCACCCGCCCGCAGCCGCTCAATCTCATTGTCCACCAGGTTCAGGAAGCGGAGGGAGGAGATGCCCGAGAAGGCCACACACCCCAGGGGTCCAGGCTCCTCCGGCCCCCCGCAAGGCCTGACCCGGTTCCCCTGAAGGTTAAGCCTCTGCAGACTGGCCAGGCCGGCAAAAGTGTACGGGGGCAGGTCCTGCAGGGCGTTGGTCTGGAGAAGCAGCGTCCGCAGGGACCCCAGGGCTCTGGAGCCCAGCGCCAGCGTCTTCAGCGCGTTGTGGCTGACGTCCAGGTGCACGAGGCAAGGCAGGACGCCGGCGCGCGGCACCGCAAAGGCTCGCAGGCAGTTCCGGCTGAGATTCAAGAAGCGAAGGGAGGTCAGGGGCTCAAGAAAGCCCTCAGGGACCAGCTCGATCTCATTGTAGCTCAAATCCAGATTCAGGAGCTGGGAGAGGGGGTGGGCGCTGGCGTTCCGGCTGGGGTCCGAGAAGGGCAAGGCCGACCAGCCCTCAGAAGGCGCGTGGACGCCCTCGCTGGCCCGGGCTGGCCCTGCAGGGAGCCGGATGAGGTTGTTGGACACGTTCAGGTAGATGAGTCTCGGGAGCGCGGCCACGTCGGGGAAGTGGAGTAGTTTGTTCTCGCGCAGGTCGAGCCAGGCCAGCTGGTACTCGGCCTGGGGCTCGGGGGCCGTCTGAAAGGCCTCAATACTGTTGCAGCTCAGGTCCAGTATCCGCAGCTGCTGGAGGCTGAAGTCGGAGATGCAGGTGAGGGAGTTCCTGGAGAGATTCAGGTGGGCCAGGCGCGGCAGGGCGTCCAAAGCCCCGTCCTCGATGTCCATGAGCACGTTGCTGTGGAGGTCGAGGCGCTCCAGCGCGGGCGTGCCCCGGAAGGTGTGCCGGGCCAGGCGGGTCAGGCTGTTCTCTGCCAGCGAGAGGGTGCGCAGGGCGGGCGCCTCCCCCAGCAGCCGCTCCGCCAGGCCGCTGTACAGGCTGTTTCCGGACAGGTCCAGGGATGTCACGTGAGGCAGGGGGCCCAGGCCGGGGGCGCTCAGCACGGTGCCTGCCGCCAGGTGGTTATGGGCCAGGCTGAGATACTCCAGGTGGGGCAGGGCCTGGAAGACCCCCGTCTGGATGAAGCTGATCTCATTGGTGCTCAGGTCCAGGTGTCGGAGTGCCGTGTAGAAGCCCAGGGGTGAGGCCAGGACACTCCGCAGCTGGTTTCCAGAGAGGTCGAGGGCCTCGATGTCCCGCGGGAGCATCGAGGGGACCTGGAGCAGGCCAAGACCCTGGCACAAGACCTCCTTGTCGACCTGGGGTGGGTTGGGGAAGGCAGGGAGAGCAGTGGGCATGAGTGGATACAGCAGGGGGCGGAACCACACACACCTTCCAGGAAGGATGCCCCAAGCCCCGCCCCCGCCCCAGCCAGGCTGAGCAACGCTTCTCCTCTGGCTCCCCAGATGCGCCACATTCCTCCACCCCGGCCCGATCATGCCACATCTGGATGACCCCTATCTTGCTCCCTGCCCCTGTCTCTGGCACTCAGTACTGTGCCGGGCATCAGAGGGGGACTTAAGGAAGTTTGATGGATACCCAGACACAGAAAGGACACACAGATATGAAGACAAATGAACTCACAAAACACCGTATACTGACTATTACCCCATTTCACAGGAAACTGAGCCACATATCACCTAGAAGGATCCCAAGCCAGTGAACAGCAGGGCCGAGCTGGAACCCGGGGCCTCCTGGTTCACATCCTGGGTTCCTTTTGTGGGCCCAGATAGTGAAATTCACCCAGCGGCTGTTACACTAGAAACGATTTTGGGAGAAATGTTTCCCAAGTGCAATTTGCACTCCTCTCACCAGGTTTTGGCCTCCTAGCCTCAGCCCTCATTCCATGGGGCAGAGCTCCGGGTCCCAGTGCCTGCCTTTCTCGCTGCGTATCCCCAGATGAGACCTCCTTTCTGCTGCTGCCACCTGCCCCACTTCCATCAGTGGCCTGGCCTTCCACGGCCTGGTCCGGATTGGCCCCTGGAGATGGGAGTGGGGGTAGGAAGCAGGGGAAAGATGGGCAGGGTCCCAGCCCACCTTCTTTGGTGACAAGTCTATGGTTTTGCTGTGTGATTTTCACCAACTCACATTACCACTCCGGGCTTCCTATCCAGAAAGTAGCACCCTTCCCCAGCACCCACTCAGCGTTTTACATTTTATTTAGCACGGTGAGGCCCATGGTCTCACTGGAGCCCCCCCCAGAGCAGGCCCATCAAATATGGTCACCGCTCTGTTCAGAAACCCAGGCTCAGTTTAGGAAGGCGGCTCTTGGCTCACCCCGCTGGGGAGGAGCAGAGCTGGGGTTTGAACCTGGATCTTTTCACAACAAAAGGCCAACTTTGTCCTCCTAGCACAAGTGCCTTCTGCAGCCTGATTTTTTTTTTTTCTGCGCAAATACAGTCTCCCTTTCACCTTTTCGAAGACCCCAGGAATCCAGACCCAGGAAAGGATCTGACTTCCACAACCACCCAGCTCGGGCCCACCCCTGCCCTGGGCTCTCTGTATCCATTGACCCATTCTGACACTTCCACCTGCCTAATGCCTGGCAACTGCTAAAAGAAAACCTCCCCTCTGTGCTACTCTCTGCTTCTACCCCTCCCGGGCAAAATCCAGGACACTCAGCAGGGTTCAAGGCTGTTTGTAACCCTTGCTGACCTGTCCTCTCTCCTCCCAACCCACTCCAGCCCAGCCCATAGGCGGTGACCACACCTGACTGCTCTTCCTGCCCTCGCACACCTACCTCTGGGCCTCCTCCCTGCTGTTCCCTGTGCCGGTCATACCTACTCCTCCCCGCCCAGATCTGCAGGGGAAACTTGGGGTTTGGCGCACTGAGCCGGGCAGGTGCAGCCTCCTCTGGGCTCTCACTGCTCCGGTGCTCTCTCTCTCATAGCTCTGGCCCCTGATTGTGACAGTCTGTGTGGGACCTGCCAGGCAGGGAGCTCCGAGCTAACAGGGATTGGTGTGATTGATGTGGGTGCCTTGGACCTGGCTCACAAAAGGTATATATATATATATATTTTTAAGATTTTATTTATTTATTCGACAGAGATAGAGACAGCCAGCGAGAGAGGGAACACAAGCAGGGGGAGTGGGAGAGGAAGAAGCAGGCTCATAGCAGAAGAGCCTGATGTGGGGCTCGATCCCAGATCGCTGGGATCACGCCCTGAGCCGAAGGCAGACGCTTAACCGCTGTGCCACCCAGGCGCCCCAAAAGGTATATTTTTTTAATGAATGAAAGAGTCGCGGGCATCCCTGGCTTAGTAAAGGACTGAGGGATTGACTCCATTGCCTTTCCGAAAGGAAAGGAAAGGAAAGAGATAATCCATGTATTCTAAATGGAGTTAAAGACCATTAGAGTAAAAAGACTCATTTCCCCAATGGGGAGACAGAACCTGAAGATGGCAGTGACCTGTGCAAGGTCACAGTGAGTGGTGGAGCCCCCGGAGCAGGAACACCAGCCTGGGTGCTCCCTGCGCTCGAGGCTTCCTCCCCAGAGCTCAAGGTGAGTGTGGGGGACGGGAGGGGCACATGGAACCACGCTCCTCAGGCACCATGTGACTGTCCCTGCTCCTGGCAATCCCGCGACTTGGCCCTTCCACCTCCAGCTTAGCAGCTTCGTCGAGGTCTCAGAGGTCCACGGATACCACTGCAACCAAGCGTCACCCTAAGCCACAAACCTAGCCCGGCCACCTTGCCGGCCCTGCCCGGCTCTTGCCGCTTCCTCCCTCACCACCTCTCCGCCAGCTCAGGCCACTGGGCATAGCCTCCTCTCAGCTCCCGGGACCATCCTGACTTAAGGAAGAAACGGCAGAAGGAAGAGCGGGACCACCGCTGTCCTGGAGCACCAGCTCTGCGGCAGGCTCCGCAGCTGAGTGCAAGGACCCCTTGCCTTGTTGAATCTGGGCATGCATCAGTTACCGTGTTGACCCCCCTAAGGAGGGGCTCAGGGAGTGAGCTCCCCCCAGAGTCGTCAGAGGCTCCGGAGTCCCAGCGTGAGGTCCTTTCCCACAGGTGCCGCCGGCCCCCCCGAGTCAGGAGCTGCCAGCCCCAGGGCCAAGCCGGGCTGCCAGAGTGCCTGTCGCCTCCCCAAGCGGACGCCTGCCTTGACCTCAGTGACTGCCCAGCCTGCCAAGGGGAGCTAGGTGGTCCCCCTTCCCTGGATCCCGCAGCATCCCAGTGACTTCAGGGCTAGTCTCCCTGGCCAAGCGCAAGAAAAAGGAGCAGAAGTGAATCAAACCTTGTCCCTGCCCCGAAGAAGTTCTTGGTCTGGCAAGTGAAACAGGCTTGGACCCATTCACCAACTACCCGACGTGCTCAGTGTGAGAGTCCAGAAAAAGGAGCACGCGGAACTAGGTCAGCATGGGAGGGCTGGGGGGACTCTCTGGAAGAGGTGGCATTTGATCTGGGCAGCAGTGAATGAGAGGCATCCCATCAGGGAAGCAGCAGACAAGTCAAGGACCCAAATTCCCCACACATACACATGTTCTGTGTCACCCTGAGGGTCCACTGCCCTGCAGGGGCAGCTCGGGGGACTAGAGTCCCATCTTAGCCCCACCGGTCCGAGTCGAATGACCTTGGACGAGTCACCTAACCTCTCTAAACTACAGTTTCCAACTCTATGAAATGGGAATAATGGTACTTACCTGACGGGAGGAAGAGTTCATCAAGTATTTAAACATCCTAGTAGGTACTCATGAAATGCAAGGTTTAAATGCGTTAAATGTGTTCCCTTTCCTCTTCTAACTCCTCTGACTTCCGGCTTGTGGGGCTGGGGCAGTAGGACACCCTCGGGGCTTACCGCACCTGGGCAGGGCTTCTTACCATCTTACAGGGCACCTTGTCTCGCTGTTGGGAGGTGGCCAGGCCCAGGGTCAGCACGGCCAGGAGCAGCAGGATCTGGTGGCTCATGGCTCTGCAGAGGGTGGGGAGGAAAGGGAAACACTGTAAGACCCCTGGCTGCTTTCCACGGCCAGCCCCATCACTCCCGTCCTGTCTGTGCCTGCCTTTAGGGAGCCCCAGATCACAGCTAGAGCTGGACCAAAGGTGCCGTGATTGAGTCAGCCGTGGATGCTGGGGTCTGCAGCCTACCACAAAACCCCTCGTGCCAGGCCAAGGAGCTGGGCTGTCACCAGAGGCAGCAAGAGTTTTGAAGCAGTGGGTGACTTGGTCAGATCTGGATTTCAAAAGACCCTACCTGATGGAAGACTGCCTGGAGGGGGTGAGCAGGAGACAGAGGGACTCTAAGGGCTGCCCCAGGCCAAGCTCAGGGCTGGGGTGGGGTGAGGTGGGGAACTAGGCCTCTAACTGCATTTCCACCCACGTCCTAAGCAGGTCCCCCATCCTAGTTTCTTAGGCCCCAAACGGAATTCCTCAATCCCCGCACCCCCGGACTTTTATTTTGCCCTTTTTCTTTTGATTTTCTGATTCTGGAGTCCCTGCCATTGTTTGAAGCCTGGGCCTGGAGCCCTGACAGGAAGCCCCGCCGGGAGGCCTGCCCTGCCCCCAGCACTGTTGCTGCGGACTTCCCCAGGAGCAGGCTCCAGGCCCTTTACTTTCACTGAAGTTACCACCAGCGCAGGGGGCCACTCGGGCCTGCTGGTGTTCTCTCTATGTACAGGCAGGGTGGCATCGAGGGGGACCGCAGAGGCCCTGAGCAGAGTCAAAGCCCAGTGCTGCTAGGGACTTACTGAGGACCTGGCTCGAGAGCTAGGTCCTATACATCAAGTCATTTCTTTCTTTCTTTCTTTCTTTCTTTCTTTCTTTCTTTCTTTCTTTCTTTCTTTCTTTCTTTCTTTCTCTTTCTTTCTCTCTCTCTCTCTCTCTCTCTCTCTCTTTCTTTCTTTCTTCTTTTCTTTCTTCTCTTTCTTTTTCTCTCTTTCTCCCTTTCACACCTTAACTGAATGCCTCCTCCAGGCTGGCTCTGCGCTGGGAACTGGGGTCACAAATCAGTGCACGGAAGTGACCAGAATGTATAGAGTGTTTGGGAGGAAGGACACATCGAGCTGTCCAAGAGCACTGGACTCAGTCACCCCTAACTGACTCCTTTCTCTTTCCCTCCACTTACCTATTATGGGACCTTGTACAAGTCACTTCACTTCTCGGAGCCTCAGTTTCCTCTTTTGAAGTTAATGCCAACTTTGCTAAGTTTTGGTAAAGATCAAAGAAGAGGCACTGTAGGAAAGAAAGTGCCCTCACAGAGCCCTTCCGATGCACCAGGCACTCTTCTCGATACTTGACATGTGTTAACTCAATCCTCACAGTAATTCAAGTGCTTGGTTTTATGATTACCACTCTCATTCTGCAGATGGGGAAGCCGAGGCTCAGAGAGATTAAGTAACATGGCCAAGGTCACATAGCTTACTAGTGGCAGGCCTGTGCAATCTGCGCCCTTAAGCTCTACTCTAGAAGGTTACCCATAGGTGCTCGACAAGTGAGCGCTGAATTGCAGCTCTGAAGGTTGCCTTAGAAGGTCTACAGGACCTACGAGGACTGAGTCTTTGACTTTGGAATCCACCAGTGTCCTCGTGATGAATTCTAAATCAAGATGGTTACTCTGAGGCCCTTTCTTGTCCAAACACACCTAGGCCACAGTGGTGTCTTTTCAACCCCATTCCCTGGGTTCAGCTCGGGGCCATGGGCCCCCTGCCCCCCACAGCTGCTCTCCTCTCACCTGCGTTCACAGGAAATCTGGTTCTGCTGCTTAAAAAGCAGAACATCACCACCCATTTGAAAGCTAGCGTACTCAGAATTGAATGGAAACCTCTCAGTGGGACCTTTGAGGCCCTTGGGGAGTGTGCCTGCCCAGCCAGCTCTTCGCCCCAGTTTCATCGCTCACTGTCCCCTCTCCCGCTCTGACTTCTGGCAGCCTCCTATTTCCTTCAGTTCTGCGAGCACCTTTTCATCGCCCCAAACCTCCACTTCCTCCCCTCTCTTGTGCTGAATGCCTCCTCATCCTCTGGGTCTCATCTTAGATATCACTTCCTCCAGGAAGCCTTCTCTGATTCCCCAAGTCTGGGTAATGGATAGCTCATCCAGGTTCCCACAGACCCTGAGCTTCCAGTGAGCACAGCACCGAGCAGTCCGGGGTGTGTTCCTCCTCTGACCCGGCTCCTACGGGGAGTGCCCCAGGGCAAAGAGGACTCTGCTGGGAGGCATCTCACACCAGCAGGCAGGCCAGGGAGGCACTGAGAACTGACACAAGGTGACGTGGGGCGGGGGGCGGGGGCGGTCCTTCTGGACTCTCCCTTCATCTCCCTGCCATACCCCTTCCGCCACAGAAGGTTCTGTCTGTTCTGCCTGAAAGACAGACCCCGGGGCTGCTACCTCCCTCCTTCATCGCTGCTCCACACTGGGGTGCCACCACACGCTGGGCCTCGTCGACAGCACAACACCCCGCCTCCACCCTGACGCCCTCCAGGTTGTCCTCCACACACAGCCAGAGTGACGTCTTTCAATCATATATCAGAGCATGAATCTCACTGCTTGAGAGCCTCCAACGAAATCCAGGCTCCACCCAATCTCCCCTCTGACCACATCTGCCGTGTGTCCTCCCTTACCAGATTCGAGCTTCCTCACCATTCCTCACACACGGCAAGTGCGTTCCTGCCTCCGGGCCTGGAAGGCTAGTCCCCAAATTCCCACACATTTTGCTTCCTCACATTGATCATTTCCTGCTCATTTATTTCTTTTTTTAAAAAAGATTTTATTATTTATTTGAAAGAGAGAGAGCACGAGCAGGGGGCTGGGCAGAGGGAGACGCAGACCCCGTGCTGAGCCGGGAGCCCGATGTGGGGCTCCGTCCCAGGACCCCGGCCGGAAACATGACCTGAGCCGCAGGCAGGGGCTTAACCAACTGAGCCACCCAGGCGCCCCTCCTGCTAATTTATTTCTGACTCGATGGGAACAGGGGTCTATTCAGTGGTGCTGACCAAACGTTTACTGAACGAATGGCAAAGTGAGGAGTAGAAGCTCTACTCCAGGGGGCTGTGAGGTCAGGACAAGGAAGGACCTGGATTAGTTCTGGAGCTGAAGGCAGTGCTGCTCAAAGGAGCCCTCCCTACCCCCTCTTCCGCCTGCCAGATCTCACCTACCCCCAAGGCGGGCGCCTGCGCATCCAGTCCCGGAGCACGTGGCCTTCGGCCCTGGCACCTCACCTGCGGGCCCCCTCAGTAGTGCCCCCGACCCGCGGTGCAGCACGTGAGGGCCACTCATTCTCAAGAGGGAGGACGGTGGTCTGTGGTCACTCAGACCCAGGCTTACATTTAGGCACTCCTGCTTCCATGCTCCCTGGGCAAGTCCCTTAACCTTTCCGTGCCTCAGGGTCCCACCTGTATGGCACGTCGCCTGGTGGCTGTTCTGCCGTTGGCTTCCCCCAACCACTGTGACGATCGAGCTGAGAATGGCTGTGAAGGTGTCCTGGACACATTGCCTTTGCCAGCTGGGGCAATGACCCGGAGGGCCGACCAGGCCCAGGTGAGGCACGCTGCGGAGGGAGGCCCAGCCTGCAGACTAGCGGCCTCGCCAAGAGAAGGCAGGAGACATTTTAGGACTCTGACTGGGAGGACAAATGCCAGAGAATATCAGTGTGTGTGTGTGAGAGAGAGAGAAATAGTGGGGGCACAAGGGGGAGAGCAATGCCTATTATACTATTATAATAAGCCTATCCCTACTATTTCCAGGCATTAGACACTGTTCTAAGCACTTGATCTGTATTATCTCCTTGAAGTCACAACCCAGTAAGGTGGTTACCATAATTTCCATTTTACAGATGAGAAAACTGAGGCTCAGAAAGTGACTTAGCCCATTGGTAAGCATCTGGGGGGTGGGGGTTAGCCCAGGTCTACAGGCCCCAAACGCTGTTTTCTCCATTAGGTTCTCAGCTACCTGCTCCCTACAGAACCGCCCTTATTTTGCCCAGGAGGAAAACAAGGCGCAGAGAGGTGACTTACCCAAAGTCACACATGTAGTAAAGAGCAGACAGATTCAGAATCTGGTCTGAATGCCTCCAAAGCGAACGTTTCCACCACCAGGCCAAGATCTCCCTCCCTAACCACCTCCAGCGACCCCCACCCGCACCCCTACCACGCACAAACAGACAAGCTCACAGGGCTGGGCTCTGGGGTGCTCCTCTCCCTCCTTTCAGCTCCAATCACCAGGACCGTAGGGTCCTGGGAGAGCTGCTGTGAACGTTCATACCAAGCAGTGAATCACTAAGGGCAAGCCCCGTTCTGGAGACATGTGCATCCCACGGGGGAATTAGACTTTAACCCAAAGGAATGTAGCTGTGATGGCGGAATTTCAGGCAGCTCGGGTGGGGGTGGGGGTGGGGGTCCCTCACATCTCACCACTCATGAAGAAGGCCGGCTTCAGAACCCCTCAGGGAGAGGTGGGTGCCCCCCATCCCCACCCAGAGGTGGACAAGCTATTTGGTGCGGTGAGATGGGAAGCGCTAGCCCGCCTGAGTCCGAGGGCGGTAGGAGACTTGGATTCAAATCCCGATCTGCCCCTGACTAGCTGTGAGTTCCCGGGCAAGTAAGTGCCGGCCTTTCTGCCGCTGTTTCCCCATCTGTCAAATACGAACTCCTCCGGCCTCTCCCTTCGCGGGAAAGATCAGCTGAGACAGGAGCCTTGGGCCGAGGGAGGGTCATGCTTTGCTGCGTGTGTGGAGTGGGGGCGGCGGCCGGAGGGGACTACTGGGGGCGGAGGGGGCCATCGGGATGGACCGGCCGCACCCCGCACTCTCCAGGGGCGCGCGACGGCCGGTTCCCCGAGGGGCCGGCTGCCTTGCCCGCGGGGCGGCTCCTACCTGGCTCAGCGCGGCCGCCGCTCCTCTCCCGCGCAGCCCCGGCACATCTTGCGCAAACCTGCCCCCCCACGGCCCCACCCCGCGCCAGACCCCGGGGTCACGGCCCGCGGAGGCCCACGGCTGCTCCACTGCCCCACGGGAACCCGACCCGCGAGGGGGTAGCTCGGGCTCCAATTTAAATACCTCTCCCGCCGACCCGCCCCACCACGCCCCCCCCTCGGCCAAGCTGCGGGGTCCTAGCGCCCGGCCGGCGCGCCCCCGCGTGACTCGGTTTCTCCGGAACGCGCGAGGGGGTGAAGCATCTTTCCGCTGGAACCCCGGCTGGGAAGGGGCGGGGTGGCAGGGGGCGGGATGAAAGGGCCGGGAGGGAGGGGGGTCGCTAAGGAAGCGCTGGGCGGGCGAGGCCGCCCGGACCGCCGCACGTGCAGCTCGTGGCCCCGCGGGGTCCGGAGGGGCGGGATGGGGGGGGCTCTAGGAGCCGCAGGTCCGCAGAGGAAATCCGGCCTGGCCCCGTTTTCCCGTTGTCGGCGCCGCCGCACTTAGGGCGAGCAAACAGGAGAGGTGACGGCGGGGCTGAACGCGGAAGGAAATGACCCTTCTCTGGCCCTGGGGCGGCCACAGAGGGGGTTCCCCACACCGCGGCCATCCCCTCTGACGAGTCCAGGTAGGTCACTTCCCCTCTCTGAATGTGCTCTCTCGGATCCGCGCTGGCCTTCCTCCTTCATCTCCGGGACCCTTAAGCAGTCCTGTGAACCGGTACCGTCGAAGTCTCCAGTTTTCAGATGGAGAAAGCGAGGCTAGGGATGGGACAGCGAATATCAATAAAACCCAGTTGTCTGGGACTAGTAAGGTCCCCATTTATGTTTGGGGAAACTGAGTCTCAGAAAGGTTTCATGGCACATCCAAAGTCGTGCAGGGATTTGTGCCCAGTCCGTCCACAAGGCTAAGTCCAGGCCCATCAGGGGGCTCTTTTCCAGGCACCACCTTGCCTGGGTTGGTTTCAAGTGCAGAGGGAAAGCAGCACAGTGCCCTTCTTGTCTTTTACACTAGAGGTTGAGGCACATCTTCCCCCAAAGCCACCCCCTCTCCTAGAGGCCTTGGCCCTCCCTAATCACAGGTACTCTGCCCTGCTAGGTGTTGACCCAAGGGTAGGGGTGCCTGGGAGAAAAAGGTCATGGCCATCCTTCGGGCCCTGGTTCCAAGGAGAGAATGTTTCTCTTCCCAGCCCTGACAGTGACACAGGGTGGCCCATTTTACCCACGGGAAAGTGACCACCCAAAGCCTCGCAGTAAACCAGGGTAAAGTTGGGCTTAGAAGCTGGGATCCCTAAATCCCTAGGTGGCTGCCATCTTTACTTCCTCCCATCTGGCTCACGTTGGGGACAGGCCTGCACAGATGGGGACAGTCCAGAGAGGACAAACTGTGATAGCAGGTGGCCCAGGCCCTAACCTCAGTGGAGGAGATCAGGGAAGGCTTCCCTAAGGAGGGGCCTGAACTGCAAAGAAGGCGTGGGTAGGAGAGGGTGCGGGAACAGGGAAGGATGTCCAAACCCCTCCCGTCCCTCTCAGCCACTGGAGGCCTCAGATTTATGCTCACGGAGGTCCCAGCTGGTCACCCCAACCCTCTCTCTGGACTCTTGTGCTCTTCTGGTCCAATGGAACCTGTTTCCCTGACTGTAAAGTGAACAAGATAGGAGCAACTTCTTGGGGTTGGGACCAGAATGAAGTCTAGCGAAGCCAGCCTGGGGCCTGGACCCAGCAGATGTTAGGTAACTTCTTGCTGTTTTTATTGGTTTTACCTCCTCTGTACCCTGCCGGCTTCCTTTTCCAGATCCTTGTCCAAGCGGTCAGATGTCCAGAAAGTGCTTCGCGGCATCCCTGCCTCATGGGCAGAGCGTGGCCGAGCCAGATTCCGGCGCCTCCCGCATTCTCCCATGCGACCTGCTCCGGCCACCTCCATGCCCAGGCCGGCTGAGCGCCAGCTGCTCTTTCCCTGAGCTACTGCCAGGCCGAAACCGCTGGGCTGGCACAGAGCTTTGGCTGGTGTTGGGGTAGGGCAGGGCTGGAGCCGTGACGGGCCCGGGGACGGCGGTCTGCCTCACACCCCCCCCCCCCCCCCCCCCCC